>NC_084951.1:12129875-12496845 GCF_949316205.1 Platichthys flesus
GTACGCTCTCTCTCTCTCACACACACACACTCATTTGTACACAAAGTACACGTGTAGAGCAGAGGTACATGGATGTTAAGGTGCAACACATCCATGCACATCTACGCGGACACAAAAAGCCTGAAGTACACATATTTAGGCACATACTATACATTTGGCCCTTTAACACGTATGATATGGGCAGGCACAAAGAGAAAGAAAAAAAAAGACAGAGGGGGAGCACAGAAGAAAATGCAAAGGGTATAATTTTCCACAATCAGTCTCCGCTTGAAACAAGCAATTAGGGGAATGTGCAGAGCATCCCTTGTGTTGGGGGAGGCTCAGTCTGCATTTGCGTGTGTGCATGTGTTTGTGTGTGTGTGTGTTTGTGTGTGTGTGTGTGTGTGTGTGTGTGTGTGTGTGTATGTGTTGTGTGTCCATGTTTGTGAAGACCTTTCTTCTCCTCCTTCTCCTTTCTTGTGGCAGGGTTGGGTGGTTCAGGGGCAGTGCAAAGCAAATTTCGATAATTCCACCAACAAATGGGGCAGAGCGTGCCCTCGTGTCATGGTTATCCCATACAGCATCACAACACACTATCTATTATACCATGTGCATTACAAACAACATGTACCACACAGGCGCTGGAGCAACTGAAATGATAATTAACTGTAACTGTTTTGGTAGTTTATTACAGTTTAATTAACTTCTAAGACCAATCAATTTCACATGGCTAAAGTGAATGACAGGAAGAAAACAACATCTTTGTCTAAAAATCTAAAGTTAAAACGCTGTTTTTGTGTCCATGTTCATAATATTTCACAAGAAGAAGACAATCGAACAAATTTAAAAAATAATAAATTACTATACGAGGGAAATGCATATATTTGGTTTATAGCTAATATTAGGGATTGTATTGGCCGTTAATTTGTTATCAGAGTCGAAGAGAAGAGAAGAGAAGCGACGATACAGGACGAGCAGAACAGAAATGTATTGTCTGCGGCAGCCATGGCAGTAAATTGGGGAAACACAAGCCTTAATCCCAGAGGTGGAGTTTCCTCCTTTAGGTTCCTTCAGGAGGAAAAAGAACAGAGCACACTCTTTTATCTGTGTGGTCCAGCGTCTCAGCTTTCTTCCTCTCTGTCTGTCTCTGCCCCTCTCTCCCTCCTGCTATGCCTCACTCACAGTTCACAGATGCAGCTTGTTCTCTGTTCAGGTAGTGTGTGTGTGTGTGTGTGTGTGTGTGTGTGTGTGTGTGTGTGTGTGTGTGTGAGTGTGTGTGTGTGTGTGTGAGCGTGCATATGAAGTTTGATCTCTTCCCTCGAGATGCCTCTTTACCCCTGGAGTCACCTGTGTGACCCGTCCTTCCTATTTGCACCTTTGCAATTCATGTTCATCCCGAAACCCTAAATTCATACCAAAGACCATTCCCCACATCTGATTTACTCTGTATCCATCACCCTTTATTTTACCCACTGACCTTTGACCTCCCTTCCTTACAGTTTCGGAATCCAGCGCATGCAAACACAGAACATGTGAGGTAACAGGATACGTGGTAGCAGCTATCAGCTTGCAGCCTTGTCTGTCTATAGAACAGACACCAGTGTTTGTCCGTCTGATCGCTTCAGTACGTTTTCCCATCCAAAGTACACGGTGGCAGGATCTTACACTGCTTAATACTTGCATTCTCTGGCATGATTATTTTCCTACAGGCTACTTCTGCCTAACACAAGTGTATGTTTAAGGCTGTGTGTTTATCTTAGATTAATTACGAAGGCCTGTGTGTCTGTAGGAAGAACTGATTGTGCATGTGCGTGTGTGTGTGTGTGTGTGTGTGTCCCATGTCCAGGGGCCAGGTTTATTGAAAGTCGCCGTCCCTCGGATAAACATACAAGCACCTACAAGATTCTCCAAAGAGGAACAAGGTGTCATGGGAGATGCAGAGAAAATAATCAGCCGGAGGTTCAGAGGCGGAGAGGAGAAAAGTGCGGAGGAGAGAATAATGCAGAAAACAACAGGGGAGAAAAATAAATGGCAGGTGTTTGAAAGGATTTAGTGTAGCACTTGCAAAAACGGAGAAACTGGTGCACGTGGAGGAGGAGGAATTCCACATTCTTGGGAAAAGACGGGCGTCGGGGCTACTTTGGAGCAGGAAAGCAGGAGGGGAGACTAAATGTAAACCTTTCTCTACTGCTGCGCTACACTCAGTCTTATGCTTGCAAAAACACCAGGTAATTCAATAAACATCTTCGGCTTGAACAAGAGGGGGCTTACTCCCACTGCAGTCTGCAGAGATGAGGGGAGAGGTGCGCACCCAAATGGCAGCTGGACTGAGGCTGGCCGGGTTGTTCCGTGGGGGTCGGTATTAAAATGAAGTGCTTGTGGCTGGTGTGCAGAGAGCAAGGCATCTGATATGTGGTCTGCAAATGGGAGCAGTAAAGGAGGGAGACTCATTCCACCTCCTCATTTGGGGGAATTATGATGACAAAGAGCAGGCCTAGCAAGACCAGCAGCATCCTGCTATGCATGGGAGCGCACACACACACACACACATTCCCAAAATGTGGGTATAAAAGCAAACATGGACGATGTTTTTTTCCCCCAATATCTCTATTTCATTAACTCCACAACGAGTGGAGAAAAAAAGAAAAAGGGCACCAAGATTTAATAAAGTGTCGTACAATTCTAGAAGTACCATGGATTAAAATAGGAACACCTCACAAACCACACCGTTGCTTTGTTGAAGGAAAACTCCCAGAAACTCCCAAAGGGAATAAAAAAAAAAAAAAAACTGGGCAATGCATGTACAGAGACAGAACCCTAACCCTCTCCCTTCCGTGCCGCCATGGCAGCAAAAGCCACAAAAGCCATAAAGCGATGGCAGTACCTGTTTCCCAGGACTAGAAATACAAGCCCTCCTAAAATAAACCTTTAACTCTTGCCACCAGGCAAAAAAATGGGAACTAAATGGGGTTTTCAAAACAGCAGCGGCTAAAAATACAATATTGGTGGAGTGTTATGTCCAACAGCTGTGGATGTGAGTATGTGTGTGTGTGTGTGGGAGTCAGAGAGAGAGAGAGAGAGGCTGGCATTTCTGTGGCGGGCCATGATGCGCGAGCCAAAAGACCCGAAGGAAGGCTGGCCGCTGGAATGCCTGGGCCAACCACCGGCTTCCTCCTAACAGTTATTGACTAGTCGCTGCTGGCACCTGCCAGGGACGCAGGCAAGTGGGACATCCCCATTCCCCACTTCTAAAAGCTACATGAAAAAAAAATCAATTATCTCATTTAATCAGCGTTGATCTGTCCTGTATTAATAACCCCACATTGTTTATCACACAACACAAGAGGAAACTATTCCGGACACTACATTGCTGTATAAAGAGGCTGCGATTGCTGCAGTTCATTTGATATGGATGTGATCACCCTCGAGTTATTGAGTCACGGATGTTTTCTTTCTACAGAAACAAAATAAACTGTGAAAACTTAACATACAAACTTACAAACTGCGTTATACAAGTCAAAAAGACACTGTGGGGTGTCTGTGTTGCACTGTCTCTCTCGCGGAAGTATTTACACTGAAATAACCATAGTCATTTAATCTATTAGTCGATCAAGTCATTTATCCAGCAAAACTACAGCTTATATTCGATCATTACTTTTGTGACATTTTCCTGTTATATTTGCAATTTATTCAGAAATCACAACACCTCACTGAAACGTTATTTAATATTATCACTGTGGTACTTTTCCTCCTGATAAAGAGATGATGTGTAGTGATAGACAAAGAGAAGAAAGTTGTCTGAAGCGCCGATTTAAAACATGAGACTAGCTTCTTTGGGCCAAAGAGAGGCTAATGGTGTGCTTGGGGATGGGGGGGGGTTAACAGGGGGCAACGGCCGGAGCATCTGAAAGCATACTGAAGGCCAGGAACAACCACCGTCGGCCATTGTGTAGAGTGGGTGTGTAGTGTGTGGGTGTATGTGTGTTCGTTCTGGGCCCATATCCAGAACCAATGTATTACAAGTGTTCCTGCTGTAACATTATATTTGGATTCTCTAGGCCCGCTTCCAATTATTACTGGCACTTAATACTTTTCACACCATTCACAGATCCCCCATTACCCCGCCACCAGTCATGCTCTCTCTCTCTCTCTCTCTCTCTTATTCACACACACACTTCATGTCTGCAGCTTTTAGCTTGAGTCAGCACTTTGTATTGGTTTAAGGTATCGGAGCAGGAGACTGAAGATGTACAGGAGGAAGTGAAGTGGGCCTTTTTATGATGAAACACATGTTACAGGAGATTCAAACCGGCAAATGCATCATGCACACTTGAGCCTGAGGAGAGGATGTGTACATACGCTGTTTCAGGAAAGAGTTTTGTTCCTTTATGGGGAACACAAGACAGACAGGAGCATTTTCTGTCCATCTTTAAAAGGACTGGGGGATATTGTGGTCTGTCTGTTCTACAACCTTACACGATTCTATGAACAGAAATACACACAATGAGTATCCTCCTGCCACTGACAAGGCAGAGCAGAGGCTGTCAGGTTAGAAATAAAGACAGCAGGGGAATGAAAGACAAGAGGCTCTTCTGGATGAGCGAGAGTGACAGGCAGCAACAGACAAGGGATCGTTTCAACACTGACCTGCCTTTCATTACGCAGGAGGTGTGTGTGTGTGTGTCTGTCTGTAGTGTTATCTGCTTAAGTGTGTATTGAAGAGAAGAGGGTGTGGAATTATGTGAATTGTGACATGAGAGGTTTATTTCACAATTAGTTAAGGACAGAGCTGTAAAAATACAAAGGTTGCAATGATGTTACTTTTATATATAAAAGCTGTCAACTGAAATTAAAGTATTGTTTCATGACAAATGGAGACCGTTCTTGATTAAGGTTTATTAAATTAATAACAGACCAAACTTATGTTTTGAATAGAGAACGCTTCCTTCTCCAGCCACATTGACGCTCTGCCTTTAAAGTTCAACCAACTTTTCTGTTTCATGGAGACGTAAGAGACATGGATTCTTCCATGGTCTGCTTTGCATCCAGCAGAAAACCCAGCGTGTTCAAAAGTCTTGCATTTCCAGTTTTAAGGATGGAGGCCGTTTGTTCTGATTTATTCAAGCCTGAAAATAAATGCACAATCTAGCTACATGACATGTGCATTAAGGGGTTATTTCAAAGAGGTATATGGTATGCTTCAGCTCACAGGTGCTCAAACACTCATACCAGTCAATTGGCCGTGCCCCCGGAGAGCATACCTTTCTTGGGGAGAAAAGGGGAATTACAATAATTCAATAAATAAACAAGTGTATTTCACAAGTCAGCAGAAACAGCATATTCCTACGTGTGTGTGGATGTGTGCAAGATTCCTTTTAGTTCACAAAGGTACGACATCCCCCCACTGTACACACACACCCAACACACACACACACACACACACACACACACACAAACACACACACCCTGTGTCTCATCATCTGTGAAGAAATAATGGAATTATATATATTTTCTCCCCTTCGCGCGACGAAGCATCAAAGTTCAGTGCTGTGATAAGTTGCCTGTGTGCTTTGCCCCTGGCCATAACGGTGTGTGGTGTTTTCCTATTACTGGCATGTCCTGTTTCATAGATGGATGGACCTCAGGCTGACGTCTGCCACTGCCTCTGCTCTGCTCTCCGTGTTATTACCGAAATCGATGTCCATGTCTGCCGCCATTTATTATCCCCCCCCACCCCCCAAACAAACACACACACCAACACACACACACACACAAACACAGACACACACTATAAACTGAAATTACATGAAGGTGGAATATTGGGAAGTTCCATAGCATGGAAATTTTGCTGTGCTTGTGAATCTCTGAGTGTGTGTGTGTGTATGTGTGTGTGTTGGTTTGCTCCAGAAAACACTTTTACCCCAAGATAAGCTACGGTTTGCAGATTTTGAAAAGTAAGTAATGTTGTATTGCGCTGTTTCGTATAACATGAGATCATCAAAACAAGGCCAAAGGGACACACGATAATGAGCAGAACGAATGAAAACCATGCTTATTGAATCAATGTCTAAATTTATGAATACAAATACTATCTAAAAAAGATCAGATGACATCCTCACTCATAACAAGATTAATATGAATTCTACTGCACTGAAGCAAATCTTTTCTGGGACAGGCAGGTAAGTATATATATGTGATGGAGGTATTGTCTTCTTTACAAGCAGTTTTACATTGTTATCTGTCATTTCAACACAACTGATTATACATACATCACTACACCTCCTGCTGGCACAAAGAATCGGCTTCCTGAGGTCCCCTCGGATCAGAAATGGCGTATATTTAACTAATATACAAAAAAAAAATTGATTCTTTTAGCTCTATTTGTACATATATGTGAATGTGTGACTGTGTGCCTCAGTCTGAATGCAGGTGTCCTTGTGCAATAGAGTCTGCACGTGTGTTGCGCGGAGGTAGCGTCTCTGCTGAGCCCCTGCTGTGCTCCAGGCCTTCTGTCCTCCCCTCATAACCTCACAAAGACACTAATAAGCCCCCCGATGATGGACGCTTATGGATTTCTGCACTGCTAATTTCCGTAACTATCACTGTTTGAAAGATAGCTGAGGGATTTAGCAGAGGGGGCCAAGAGAAGGCCCCCTTGTATTCTGTGGGAACACAAGAGCTGTATTATGTGATATAAAAAAAAAGAACGTCCCCCCCCTTTTCTCTCCCTCAGGCCAAGTCCATGATATTTATCTACACGCAGTCACATGAGACCATTATGTTTATAGAATATCAAATGCGGGCCTACACTGTTGTATTGTGTTGATGCTTGGTAATTACCAGGGGGATGCACAGGTTTCCAGCCACAATCCTGTCTTTCAGAGGTGACATTTTGAACTGAGATAAATTTGTGTGACTCGCTGAGCGGCCACTGATGGTTTCTTCACCATGTTTCAGTTAAATTAGCAGTATACGACCTCATGGAAACACCAGTGTCCCCCTGATAAATAGAAGAACAAGCTGACAGGAATCCCAGTTCTTTCAAAAGCAACTAGTAAGGCGGCTACAAAATGTAATAAGTTTCTCAAATTGATTGCTAATAGATTTCCCATCAAGCTTCCAGCTCTCCGAAGCAAGAGGACTTTGTCATTCTGAGGCCGTAGGCCCCAAAAATCCTTTAATTACACTGTAAAGACAAATGCTGGCGAACTCCTGTAACCGTATCCCATGCAGCTGAACCATACACTGGCCTGAGACGGCCCGCCTGATAAAACAATGTGAACCACAAAATGTCTTCACGTGCAGCTTCTCCAACTTTCCTATTGTTATACAAAAAAGCTCTGTTAATGCTATAGACTGAACGTGGAACAGGTTTGCCCCCACGTCCCCACTTACTGCTGAGTCTAACACTAACCACCATCCATCACTGCCTGTCATATCAACGTGCTGCAGAGCACACTGGATACACCAGTCGATGAAAGTCAGACCACATGC
Organism: Platichthys flesus; assembly: GCF_949316205.1. NCBI lineage: Eukaryota > Metazoa > Chordata > Actinopteri > Pleuronectiformes > Pleuronectidae > Platichthys > Platichthys flesus. The sequence goes on from NC_084951.1 coordinate 12,137,349, forward strand.
ACAGTAGCTACACACACACACCTTAACCTGAGTGTGGGTTTTCTCTTCCACATGCATTCATTCATTTGTCATCACCGGTTATCCCCCCGTGCTTCACCTCTACAGTGGATGGATCCTCCCCTCGCTCCATCCACGCTGTGGCAGGTTTCGCTACCTGGGCCCTTTTTGCGAAGGGTGATGGAGGCCAAGTTTCTGTCAGTGAGGAATGTAATTAGGGAGAATTAAGCGGCATGGGGCTACTGGGGAGGTCAGGAAGAGCTGGCAGGGTCGAGGCGGGTCACTACCAAGCATTCTCCCTCTTTCTCCCTTTCTCTCTCTCTCTCTTACTCTTGTCTTGTAAGACAGGGTCAGGGTGAGGAGGTGTCATATTTAGGTCTCTGCTGCACTGTGGGAGGCTCAGACAATAAGCCATGGATCCTTTCTCACTCTGTTCCTCCAATTCTACTGTCTCCCCTGCTCCCCTGGCCTTAAGATTTTCCTGCTCTTACCTAACCGCAGTAAATCATGACTGATTGAAACTTGATTTGAAGACAAATCAAGTTTCTTTGTATTGTCCAAGATAATATGAAATCTCTCAGGGATTTCACAACGGTGGGAACTTATCTTTGTCCAGTGTAAGGAAAAACTTCACCCTAAACAAAGAAACTTCCCCCTCTCCAGATGGCCAAGGGTGGGTGGGAAATGGAGTTATGTAAAACCATGGACAAAAATTGGTAATGACTTTTATTATAGTGTGATGGCAAATAGTTCAGGGTTACCTTTATTGTAAAGCAACTTAAATAAGTTGTTGTTACACGAGCAACTCTGTTATCTCCCCTCGGATCCAATCAGAAACACATTCCAGCTCCCCAAATTTGGCATTTGCACAGGTTAAGGTAAGTTAGTAAAAGGCCCCGGGAACTTAGGTATGTGAGCATGTGTGTGTGTGAGAGAGAGAGATACTCTGTGTGTGTGTGTGTGTGTTCCAGCAGAAGGTCTGTATAAGTGCATTTGGATGACTTAATATAGACAGGGAGTCCTCAGGGTAGAATACTGTATAAACTGAGTACACCCATATGACTGTCTCAGTTACACGGCGCACAAACACAGACAAACATGCACACACTAACACACACATGCACTCACTGCAGCTGGGTGACTTTATTGAATATGTGCACAGAGGGGGATTTCCCCACTCATCTCCGGTCCGGTCTGTCTGTCATTGGGCTCCTCATTCGCTAACTCACCCTACCCAGCTCTCTGGGGACGTCTCCACTTGCGCTGCTTCAGCATCTCCTCATGTCCTTCCTCTCCTTGTTTTTGGCTCTCGTTCTTTCCCTCAATTTGAACGAGCCTGGAGTCCTTCCTCCCCGTCTCTCTCTTTCTGCTTCTTGTCTGATACCTTCATCTTTTTGTTCCAGTGTATAATAATTTTCGATGGAGAGTTTAACAGCTGTCATAAAATAAACTATCATCATATCTTGAAATCGTATAAAAGTGCAAATAAAGAAACTATAGTGCTGCTTTATGTCTGTCCCAACTGTATCTGCTTGAGTTTGTAGTTTAATTAAAATATATGAGGCCTATAAAAAGTTGATAACAAATAAAATGCATATAGATAATAAACAAGCCATACAAATGGTGATTTAAAATTTGCCCAGAGCCAAGAGCACCATAATAACTGAAGAAGGTTTTTTTCAGTCAAGTTAAAGAAATAAAAACTGTCTTTGATTGACACAGAAATTGCTTTAGCTGGAAATGTCATCAGCAGGATGAATATGTTTGCACCTCATCTATTTTGGAAGAATACTTCCCTCAACAGACAACAGCTATATGGACTCAATGTCAGACAGAAAAATGAAAATGAAACAGTAATTCGAGACTTCATTGGTTTTGAATAGGATTCACAGCTTCATCTATGACACGCACGAACTGTCAGCTCGAATAAAAACATGTAAAATATGTATTAGAAGTGTTTTCTGTGACAGGCGCGAGACAGCCTTTGTGATCTAACCAGGGCTTTACACCACTACAGTGAAAACAAATACCTCTTTTCCTTCCTTTCCTCCTCCTCCCCAATATCTCTTTTTCTCCCATGCTTTTTAAAAACTGATGAGTTTGACAGGCGGCAGTGTGTGTTCTGCACTCCTCTCCCTCTTTTCGCCTGCAGCAACTACCAAATCCTCTGAGCTAGAAGTGGAGGGAGGGGGCGATACAGGGAGAAGGAAAAGGAAAGGAAAGAAGGAAAGTCCTAGAGTCTGTACTGTGTCTCCTGGATCCAATATGAGTGTAGATGGGATGAGACAAAAAGTGGCGAGATGATATTACTTGAAGCATCACTCATGCCAAGTTCAATGGTGACACAAAAGCAGCACTTACTATTTGAGAGAGGGAACTGAACAACAATGATTGTTGGGAAACTGAATGATGGATTCCTTGTGAGTTGATAAGTTTGGATACAGTTTTTGGACATCAATTATTATATGAATATGCAATTTCAAATAATGATATCCTGTAAATGTTATCAAATGAGGTAACCCTTACACCAAGTAAAGCACTACAAAATGTAAAACAAATTTAAACAAACATCAAGCGAGTAGTATTTTATGTGTAGACACAGAAATAGTAAATTTCTCTATCTTTATCTTGCTGGCTCTGAATGTCATCTATCCCCAACGCCTCCCATCCTACATCTGCTTTATGCAACAGCTGGAGAGAATTACAGATATGTAAGGTCTTGGAAAGCAATCCAGAGGTTTCCAAAAGACAAGCCAGATTTAGGCCTAACATATAGTGTTTTAGACCATAATTACATACGTAAAGTATAATGGTCCAAAATAGAAAATGTCTGGTAAAAAGCATAATTAGGATGAAGTGCTGTCGCTGGTGATGGAGTCTGTGCTGGTACTTGTGGTGCGAAGGAGGTCATTGTTTTCATGTTGATGTTGGTTATTGGGATATAAATATATTTATAGAAAATCCATTAAAAAAATAAATGTGATGTCAATGTAAAACAGTTTATGCATTTTGGGAAACTAGATCATACTCAAAACATTCAGAGCTTTAATGTGTCATATTAGAGTTAAAACATAATTTTTTATATAAAATAGGGTTCACAAGTTCAGCAACGGTTTTGTATTTGGATTTCATTAATGACCACAGAGATATAATGTAACACCCAAGTCTTAAACTCCCAACTTCCTGTTTCTGTCAAAAAGCTTGAGGTAGCCAATCGCATTTTGCAACTCAATCTTGCTGCTGAAACACACACACACACACACTCACACACATACAGACCGACGCTTGCACACACACACACACACCAGCTAACAAGAATCATTATGCGCGAATGGTTGTTTGGGATGGTGTTTCCGTAGAAACAGCAGGGGGATATTGGAGCCAGACCTGTGGAGCTGTCAGGGTCTAGTGATAGGGATGGGTGTCAGTCTCATCCCAGGGGTCCACAGACAGACAGACACACACACACACACACACACACACACATTATCATTCACCCCTCTGCTCTCCTTTGCACACATACACACACAAATGAGTGTGATTTGATGTGCTGCAGCACATGTAAGTGGACACCCTTATTCTCCTCAATGAAGATATATTCCTGGCCAGAGGTGGATGAGGGGCTCTGACTGCACCTTTACTATGCAGGGCTCAGTCCACATCTGCTTCCCATCAGCCACAAGGCTTACTTTTTTAAGGCAGAGGCGAGGGTGGGCGGGGAGACGGAGCAGGAGGGGACGCGTTTGGTTTAGGCTTGATTCAATTACTAGCACCACCGTGAGAGAACGTTCCCCCTCGGGTGTCTGAATCTGTGTATGTGTGCATGTTTATGTATGTGTTTGTGCTGCAAAGACAGACCTTGTATCAGTCAGGCAGTGCATGCGTGTGCAGCGCTTGGGTCTTTGAAATGTTGGCTGGTCACTCAGTGACCCAGTCAGGCCCCCGAAAAGGTTTCCTATTATTTCTCACCTGCTCACGAGCCTGTTACATTTCCTCTCTCGTGGAGGCCGACTCTGCTCAGTGTTATGCTTTGCTGACAAATCAGAATGGATGGTTCTTCGGTGTGACAAGAAAATTAGTGTATTTAGTTAGTGGAATTAGTGGAGTAAAGCCTTTGTTTATAAATACGTTAATTATTTGGGTTGAAAAAAGGTATAAATCCCAGTGTCTACTAATTCTCAGTATTTAATAAGAGTTAGAAAGTGTTTTTAAGGGCACCAGCAGTTACCACAACTATTCACTCAGTGCCCATGGTAACAGCAGCACATGGCCCGTATGGTGGTATGATGTTCGCTAACAACTACTCATCAGGACCCTATAAAAGTGGGGTGAATACAGACCAGGCAGAATTCTCCATCTGGTTAACATTATTTTCATATTACTGTTTGTTATAATAACAGAGGAGATGGGTTAGTTATGAGGGCTTATCAATTATGAAAGCATATAAAACATACACATTTTGAAAACTGTGTGTCAGGGGGGCATGGGTTTATGAAGGTGTTCCTCCAATTAGTACAACCACCACAGAGTTCACAAGAAGCACTGTCACATCCTGTGATGATCAATCACCCGCAGTAAATGTTTATAAAAATGCTTATTTTCAATCCTTGCTGTGATGGTGTAACATGCATCTATGTGAAAGCTGCTGACATGATCATTTTGAGAAAGAGAAACTCCTGCTGTATAATTGGATTTTTCTTCATCGTCCCCTCCTCCTCCTCTTCAAACTCTGTGACATTTTAATAAATGTCAGGCTGATAAGGAGCGAAGGTTAGCTTGCGTGGGCTGAGATGGACGGCAGTAGCTGCTGTATATCTTAAACAACAATTCCATGATGACAGAGATGCAGTCTTCCTTTCCCTAACTTGAAAAGTTATTCCTTAAACAATGTGGATGCACCAACAGGACAGATTACAATTTAATTTAGAGGAGGGATGCATTATGCGTCATGAGCTTTTTGGTGCGGATCCAGATCAGGGGGCAAATCCAGGAATTTGTTTTCACCTTGTTTAACATTGTGAGATAGGGCTCTTTTTGACATTTCCTTGATTTCTCAGAGAATAATTAATGGATGTTGATAGAATAAATATGGTGCATTATGGGGGCAGATTCAACTAAATCCAGATCTAGTGATTTTAAATGTGGTGGTGGAGTACACTCTACTGAGTATGGTTCTAGTTGTAAAAGTGCTGTTTACACAGAGATAGGACTGCAACACAATGCTAAATTTTCAAAGTCACTTTTCTCAAGTTTTCATCCAAAGCCTGAATAAAAAAAATACATAGATATTTCAAATGTAACTAATTCATTCATTCTCTTTGTCTCCTTTAACCTTTTCATGGCTGAAGAGTCCATCCCATCATTTTTTTCGGCACAGGGCAATCCAAAAGACCAGTCACCACTCCGTGTGCTTATTATCCACATGTCTAAAGTATTAACTCAAACCTTTAGTTTACCTTTAATCGGGCAGATCAGCAAACCAAGAGCATAATAGACTGAGACCACATATATAGTCAAACAAGAAAAAAAAAGGCTTCATGAACACACGCACACACACACACGGACACACACAGACCTTTGTGTTCCCTCCTCCCATTGTGGCATGCTGTGAGTTTAGCGAGCGGCAGTCTGATGGGTCCATTTTATTTTGTATTTATTTATTTATTTTCTCGTGAGGGGGGTGCTGGTGTCTGAGATGGTGAACAATGGCCAAACTGTTGAGCAGCGACTCAACTCAGCCCAGAGGATTTCCTCCTCAACCCTGGACCACCTAATAGCATATGACACGCTACATCATGGGGAGAGGAGACATGCATTTAAAAAAACAGGAAAGGAGAAAGTGGGGAGCCCTCTATGCTGGTTTGTCTCGGGGGCTCACAAAAACCAGAGCTCGGCCACGTTTGATGTTAAACATGAAGCTGACAGAAAGATTCACTCACATTCGCACCCAAATACCTGCTTATTACTGAAACTGAGCTTGAAAATGAGAAACGCTATTTCAAAGAAGTGGTGGGCAGACAGACAATTAAAGTTCTCGTTATACACACACACACACACCCTCACTCTCTCTTCACCATCGTCATCATCCGATCGACTTGACTCACACATGGGTTCTCTTCCATTTCTTCCCTCGCCCCAAATGCTTTTACATCGTAAATCAGTAGTAAAAACATCGCTCTGTGTAGCAGCTCCACTCGTCACATGATCGACTTTGACCTTTTCCATCAAATATCTCCCACCTCGGCCTACTGTAGCCTTTAGCGGCACTGTTAACCAGACGCAGATGGACATTTACAACTGACAGCAGATGGAATGAGCTTCACACACTGACTAAGGCCCCAGTGTTGGAGTTTAGTTGTCTGTGGCGACATGTTCATAACTGGCACTGTTTTAATGCTTAAAACGCTTTTCCTTCCTGCGCCATGGAAAACTTTAGTTTCTCCTGCACTAGTTTAATGTGACATAATTCACATGTGACACTTTGCTGGTGTACAGAGGGGTGTGTTGTCATGTTTGCTTGTGCACAGTTAAAAGGATAGTTCACTGAAAAAGGAAAATTCCCTCATTATCTGCTCACCACCATGCTGATGGACGGGACTGTGAAGTGTTTGAGTCCACAAAACAACGCTGGGGTCTCGGGGGTAAACAGTGTTGCAGCCATATCCAATGATATTGAAGTAAAGGGGACCCCTTCTTCAGACGTAAAAAAACAACATAAAATGCCTCCATTGTCCTCGGAGGCACGTCCACGTTCTGTGTTTGCATCGCTACTTCTGCTAGCATCGCTCCTTCAGCTAGCATCGCTACTTACGGAAGTGGACTTTAACGCTTACAACGTGGATTAGACTACGCTGTTGCAGGTCGACTATTAATGTCGGGAATATGCTTGTGGACACTTAGATGACACCACACTAGCAGCAAGGAGGCATCTTATAGTTTTTTTTCTGTTGTTCTAATACCCAGGAAGAAGGGGTCACTTTGGTTCAATCACTGTTTACCCCTGAGACTCCAGAAGTGCAATGTGGACTCAAACACTTCACCCAACCCTCCATCGGCATAGTGGTGAGTAGATAATGAGTGACTTATTATGTGAAATAACCCTTTAACATATGATATAGCAGTACAGAGAGCAGGTTTGGATGTACTGTACTTGTGTTATTTGTTCAGAACCTTATACTTCTAAGGTTCCGACAGTTAATTCTTACGAAACACTTTTGTAAATGTTTCACGTTGATTATCCACCCTGTTCTCTCCCGTTGTTCTCCTCGGAAGCGCAGCCACCTCACATCGGGAACAAGAGAAAGCGCTCGGTAGAGGACATGGGCTAATTTGTAAAAGATACAGTGGCTGCATGGCTTTCCAAGGCGCTGTGGGGGAACCAAAACATTCAGCAGTTGTCCAAACAGATTCCTTGCTCCCCTCTGCTGTGGACGACACGGCACTGCTATAATTTACACACACGCACACACACACACACACACACACACACACACACACACACACACACACACACACACACACACACACACACAGACTCTGTCTTTCCTCCGGCGCAGGAATTTATTTTGCTTGGGGTGATTGCTGTGTCTGCAAGTTTTTTGAAGCCTTGTTAATGAATCTGAAACGGGGTCATGCCGGGATTGATGGGTGAGAATTATGTGTGTGTGTGTGTGTGTGTAATGCAGAAAAAGGGAAGTGATGTGGGGAGCCATTATGAGATCATGCAACCTATGAAACCTTTGTTTCACTTACAAGATCCGTCATTGTTTTTGATTAAGATTGTGTGTTTCGGCAGATGCTGAGTGCATTTATTTGTTACATGCCCATGTGCCTGTGTCTGTGCGTTCACATGTGCAACTTCTTTCTCGTCCGCTCTCTGCAGGGAGAAAAGTGAAATGCAATAGGCAATAGGGGGCGCCTGTACACAGCTGGACATTCAAGTAATGCCAATGCATCCGCAAACGACACACACACATAAACACACACACACACTAGGAAAAGAGAAAGTAATGAATATGAACCCTTTGTCCACCCTGTCACTCATTATCTTAGATCAAATACAAATTCAAACATTAACAGTCGATATCCAAGTGGAGTTATCTTTTTCAGCACTAATAACCTCAGAATAATGTTCCTTGGCTCTGCTTTCAGGGCTGTGGCAGTGCCCATGCCTGTGTGTGTGTGTGTGTGACTCTGCCTGCATGTGTGCGTGACCACCGCTGCCCTTCCCATATCTGTCTCCCATCGCTCTGTCTTATCACAGCACACACATACCTCAGCATTGCCTCCTGTGATTGTGTAAAAAGTCTCAGGCTTTCTTTCTCCACGCCTCAAAGACAAGGAGAGGAAAAGTGAGTCTACTTGTTTGTGACAATACCAGGGTGAGCGGGCGCTGTGGTGCGCGGGAGATTCTGTTGTTATAGGGACAAAACAAATAAAGTGTCAGCCATTCAAACGATGGCTCGGCTCAAGAGGGTCAGGCCTAGCTAATTCCTTTGAAAAACAATCAACTGCCATCTTGTTTTCTACCTCGACAGCTGTCTTGACTTTTTTTTTTTCTTTGATAACGCTGATGGACAATTTAGAAAACTCAGCCGGAGAGGCAAGAGGGTCAAGGATTAAGTTACAGGCAGAAGTATACAATATATTTCATGTTAGGGGCTTGAATCAATCTGGTAATGAAGACAAAACATAACATAGTTTATATATTTGCTATAGTAACACATAGTTTTTTTTTTTTTTTGTTATTCACCTTTGAGACATCTGTCCCCAAGCCATCCTTTTGTTAAGATCTTTAAAGAAGATCTTATACATTATAAACTCTTAATATTTCTATTTAATTTCCCTTTTTTTTTTATACCTGCAAAAAATCTTTGTAATTTTTTTGTCCTTTTTTATGTCACAAGATTTTGGCAAGTGAATTCTGTGTGGTTATTACATTGACACATACAATTACATTTTAATTTTCAAACACCATTTGCTGAAACATGTGTTGGTGCTTTAGGCAGCCTGCCAGTTCATCCTGGACCTTATACCATGTGGTTTAAGTGCAACAGCCCAGTGGCTCTCTTTCCTTCTCAGTGAGAGTAACCGCTTTTAACTGTGTAAGCACTGGAAACGACTGCGCTAGCAGGCTCAATACATAGGTCGGCCAGGATAACCCCCATATCCTGATTACTGACACAGAGTGCCCTCTGGAACACAGAGCATGCAGCATAAAAAAAGGCTTCACTGAGCCGCAGCAAACACTAGTTTGGCCAGAGACCTGCCTGGAAGCAGAAAGATTAAACTACGAATACTAGAATGGGATGCACTGCTGTGTTTTCTTCATGCATGTATAATGCTATGTGATTAGCTACTGACAGATGACCCTTCAATAACTATAATAAAAGGGTTAAAACTGTCAAAAAGTGAATATGACTGCATGTCAATGGGAAATTGAGCCAAAGAAGAATTAGTCACAATAGTTTTGCAGCCAGGACATTGGAGAGCTTCAGGTTTCTCCAACTGTCTCCTTTTTGTTGAACAGAGCTGAAAGATGGATGGACAGAAAAGAGGAAAAAAGAGCTAGAAAAGCAAGAGGGAGAATAAGAGAAGGAGAAAAAAATAGGGCTTTTAAATCTTCAGCTGATATGGCGGAGTGAGACCCCCCTCCTCCCACATGTCTATGAATATCTCTTTTATTATTACTATTGACCCATGTGCCATAAAGAACAGCAGGGGCTCTGCATTACTCAAGCTTCAGAATGATGCTGCTGCTGAAAGGCAACAAGCTCATGGACACACTAACAAACAATATAGACATTATCCATTCAAAGTCACTGTTTGTGCAGATCTGGAATCAGATCCTTCTCACATTAGATAACTATGATTGTACCACCCAGGGCTGGGCCAAGGTCCCATGCTGAAAACCAATATCACATTATTAAGATAATTTAGTCATAATATCAGAACATTAATACGAGTATAGACCAAACTCTTCAAACATAGGGTTAGGTATGTCAAGAGCATAATACAAACTTTATCTATGTACTTTGTAATTGAAATTTGCTTATAAACATACATGGAAATTCAGCAATTTCACAAGATGTTCATTTAAGTGGGATACAATTACAACTATTTCAATGTTTTTTCCTCCATCTGTGTGTACGCTTGTGTGTTTGTGTGTGTGTGTGTGTGTGTGTGTGTGTGTGTGTGTGTGTGAATGTGTGTGTGCGCGTGCATGTGTGTGCGTGTACTGGGGGGACACTTTGATAAATGGCCAGTTTATGGTGCTGTCACACTGAGGATGTCTATGGGGAAATACTTCCCCACAAGCGCTAGCGCTAGCGTGTGTGTGTGTGTGTCTGTGAATGGGTGTGTTTATGTGTGGTGAGGGGTACAATGCTCTGGTCATCTGATTGCAAGCCTGTGGTCGCTGGCGCATGATTAATCAATCTGATTGGATCGGGCAAATATGGTTTGTGATAGCACAAAAAAAAGGAGAGGGTCAGGGAGGTAGAATGGATTACTCCGTTGTGGGAGAAGATGTGTGCGGGGGGGGGGTTGTTTGTGGACGCGAGGATGTTTGAGAGTGTTTGTTTGCAAAGGTGCAGAGGTGTGTATGAAGGGGACCGGAGTGAGGTTGCTGTGTGTTTGAGGGTCAGGGGTCAAGTAAATGGAACATGAAAGACTAAAAACATTAGCTGCTGACACAGCCACAACCCTGTTAATATCTCACACGGGCTACGCACTTACTTTGGGAACAGACATTTTCTCCCTCTCTTTCACGCATGCACGCACACACGCACAAACACACACACACACACACACACACACACACACACACACACAAGCACGCACACACACACCTACGTACACATGATGTGTCCCAGCGAGGTACACAGCAGCTTTTGTGTAATTGAGCTGTGCAAGTGCAGCTTTGTAATCGCTGACGTGTCTTTACATAGCCTTTGTGCCTGAACAATGGAGTGCCGGGACTAAGTTGTCGCTGGTCACAAGAAAGGAGGACAGGGGAGAGGGAGACAGAGAGAGAGAAAGGGAGAAATAAAGTGAGAGAGAGAGGAAGTGAGAGAAGGAGAGAAGAAAGAGAAGGAGAGGGAGAGAGAAAGAGAGAGAAAGAGAGAGAAAGAGAGAGAGGATGGGTGTAAAAACAAAGAAGCAAGCAAGCAGCTCAGCCTGCATATATGGGTGCCACCTGGCCTTAGATCAATGCACTGACACAAAGGTCATTTTTAATATGCTTTGATCTGTCACCCCAGCTGGGTCGTGTGTGTGTGTGTGTTTAGCGGGGAGGGGGGGGGGGGGGGGGTGTTTGGGTGTGCTCTATCAAGCACGTCTTGTTTTCGGACGCCAGACACGGTGCGTGAACTATCAAATTGTCCCTTTAATAGCCCCCATTCTTCTTCGCTCATTATGCCTCCAACTGGCTCTCTAGAGATGTGGACAAGGAGACAGAGATGGACTGACGGTCTGAAAAGCAGCGACACGGGAGCGTTTTTTCTGTAGTTATTAATTTGAGTTTAAATCTGGTCCTTTATGGACTATTTCTATGCATGTATGCATAGGAAATTATTATTTTGTCATTTGGGTTATGAAATCTGTTCGTCATCTTCGACCCACTAACAGCTCTCGTGAGCATCCTTCAAATTTTTGTATCCTTTTTCGTGTTTACACAAACATAAAACTATTAATCAAGGTCAATCTTACATCTTTCAACCTCTCAGTCTTCTCCCCTTGTGCCACAGCACCCTTGTCAATCATGTGCCATATGTGAGAAAAACAACTCCTAATTGTGAGGAAGAGGCGGAGGCCCATAAGAATATACTTGCCTGCACCAAATCAGCAAGACATTAAGATAATAATATACATCCCCCGTCTTTCTTTACTCCTCACTCTCTTTCTATTTCTTGTCTTTTCCTCCCTGTCTCTTTCCTCCCTTTTCGCTCTTTGAATCCGTTCCACCCGCTTACCCCGTGGGCAGGTGCTACTGTAATTAGCCATTATTTGACTATCAAAAGTCAGGGAGTTGATTAAATGGCCACGAAGCGGCGCGCAGAGCACTTTCCTTCTGAGCCCAGCCCCATAATTTCAAAAGCTTCTTGCAACCTGCTGAGGGCCTTTCAGGTCTGTGAGACGCCGCTTCCGACCGCTGGTAAGAGCCTGTTGCCGGCGGTAATCAAAACTGATAATCTTACAGGAGAGAAAGGGGGCGGGGGGGAGGGGGGGGGGGGTTTAGAAGAGAGAAAAAGAGAGCGAAAGAAAGAAATGCTCGGGGGCTTTGGTGAGGTTTGAGCTCAAACAGAGAGCCTTCCATTAGAAATGTGTCGTGGCTCTGAGGGGGCCGGTGGCCAGCAAGCGGTGAAAAATGCTGCCTTCTGAAGGCGAGTGAATGGCGTCTCTTTAGTGATTAGGAGCGGTAATAATGGGCACCCCTGCCTGTTAGCCCTAAGTCCATTTTATTGCTAATTCATTTACCTTTTTTCAGACGTACTTGACAGGAGTCACCTGCTAAGAAGTCATGTTTGTCAGGCAGGTATGCCCATTAGCCGGGGATCTTAAATCAGCCTCACAATGGCACCGGTAGGGGAGTAAGAACGGCCGGCTTTGTTGTTAGCAGATAACACCACACCACAGTCATCCTGACCAACATGGATAATCTTTTCTTCACCAAAAAATAATTAGACGCCATCCCCGGAGCGATTCTTAATTAATGCAGGTTTTTTTTCATTGTAAGTGGATTTTTAAGCCGGGCTGATCTGCTTTTGAGCTCTGTTGTGAAAATCCTGTACACTCAGAAAAAAAAAAACATCTGACCTTGTGCATTAAGGAAAAACAGCTTATTGAAAACGAGTTATGAAAACAATAATCTCTTTTTGTCTGAAGTTAAATCCATCTTTTGAACACGGAAAACTAATTTTGAATTTGCTACAGTTTCCATCGCGTTTCTGTATTTTCATGGCAGGGTCCGTTTTCACTGAGCAAAGCCATTAATATCCAAATATAATATCTGACTAGATATAGTTTATATTAGAATAAATCATGTGACGTAAATGCTGTTCAATTCCCCAAGGAGAATAAATAATCACTTTGACTCCCTGGTTAATGTTCTGGATAATTCTCTTCAGGGAAACACTTTCTATGATAATATCCACATATGAGCATTTCGAGCTGAAATGTCAAAGCAGAGATTAGAGCAATCTTGACTCCCAATGTACGGTGTACTCCCACGGAGTGTATCGAGATGAAATGGGCTGTGATATTAACGTAGCCAAGTGAAGAAGCACAACAAAAGATTATGTTAAACTGATTTGATTGGAACTTGGAACTACATTTTGGATATGACATATTCGCTGACACTCAATTGGTTGAAATGATAATCAGTCCTGGAAAAGAAAAGAGCTGTAATTACATTTAAATGGAGCCTTATTAAGACATATGCATATTGTCTCTGACGGTAAGCAGGGCTAGGGGAATCGTGAGGGTTTGTATCAGGTCACTCTCTCTGACCGCGGCTCCCATCACATTCAATGTTGTTAGCTGAATAAAAGGATTATCCACCATGAATTAGTACGGAGACACAGAGACCCGTCTCTTGGGAGGATGCTGCCTCTCTCTCCCCCTCTCTCTCTCTCTCTCTCTGTGCGAGTGTGTGATCCCCTCTCATTGCCTCTCTCTCCTGGGATCCCCCACTCGGCCTAATCATTGTTTCTCTAACAGATAATTCTCCATGTCCTCACACGTGTCTGTGTGCGTGTGTTTGTGTATGTGTTAATTAGCACCGAGTGTGCTCTTCCTTGTAATCACTTAATTAGGGGTGACGGCCCCGATGCTTGTTTACTCAATTAGCCATCCTCTTTAATTATCTAATTCACGGCGAGTCAACTGTCCTCGTTAGTAGGCTCAGCGGAGGTGTCATATGCTGATGTGGCTGTTACGTGTGCATGCAGTTTCACCAGAGAGAGAATTATAAGATGGGTAATAAATAAAAAAAGAGTATAATATAGAGCGACGTAAAATATGCTTTGTCTCTTTTCCTTTTACGGGAACTCTCGCACTTGCACCGGCAAACACACACACTTCACATGCGTTATCAGACACTAGGCCACGCTCATGGACTTCATGTGAGTGCCGAGCCACATGCCTCCGATTACTGTCGCTCCGATTCCCCGAGATTTAGTCATTAATGATAAAATCTACGTTCAAAAAAAAAAAAAGAGAAAGAAAGTGAAGTCTCATGGTGAGCATGATTGATGGCTGCTTTAAATGGAGGCGTCCAGGGCCGGCTCTATTGTTTCTCCCGGCCAGCATCGCCACCTACTCCACCACCTCCGCCCCCGCCTCCTTCATGTGGATTAAGGCCTGCCGTTTATTTAACAGTTCATTTGAGCAAAGGGGCGACCAAGGTGAAGGCGGTGGGGGGTGAGGGGGGGGGGACGTGTGTGTTGGCAGGGTGTCTGTGCTGTACCGTGGCGGGACGTCCCCGGCGGGACAGTGCCAGGCTGCGCTGTGGGGAGACGAGACAGGGCCTCCCCAGTGGACTAATGCCCTGTAATGAAGATTAAGACTCAGTCAAAGACCATACTGTTCAGCTGAGATCGGAGGGAAGGAGCGAGGGACGGTAGGAGGGGCAGAGGAAAGGAAATGAGGATAAGGGACAAAGTAGGGAGAGAGAGGAGAGAGAACCAGCTTGTCAGAGCGTGTTCAAGGATGGATTATCAACATTTTCAGCAGGGAAAGATACAGTCAACTACAGCAAAACGAAAAAAAACCTTATAGGAAAATCCGGTGAAACAAAAACTACAATAAAAAACATCAAAAATAGCCACAAAGTGAAAACAACAAAAATCAAATTAATTTAAACCCTCTTTCAATTTCCTCTGACTGAGCTGGGATCATACAAATACTATGTATCTAAATGCGCTGTGGTCTCTGAGCTGAAGAGCAGTCAGGCTTTTGATTGATGAAGGAAACTGACCAACACCTACTGTGGCCATTGAAAAGTAAAACTACTCCTTAATTAAAGGTCAGTTATTACCTATTAAAGATGTTACAGCTCAAGTGCTTCTTGCCTGCACATCTAACAGTGAGCATGCTTGATGAAAGAATCAATGCTGATTTACCTCTGGGTTTCTCTGAAAGACCTCCTGGGGAATAGAGATTTCTGTAATGCCAGTTACTTTCCTTACCACGGAACGTTATCTGTCTGCTGTCATGGGCTGAGGTGAAGTCGGCTATGAAACTATACCACAAAAAATATTTGCCCAAAACCAAAACCAATAAATGTGAGACCACAGAGTTGCAGAATAATTCTCACTCTTCCCACTTTGGATAAACACTTGGAATGTAATTCATTCATTAACTAATGGAACTTTGAATAGCTTTTTTGCAATCACCAATTTTTTATTTTGTAAATTATCATTTCATCGCTTCACTTGGCTCTGTCACAATAGTTTTTTCTCTGACTGCTAATTTTTCATTTTGTGATTCTCTATATCTTCAACACCCTGATCGAAAAATCTAATTCATTTAAAGACGATTAACAAAACTGTAGATTTTCTGGCCTATCCGAGACATGAAAGCATGGATGTACACATTGTGCCTTTGTGTGAGTGTGTGTGTGTGTGTGTGATTCTAAGTATGAAGACAGTTAACCAGAGCAGCCTCAACACACGGCACACTTCACTTATCACTCTGTGGTTAAAAGCTCCCCAAAGACCTGTTACACCCAGACACACTCCTTCTGTCTCCCGCCATCCCCTCATCCCTTACTTCTATCTCTCCCTGATTTCCCTCCTTATTCTACTTTTCTCTTTTGTTTTTCCTGGAACCATTTTTAAATGTTTTGTCTATACCTAAAATATTCAACGGGGGCAGAGTGCTATGCGGACCCAGAGATAGATAGATGGCTGGATGGATGGATGGATGGGTAGGTGGGTGGGTGAGTGAAGAGAGGGGGATCTTTTTTCACATGACCTTGTGTTAGCAGGGCCAGCCCCTCTGCCCCCACTCTCTCCTCCCCAGACGGGCTGTGTCTGTGACTGGACTGGCAGTTCTTGCCCCTCTTGGGCATTCTGGCATTCCTTCGTGTCATGCCCCCCCATCCCCCTGCCTCCGGCTGTCTCCTGCCCTCTAAGGGTTTCCATCTTTACTGACGCTCACTCTCTTCCTTTAACTCCATTTTATTTCTTCAGCGACCGTGTGGTGTCAACACGTTGCCATATCTTGTTTCCCTTGTTTTTGCCTTTCCTCCTTTCCATTTGTCTGTTGAATCCTGACAGATCATAAGGCAAAGATATCTTCTGAGACATTCTGAGTTGGGTCAAGTCTAAAGATTTAAAGATAACTCAGACGTGTACATTGCGAGAGAGCACTTTTCTAACACAAAAGAAATGCTCCCCCTTGTGATACGGAGTTTCAAATGCAGCCGGCCGTTCTCACACGCAGATGAACCTTTATCTCCCTCGTCCGACACGTAAAAACATTTTTTTGACGAGAGGGACCACACAACTTTGGGTCGTCGCCCCCCCGGCTTTCAGGTCTCCGTGGCAACGCAATGCGGGTCGTCATGTTATTATCACCAGTGCTTGACCAGCCAGCCCTCTGCATTCACTCTGTCTGCATTAATGGACTCACTGCTTTCTTGACAGACCAATGTGTGTATTCAAGTGTGTGTTTTAGTGTCTATTTTGAAGTGTTTAAGCGCCGAATGTCCTTAAAAGCACAGAGAGATGAAAGTAATCCCCCAGAGTGAGGATATTTTACCGATGACTGATGAGGCCATGAGCTGTCGAGTGCGCGGTGTTTTGAAAAGAACTGCTGCTGCTTTGAAACGATCATATTTCTTTATTCAAGTAACACAAATCAAGAGATTAAATGAGACTCACTATCTGTTTATTATTAGGTGCTCACTTGTGGCCACAGTAGTCTAACTAGGCAAAGGAGTAAATCAGATGTCATATTATATGGAGCATAAAATGTTTTGATGAAAGGTCCGTTGTAGGGGCAGTATCTCAGGAGATCCTCTTATGGGTCTTATCAGAGTATATAGGGACAAACTATCTTTATGAGCGTTTAGCTTGGAGGACTTGCTGGGTAATGTTTGGGTAAGTAAAAGAATAAAAGAAAAAAAATCCCTTTTCTGATTTTCTGAGGTATTACTATGTTTTATTTTTTAAGGGGTCCCCCATCACCTCGGCATCCATTTCGTTTAGTCATTTTGCAGGATAAGGAAAAGTGTGTTTTCTGCACTCTATGCATTCAAGTTCAAGTTACAAAAGAGGCTGATGAATTACACACACTGTTGATTGTGGTATATTTAGGCTGTACTATTTGTGGGTCTTTTGCAATTGATCTGATGGCTGAATGCAATCTAACACTGATGAGACCTGGTGCAACTCCAACACCTATTCAACAATGACATTAACTTCTTCTTGGCCACTGCTATGACAGATTAATAATAAGGACAATGATAAACGTTTTATTACACAAAAACAGAATTAAACCCATAAGTGTTTCAAAGGGGAGTTTTGTTTCTGCAGAAATGTAGTGAAAAGGATTATGATGAGGAGGCAACATAATGTGCACATGAGTATTCAATACAAATTTGTTAACTTGAGTGTGCGTCTGTGTGTGTGTGTGTGTGTGTCCATGTGAGGAGACTTATATGACAGACCCTGCAACTGTCAGACTATCGCCCTCCTCCTTTTGTTGGGTGACCCCAGAGAATGTGGTGGGAATGGCCACTGGGAGAGAGATTATGGAGAGACAAAGACTGCGAGAGAGAGGGAACGAGAGAAGGAAGGAAAGAGTGAAGGGCCGAAGAAAAGAAAGAGAGAGAGGGAGACAGAGAGGGAGAGAGGGAGACGGGTCAGCGAGCCAGCTGATGTGAGAGTGCCTCCGATCACCTCGTGCTTCTCCTTCGCCCCCTCACTCTGTCCCTCTCTATCTGTTCTACTCGTTCTTTCTTTCATTCCCACTTGAATTCCTCTCCCAGCGCTTCACTCCAATGTGACGTCAGGTTTTGATCTGCGATAACAACAGAGATGCGTCAGTCAAGGCCCACACAAACACACTGGACACACACACACACACACACACACACACACACAAGTTAAAAGTTCCACTGCAAGTTAAAAGTGAAAAAACTCAGCGAGCACAGACACACTCACACACACACATAGTGACACACAGCAGTGGCCTTTGAGTGAATGCTCCTCACAGGGCATAATGACAGCATTCTGCAGCAACCATAGCTAGGACAGTTCCCACAGACAAGACAGGCAGAGAGAGAAAGAGCATTTCATTCTGTTTTCACCTCTCCTCCTACTCCCCACCTCCTCCCCAACAACCCTGACTTTGTCTGAACCATGAAACCGTCCACAGATCAAAGCTCTGGCTACTAAAATATGTGCATGTGAATCTGCAAATTGTGATTATGGACATATTAGACCAATTATCTTTGGATAAAAATTGTGATGGAAAAGTTTGCAAAAAATTGTTAAAATAGTGGGAAAATATATAATAATCAAATGTGAATTATTTAATTGATATTTATATTATTTCAATAAGGAGAATGGATTTCAATTTCTGGACTTACACCTAAGTACATTTCATATCTTTTGACACCGTGAGTGTGTCTGGTCGTAACCTGAGGTCCTCAGTGGAGGCCCTGCTCACCATTCCACAGTCGTGGCTGAGTACCAGAGGTGACAGGGTCTACTCTGTCAGAGCTCCCAGTCTGTGGAGATCTGAGGAGATCTGTCTTGCAAACTCCTCTTATCCTCTTTTAGAGACACACTTTTGTAGGTGTCCTTTCTACTAGTTCTGGTCAGTTTTCTTATATTGTTTACACTATTTTCTGTTACATTCCTCATTTTATATTTGTGCTCTACTGTGACCATTAAACTGTTTTTAATTATTTCCTATTGTTGGCTTGATTTTTAATTTTCAACTTGTAAAGCACTTAACTGTATTTTGAAAAACAGTTAAGATCAGTAGCAGAGAAGTTGATGATGTTGCGAGAAAGTTTGTCACCAGTGATATCCAGCAATCCTTGGAGCTTGGAAAACAACCAAGCTGCAACCTTTCCTGACACTTTGTCAAAATGCATGAAGCGCTCCTTCAGTTCATTTCCAACGTAAATGTCCATCTTTACACACAGGACGATGTCAGGTGGTAAGAGGTATGCATGAAAGATTATCCTGCCTCAGAAACCAAACATTCCCCAACATACATGATTTTGACCATGTGAGCTCAATCTCTGCATATTTGTCTGTCTGCAAAGGGACCACTCCCAGAGTCTTTGCAACCTCCCAGAAAAACATGGGCTGGAGGATCTCTGCTGACTGCTTCCAGTTTCAAATCACTTTGGTCATCACTTTTCTCCCCCCTCATTCAACCTGACACAGTGCAGAACTTGGTGGTGTATGTTTTGAAGGGGGATGGGATTAAAGCCGGTGATGGTGGTGATGCTGGTGGGAAGCAGGGTTCGGACTAATATGAAAACACTTCACAAAGGTCCCATTAAAACATAACCGTGGCCATACATCTATCCATTTATCCATCTATCCATCTATCTATCCATACATCTATCTATTCATGCACCTATCTATTCATACACCTATCTATACATCCATACATCAGCATCTAATTTTGATTGTATAAAATTGTAATGAAACAGACTTTAGCCTTTATGTTTATGAGTGTGTGTGTTAGCACACATGTGTTCAGGCCATTTCCTGCTCTTTGTGCTCATCACTAAACAGTCAAGTCGTGGCCCTGGGGAACCCATTGCAGAGCCCTGGGCCTTCACACCCCCACACACACAGATAAATACGCACACATGCACAGAGCCACCCCCTATAACCAGGGGGTATTTGTGACGCTCAGCATTATGAAAAATGACTTGCCCCCGTGGCGCACCGGGGTGGCAAATGATTATAATATCCAGATAATCATTTCAAACAAATTATCATAATTATCAATCAATCATGAGGCTATTTAAGCAGAGGGAGGGATGGGGGAGTGCGATGCCATTGGCAGGGGGTAAACTATGGCCCGAAGCTCTGGATCACTTCTGTGACCCATGAGCCTCCCTCTGTCCACATAATAGCCCTCATACATTAAGGGTCATTTAGCTAGCGTATTTAGAGACTCATTTCCCCAGCTTGATACAGGAAAAGGAACATATTCACACACACAATTGCGTGCACGCACACACACACACCCATAGAAATCACTATGGCAGCTGACCCCCAATTGGCTCCTTAGTCTTTCATAGAGTGGGAAAAATCTACTTATAGGTCAGAGTTCACAGATGTATACTTATGCTTCATGACGCAGCCAGAACAATAACAAGTGACTGGAGTTTGAATAAGAGAACAAACGCAGAAGAAAGGAAATGTGTAACTATCAGAGAAAGTGTCAGTCCGAAAGAGAAACACGTTAAGAAGCATGTTCACCTTCACTGAGACAAAGAAGAGAGGAAGAGTGACAGTGAGGCGAACAGAAGACTTGATCATCTTAAAGAGATATTCCGCTGAACCTTTTCACAGTTAATCCCCTGTGAAAAGCAACATGAACTGATTCCATCTCGGTGGTGCTGAGAAGCATATGAATGGGGATTGGGGAGAGAAAAAGAGACAGAGAGGGAGAGAGATAGATAGTAGCCTTCGGGGGAGATGATCGTCTTGGGAAAAAAGCAATCAGTGCTCATTGATTTTCTCTGCTGGTTGAATGGAGGGTGTCTATCTGGAAGCCATTATCTGCCATCTGATCTGCTGGAGTGTTTACACACGTCAGGATGGACAGCAGCCCTCTTCTGAAGATGAGGATTAACACACACACACACAGACCCACATACATAAATACACCCACCCACCCACACACACACACACACACACAGAGCATAGGCTGTCTCCTTTGCCCCTGCGCCCTATCTGGCTATCACGTTAAATCCAAAAAGAAACGCAAGTCCTCCCGTACCCTATGAAAACACACACAGAGACTTAAGCACATGTGTTGAGTGTGAATGAGAATATACGTAAGCAGGGCCTAGACAGCTAAACAGACAGGTAGTCCTGTTTGTATGGCTGGACCAGAACAAACCCAACAATCACTGATCCTATCATCAATAGCCTCTGATAGAAATCTATAGCTCCAACAACACCATCCTGTCTGCAGAGAGAGAGAGAGAAAGAGAGAGAGAGAGAGAGAGAGAGAGGGGAGTGGAGGAGGATGGATGAAGTCAGTGAAGAAAGGATTCAGAAAACAAATCCTTTTATTTTCTGTCTGTGTGTGAAGATGCATGTGTATTTATGTGAGCGTGTGTATAAGCCAACGTGGCTTGATCTGAGTCTCAGCAAGGGCAGCCTATGAATCTTGGGACACACACACACACACACACACACACACACACATACTCACACACACTGAGGGCAGATGTCAGTAAGAGGGCCAGTGAAGCTACAATAACATCTTTGCCTCTGTTTTATCCCTCGTCTTAACCCTGATTCCTCGAGATGCCTCTCTCTATCTGACTCAGAAATTAAGCTGTTTTGGTGGTGAACCATTTTAATGTGTCAATAAGCAGCAAGGTTAAATACATGTATATAATAAATACAATACTGGGATGGAACCTATGAAAACACATTTAAAGTCCCTAGATCAAGAGTTTTTATTTGGATCAGAACCAAATTTCATACAAATAAATAAATAAATAAATATTAGTCCCCTAATCATGCCTTTTTTTCCCGTTGCTATTAGTATTATTTTCATTTTGTTCATCTCTGTTTTTCCACATTCCTGAAATAGTTATGGATCTATTTAATATATACATTTTGTTTTGAGTTTGATTTACTCTGAGTCTATTTACAATTTGGGTTTGTGCTTCATTGACATCACTTCCTGCCTCTGCCTGTTGAATAATGCAGAGGATTATTTGCTGTAGTAAATGCGTCTGTGCATTCCCCCCCCGTTGTGTTGTGCACGTGTGTTAAGCAAACTGTGGGTAAACTCCATAGCCAATTCTCAGTTTTTTACCCGCAGGTCATGTCATGTAAAATTAATCATTTCAAAATGGCTCAATGCCCTGTGGTCGCATGTAAAATCTCTCTCTATATAAAATATATGTAACTTCTACAAACACAAATCGGTTGAGTATATATACACACACACACACACAACTTTCAGCAGTGAACAAGCTTATTCACGAGCTACAACTCAATTAACCTTCTACCTTAATCAAGCATAGCGGTGGTAATGACACAGTGGCGGCAGTGGAGGACATGCATGTCTATGTTTGTGTGAGTGTGTGTGTGTGCGCCTGTGCCCTGTGTTTTTGTGTGACTGCACGATGTGGATGAATGAGTCATGTCATAAGGAAAGGCTCATGCATAATTTCATTCATATTCATAACAGGCATGTGGTCTGCCACCGCCCGACGAGGGCCCACCGCAACTCACACTCTGCATAATGAGATGTGGCCAGTGTGTGTGTGCGTGTGTTTCAATTTTATGTTCTGTAGGTAAGTGTACTTTATGTCTTATTCTCTCTATGACAACTTCATGCTCCTATCTCTGCATATACAGTACTGTTATGTGCGCATATGCACTTGTGGACATAGAGACGCCTGTGCGTGCTGAGTGGAGTGCACAGGCCACTCATGTGGAAGGTGGTTAGGTAGTTTATAAAACCATCTTGGTTTTTTCACATTGTATGAACATGTGGGGAACAGGGACCAGCCCAAACCACCTGTGGTCAGCTCTTAAAATAAGCTCATTGACTAATGTAGGATTTCAAATCAACCAAACAGTCTGTGATTTGCATGCCTGCGTGTTTATAGAGGGTACAGCTACGAGACCCTTGACCCGATATGCAAATCAGGACATTTACGCGATTCTGTTTTTCTAAGGACCAGGTTGGTCATAATTGTCAATTACGCCAAAAGGGATTTTAAGAGAATTATGTCTCGTTGAGGTTGTTCATGAGGCGATGTAAACATGTTCAAACCTCTCACACACTGCTTTTATTAAGGGGAGCTGCGTTCCTCATGGTAATGAAGCCCACCATTAGTTCTGCTACTGATGTTTGACCATCCTGTCATGTGAGATAAGGCAGAAGTCAAATCGGAACTTAAGAGACAGGGTCCAAATCTCAGCTCTAATATCTTCTGATAAATAAATCCATATTCATTCAAACGTGGCCAAAGGCAGTGTCCATAGAATCCTACTCAAATGAGGTAACAAATGCTTTCAGCTGTATTTGATCTACTAAATTCCATTCATATTATTTAATATTGTGTATTTCTAAGACAAAATCCATGAATAGGCCTTTAGGTTTAGCTATTTTTAAGTATTAGTACAATTGAGTATTTCATGGATTGCTTCTTAAAGCTTAAAATGTATTTAAAAAAAGATTTCACTTAATTTACCATTGTCACAGTTACAGCCGTAGGATTCGGTTTCAACTACCATGATTTACTTGAGGTGGAGCTACGCCTACATCGCTCCGGTCGTTCTACAGACACAGTCCCCTCTGCAGCAGCCATTGTTCTTTCACGGACGATTAGATGGACATGAACTCTCTTGCCTTCCTGTCTTGACCCGGGCGACACTGGCTGTAAAAACTAACTGCCCAGCCTCCTCAGTAAATTTATCACCTCATAAAGTGGTCAGTGACTGGTCAATGGTACGCATCGGTCACAGTGTGTGTGTGAGTGTCAGCGTGAAGTGAGGGTTTCCTGGATTGTAGATCATTGTCTGTTAGTCTTTCTTGAAGTTGAGGAAAGACCTTTTATTTTTCACCAGTGTAAGTAAAAAAAATCTGCTCTTCAAGTGAAGCTTTAACAGGGAGCTCAGCAAACTCTATGCAAATGTATATTCTTGTGTATTAATGTAGCAGTAATAAAAAGTTGGGATGTCAGGTGAGCCTCAGACATTTGAATGCATTTTATTCACCAGAATGGAATAACTCATCTGCACCTGGGGGTGCATGTGTAAAGACATTGACATACAGCGTGTGCTTAGGCAGAGACAGAAGGTTTGAGGAGAAACTGTTTGTTCCACAAATTCAGAAACAAAAATGTATCAGGAAATATGTACTCGTTACACATTCCCAGCGTAGAAGAAAGAGACACAGAGAGAGAGATTGATACACCCAGATGTAACTGTCTTACCTTTTTCATGCAGCTGTCAGTGGAGGTTTCTTCATGGTCATTCATCATCTGAGGAAAACACACAAAAACATAGCATTTGTTAAAGATTGATGGGATCAAAGCCACATTACTGGTCAAGAATAATCCAGTGAGAACCACAATTGAGAACAAAATCTGTTGAATCATTAAGAGAAAATGTTGATTCCTGTGCTTCATGGAGCTGCGGCCACGGCTTGTGACCATCGCTTGATGACATGAGCACAGGGTGTTCACAGTTCATCACACAGAGCCCCTGGGCAACAAACGTAACCAGAGGGATATAATAATGGTCTGAGAGGTCACAAAAACACACACACGGACGCAAACACACTACACACACACACCCTCTCTGATGAATGAATGCCCCACAGATTTGACATTAATTCTCCGCTTCAGCGTTGCAGGAAATTTTCGCTGAGACTGTTTCTGTGTGTGTCTGTGAGTGTCTGTGTAATTAAGCCTTCAAGCAATATTTACTGGGGGCAGATGGGCGGTAGAATGCTCCCAGTGTCTACCAGAGGAAATGAGGGAAGTGGGGGAATGATGGAGAGATGGGGCTGCAATGAGGGAGTATTTCACATATAATGGCAACCCAGAGTCTCGCTCTGTCCGTCTGTCTCTTTCTTTCCCTCTCTGAAGCCCATTGATGGCAGCCGAGGATCAAAGAAGCGATGCAGACTGTTTTCAGAGCAGTTTAAGGTGTAGTGTGTGTGTGTGTGTGGGAGGGGGGGGGGGATCAGCCCGGTACTTTGCTAAGTTTAAGTCAAATTAGGCCTATAAAACCTTGAGCACTGACACACGGCATATATGAGCCTCCCTTTTCCTGCTCCCTATCCTCCCCATCTGCCCTTTCACAGTAGGCGTGTTGTTTGGCTGTTGCGACAAGACTGGCCTTTATATTAGAGCCGGCCTAATAAAGTTTGTATTTCCTAAACCAATGTGGCCCACTGTGATTGGGAAAGAGACATTTATCTGCTGTGGAATCTGTGGCTGCTATTATTTGAAAGCTGGCTTACAACGACTTCTTTTCATACACCTTTCTTTACAAGGCTTCGATTCACAGGAAGTGAATATGAATTGTGGGCATGAATTTCTGGATGTATGAGCACACATCCGCCTCCTCACACCTCTGTTAACCCTTGTCCTTCGAAAACAAACTTTGATTTCATTTGGACCCAAATAACCCGACTCAGTTGACTAAGGAGTTAAATTAATGGTAAAAACTGGTACAAATAAAGATTCGCTATGGAAATCATGTTTGAATTGGTAGAAATACATATTACTATTACCTGTGGAAAGTGTGAGACCAGTTTAGATCGTTCATTCATAAAAAACAAATTAACACTTCAGTGAAAACTAACTAATAAGTTATTTTACCACTATTTCTGCCTAACATCACACACTGCTCTACACAAGGGGGCTGATGTGGTTGAGGGGTTGGTGGTTTAATTCCAGTCTTCCCTTCTTCCCAGTCTTGCAAGCCAGATACTGAACCCTGAATTGCGCCTCATAGAAAAAAAACTACTACACATAGATGCACTGTATGAATGTGTTTGTGAATGGGTGAATGACAATGTAACTGTAAAATACCATGAACGTGTTGGTTCTCCCATTATTATGATACCTTTGGCATTATTTCAACTTAAATGCACAATATACTTTTCTGCCTCTAGGGGTCTCCTAATTAAAATAAAATAAATGGAATTTTGGCTGCTAGTAACTTGGGAGCGATGATCTGAGTTCTGTCATTGCTTCTGCTGGTTAGGTTTAGCTCAGTGTTACATTTCAGGAGGCTTTTTCCAGGAGCAGAACAAACCCACCCTCCTCTCCAAAAAGAGGTGGAAAAAAAGATACTTAAAAATGTTGCCTGAGGGTAGAACAAATTTTGGCGACTGCAATAACAGAGGTATGCAAAAAGGGGATATGACACCATTGATATGTGACCTATTGAAATGGATGTTAATTGATTCAAGTTATATATTTTTGTGTTTATATGTTCAGCGACCTCATCATTCAAACTGATTACATAATAGCGTTAATGTCCATAAACAGGAAATAAAAACTTCGGACAATTTACAGATGATAATGGTTGTCATTAGAGTGTGTTCTAGTGAGAATACGTTATGATTCCTATAAAATTACACTTCAGTTTCTCCAAATAGTTTAATTTATCAATGGATAAGAATAAAAAAGTATTTTATGTGGCTTACTATGAGGGCGTGTAAGTGTATGAATTGTTTGTCTGAGAATTAAATCACTGGTGCAAACACAGCCACAGAATCTGTCTGCAACAGACAAGAGAAGCAGATTAAACAAACTTTTTTCTCTTTCTTTATTGGGATATTTATTCAGTGGAATACACAGTTTAATTCTCTAATGCAACAGAAGGAATTTCACAATAACTATTTAGCAGAAGGACAGATAAATTAGGTTACTGTGTCTAGACAATAGGTGAAATGTGCTTGTGAACTTTATACGTGGCGACATAGTAGAAAAGAGCTGAAGAAGGAGGGAGAGAGAGAGAGAGAGAGAGAGAGAGAGAGAGAGAGAGAGAGAGAGAGAGAGAGAGAGAGAGAGAGAGAGAGAGAGAGAGAGCACACTTCCCCTTTCTTGTAATGCACAAGACCAGCTGCAACAGTTTACAAAACCAACAGCTTGGCTGGGTCGTCTAAAATGCTACCAGGCGTTCAACAAGTATAAGACAATTTCTGGACTTTCCCCCTGCTCTGTTCAGCTACATGCCAAGTGTAAATATGTGTATGTATCAAATTGTGCAAGAGTAACCTAAAACTGTAGAAGACATGCAAGGAGACATGAGTGGTTTTACTGATTCCTTAATGTCTTTCAGCCTCAGGTGGGGGGTCGAGACTGTGTGGGCTTTTTATCGTCCAAACATCAGCTCTGGGTCTAGAGACATTGAGCTGACTGTCGGGAAAAATGCTAATTGTAAAACATCTTGGCTTTTGAATTCTAAATGGTTTGAACGTGGTCCAATGAAATTTTTTTGGTTAAAAGTAGAATTTAAAGATTGGTGGTTGACACAGGGGCACGAGCAGGATTACAATAACTAACACAAAGACAGGTGGAGAAGCTCTTTCAACACTGGCATACTGTACACACACACACACACACACACACACACACACACACAGAGACAGAAAAGCTTAGCCTTGCAGTAGGACCCCGCCAACCAAATAAATAAGCTATTAATTAGAGAAGGAAAATGTGATTGGCCGCTGACTGGCAGTGCTATGATTTATTGCACATGTCACCATCCTCTCAAAGTGACTTTTCTCTGCGTCGGTGAGACAGGTCCACATAGAGACTGGCCTAGTTCGAGAGGGATAGATTTTCCACTACACAGAGAGAGGTAAAATTGTCCATTTGTTCTGTATCTTGCCTGCTGAATGCTGACATGTCAATATGTCTTATGGAAAAGAGAAAACACTGAAGCGAGGGTAATTAGAATTAGAAAGTGCGTGTTAGACTGTGTCTGGGCACACAGAATTCTCTCTCTGGCCCATATGACCTCAAACATAAACAAATCCAGTTGTGGCTTGATGAAAGAGCAGCCACCTGCAGAATCCTTCCACCAAGAGCTGTCCAGACCCTCATTAGGGGCATGCGTAAAAGTGTGTGTTTGTGTATGTGAGAGTATGTGTGTGTATGTATATCTCACTATGTCTGTGGTGTGTGCTTTCACACTAGGCCGGAGGGAAAACCCCACCATTATTAGTGTCTCATAGCGCAGCTTTTGTTATTGGACAGAGTCAGGAGTTTTTCAACCCCACTTTAGCCCCATTCGTATTGACATGCCATGATGACCAAGCGGACAAAAGAAAACAGGACATGGGGAGAGGCACTCAATGTGGACTGGCTCATTGTTTTTACAAGACCTGTCACAGCCTTAAACACATGACAGAGCAAAATCCCACTCAGTTTATTTCCAGAACTTATTTAATGTCGAAAAAAGACAAGGGGGACCTGTATGTGACCACGAAGAACATGTGGTAGCTTTACATGTACAGCTTAAGTCAAACCATGATATAATGACCCATACAGTAATCCTCTACTCATACAGCTTACCAATGAGAAGGCTGAGTAAGTAGCCATAGCAACTAGAGAAGGACCTTACAAAGCTTGCTCATCATCATCCTCAGGCGCAGGCAGAAGAAGAGGGCCCCACTTGGAGGTTTGTACCGTAGGAAAATGTTAGCATACTGTTGCCAAAAACAATTCTCCTCAACTCTGGATAATATGAGGCAATAGAGCAACACGGCCCAATGGATGGCTGCGGATGTCACAAAGCCACAAGTTTCCAAAAAGAACCATCAGCAAACAAACCTCAGGCCTTTTTGAACCGGGGCCCTGACTGACAACCCATCGGCTGCAAGAGCCACACCAAGAAAACCACAAATTGAAAGTTTTGCTACGCATTTATTGGGAACTTTCGCAGCCGCTTGGCACGTTGACAGGATTTCATTGTGGTGGTAATGCCCTGGATGGGTTATTGATCTTTCTGACACATGGATGAGAGAGAAGGCGGTCTTTCTCTGCGGGTCATGTTGAATAATACACTGCAAAGAAAGTGTATTTGTGTCCAGACAGTGAAAAGGAAGAAAAAAGGAGAAAAATGAGAGGGGAAGCTCTGTTTCTCATTGTCGGAGCCTTAAAAATAGGAGCAAACCATTATGTCAAACATGATCTCAACAAATGGATGTGACTCCTTTGACTCCAAGACACTAACAAAGCTGATCGAAACTCTTCACAATCAATGATAGGACAGAGCTGCCCAAAAAAGGAAGAAACAGAAATGGAGATATCAAGTCTCCAGTGTTTTTCTCTGAGGTCTCTTGCTATCATTTCAACTTCCTGATAATGAACCTTTTACACTTTCCTGCCAGAATCTGTTAGAGATTGTTTGACTAAGGATAGACGTCTGATTCAGTCTGCTTGTTAGCATCAAGTCAGATGGTGCCTGGTTGTGATTTCAAGTCCTTTCTCTGGCTTGTCCTTTAAAAGGGTGTAAAATAGGGCTATTTTGGGACTTCCCAGAGATAGGGGCCTTGACAGCTGACCCAAAACAAGACCAGCACTATGACTTCTTAAAAACATGCCTCAACAATGAGGTTGCTCAAAGAGCTTAAGTAAGCGGTGGGAAGACTAAGGCCGGAGGAGAAGGAAGCAGGGTAGAAACTGACCCTGCTAAATACCAGGAAGCTGGGCATCCATCAGATACAATATATTTCTGATGATTTTAATAAGCGGAAGACTTGAGGTGCTTTGGCCAAGGCAAACATGAAGGGCAGTGCTGATAGAAAACATTCTCCCTCTCTTTCTCTTTCTTTGTCTCATAGCTGGTCTAGAAGGTGATTACGAGTTTAATCACTGTTTGATTCCTTATCGCTATCTCCACTTCGGTCTGGAGCTTAATGTGAGAAAATTATACAGTTTCATTAGTAAAAGCGAAATATAAACCTGATGCCAAAGGAATGCCTGGGATGCCAGTGTCTGAGAGAAAAAGGAGAGATCAGATTGGCTTGACACTTATCACACCGCGCTAAAGCTAACACTGTTACCCAACCCTACATCCAGATGGGACTAAACAGGGTGCGGCCTGTGGTGGAACTGAGAACTGTTGGTGAGATAGAGCTTAGCGCACAAAGGTTAGATTTGGAAGGTAAACACTCAGGACCATTGTGCGACTGTGGAAAGTCACAGCCACTTGTCAAATATAAAAGGCTGATATTTACAGAACGAGCAATGACCCCGTATGTCCTAAGAGTCTTTGTGTGATTTATGAAGAGAATGACATAGTGACTTATCCTGGCAGAGTTTACACTGACCCCGGACAGGCTTGTCTCATCATTTCAGTTATGATTCACCCGTCTTGTATAGACATGTGTGGTCTAGGTGTCACACATTATACACTTGGTACAAATGAACGGATCAAATATTTTTTTTTCGTTGGTTTGACAGTTGAGGCTTTTGAAGTTTTTCCTCTACAAGAAAGTGATGTTACAAGGTGAGGTTTGCACTTAGTTAGCAAACAAACCTTGGGAAAGAAGCTTACTTTTTTAAAGCGGGTGAGAGGAATACAGAGGGAGGTGGAGGGAGGAAGAAGAGAGCAGGATTCTGCAAATTCATTAAAAGGGTAATATTTTCATGGGGGACTTGTACAGCAATCCATCACCTAATGTCCAAGGTCCCTTATCCTTTTAGGGCCATTGACTCTGAACTTGATATCGACAGACACATACAGATAAATTATCTGCTTGGCCTCCGCTTTATTGATAAGTCATTTGGGCAGATGATCAGTAATAATCATAAGTGAATAAGGGTGCGCCGATAGATCTTCTGCTAGCAGATGCTGTGACAGCCGCAGGGTTGAGGTCCTATAAATAATGCTACCTTTTGGTCTAAGAGGATTGCCTACACAGCATCAGCAGCTGCTGTGCCATGCCTTTCAAATAATGATATATCACATCCTCCCTTTTCATTTTGATAAAGGTTGCAGTTTATCGATACATGGTAGCAGGAAGAAAAATAATATTGCCTTATTTCTAATGATCTGCTATTCTTCTCATGACACATATTGCCTCGAGGCAAGCAGGGGGTTATGAGAGTAAGATTTAGGGTCTTGACTTGAGGGCATATAGAATGAATCAAAGGTCAGGTCCCGGATACCTTTCATTTCACATATCTCAATTGCGCAAGATGCCGACACAGCCTATATGCATATGGATGTTAAAATTTATGCGCAACATAAATCTGATATTGGCTTTTCAGACCAGCAATGTTGCAATATGTTTCATATTTAAATTTTCCCTTGCAAATTGAATTTGTGTATTTAGAAACATACGCTAGACCACACTGTCTGTCCCTGTGTCGAGTGCCAAGATGAATCTCTTTAGAGTTCCTTAAGGTGGATAAAAAAGGATAAGGAAACACAGAGAAGGGATCTCTCATCACATCAGGGCCTTTTCTGGACAGCAGACACAGAGATATTTTTGCAGGATGATGGATAATTGGGGAGTATATCTCATATAATTTATCGTTTTGCATATCTCAACATAAACAGATTTTGGTAGCTTTCCATTAGTACTCTCACTTTTTCTTCAAATTCAATATACATACAGGAAAGATGAGTTGGCTCAAATTTGAAGATCAGACATGGATAGAAGTTTGAGAAGGCTTCACGATGATAGAAGATGAGGAGATAGTTAAAGGCATTTTGAGAAGGTTATTCTTTGTGAGCACGTTTGTATTTTTATCTTTCCATGTTTCTCTTAGTTCATCGTGCATCCTCCTGCAAATCTGCTCTGTGGCTTCCTAGCATTTTTTAATCACATACACACACATATATACAAGGATTTTGGGATTTGGCCCAAACATAGAAGTGAAAAGTCTCCAGTGACTTGGAGGCTAAGTGCATGTATATATGGGTTGGTGCCCGGGACAAGCAGGGGCTTTCTTCAGGGCCCTGAGGGTTTATGCCGAAGTCAAGCCCTACACATGATGGTGATGCTTAAGAAGGCCAAAGACACGCAGAGTGATTTGCTGATGAGATTTCTCCAACAGATAAATAAACAAGGCCTGAACATGGATTTCCTGCTCAGTGGTATGAGTGTGTTTTTGTTTGTGTACAGCTCGGTACTTTAGAGATGACTCTGACCTGATGCACAAAACCAAGACAAATTAAATACATAGTTTGACAATTAGATGTTTACAGTAACAGTAACACTATTGCAGATTAAATATCAAATGCCTCCCACGGGTCAACTGTACACTGTAAGTATCAACTTAGATCTTTAGCCTGTGTTCAATCTCTAAATGGCCCTTTTGTGCTGGTGTAGCCTCTGTGGAGGGAAGACTCGGAGCTTAGATGTTAGGTCATCAGTGGGACAGAGGTGAATGGAGAAGAGTGTGCTGGGGAAAGAGTAAACAGATCATCGTGTTCTCAAGACGATCTTTGTTAAATAGGTAGGTCTGTGTTTTTAGCTGCTTTTACTTCACCCTAACACTTGAACGCATACTTGACTTCTTATGCTTTATTACCAAAACAAACATGTACCTAAAATGACTCAGACACACATATCACTGCATCTGTTAAACTTGAAGGCACCCTTCCTTTAACTGAAATGGAACCATCCATAATGTTTGTATTTCCTTTACGTGATTGATTCCGCAGTCAACCTACAATGCTATTCAGCAAGTGAATTGGAAAACTTACTTGAAAAACTTTTTTAAGGTTCAATTCCAAAACCATTACTACTGAATGAAGCTATAAATACCAACAATAATAATGGCAGCCTAATTTTTCTAATGACGGCTATTAGCATGTGTATTATTTTGAGTATGATGTTGAATTAAAACACAAAAAGCATTTGTGTATAACAAATGGACTGTAACTACTGTGCTGTTTATCCTTGTGATTTGGTTTGGTGGCCAATCAGACTATTTACACGGTGGAAACATGTAAAGATCATAGGAATAAGGCTAGCTGATACAGCCAAAAGATACTGTCTGGAGATATGAGCCATAAATGGTTTCTTTTACCATGGTGGCCAGTGAGGAACCCAAAGAAAAAAAGTACAATCTTGAGTTGCGTATGCATATAATGGCCCCTAAATCATGGTGGCTGGTTGTCTGCAAATTCTCTTCTTTCAGCAGTCAGCAGCCGGCCGCCGACATAAACAATTTAATAGATTCCCAATAATGGTATAAAAGGTTTTGCATTCTTAACAACCATTTCTAGATCATTTAAAATTATCTACATCTAAACATTCACATGGAAACTAGAATTACCGCCTTACAGTTGTATGTCTCCGCCAACAAGTTAGGGTAGAAATTTCGATCCATGTCTGTCAAGACTCATACTATATGAATTGAAGACTTGGAAGTAATATAATCAAAGGTAATGAGTGTGTTTTCCCCCTTTTTGTCCTGAGATATAGTATTGAATTATAGTCTGAAAAGTTTTTGAAGAACATTAAGATGTCACAGTTAACTTTACCTTCTGGGTATAAAATATCACCACTTAATCATTTCATCCTGTAAGAAATGTGTGTGAAATGTTGTCAGAATTAGCATGTGTCATAATAAGTCTTGAGTTATGGTCAAAAAACGTTTGTTGTGAGGATACAATGTCTGTGATCTCTGATCCCCAAAATTTGATCAGTTTCTTTGAGCGCAAGTGAACATGTCTGCCAAATTCAATGAAATTCCCTTAAGGCTTCTAAGAATATCATGTTCACATAGAATTAGCAGGATGGGTGGGTGGATGGTCTGAGAACAAGGCTATTTCCACCATGGAAGCATAAGAACTGTGACTAAACACACAAATTCGAAGAGAAGCAATACCACAATCACAAACACCAACATCCCAATATTAACCATTATATAGACAATAGTCTGAATAAGACACTGCATTGTTAACAGTATTTTCTGATTACCTTAACATGCATGAGGTCAGAGTCAGGACAAGCAACAATCACTAAGACTTTAGATTTCTTTTTACATTGACATGCAGTTTTCAATGCATGACCCTAGTCGGATTGTAGACAATTATTAGGATGTAATGTTGACATGAGTCATAATCAAACTATGCTCTGTTACATGTAAACAGGAATATGAATAGAATACTATATTTGCTAATCATAAACATCATGATCGAGATAATGTCTGATGCAGAATGATGTCAGTCGTTGGAATATTGTTGTCCATGTAAACATAGCAATTGAGAAGTGACCCGGCACCTCTCATTGATTCACGCAGTTTGATGTTTGTTATCGTGCAGCAAGCTCTTCTTTTAAACCCTCCCTCTGTCTTTCTGTACAAATGCTCTATTTATCCTTGCTCTCAAGAGATAGCAACATTAATCATCATGAGAGCTGTCTCCAAGTCCACAGGATCAACCCATCACCTCTACAATAAACGTCAAACTGCCGTGATTTATGTAGCTAATGAAAGTGATTAGATGGCCACAATGTCCCAGAACTTTGTGATCACATGCTTCCCAACTGTCCTGTTTACTCAACCTTTGGTAAAAGATCGACAGCTTTGAGCCTGAGATTAAAGTAGCACTGGAGGATTAAAAACATCAAGTCAACCACCTCTTGACAGTGATACAGTTGCATCTTTGGAGCCTCAGTCTTGAGTCTTTATGATTTGGCCTTGAAGACTCGTCGAAGGAGATATAATTGAGCGGAGATAATGTAGCGGTCCCACTCCCTCGTACAAAGGCCATTGTCTGATGTTTTTGCCATCAAAACCCGAGATGAGTTGAAGTGTCACTGACTTTGATAATTTCAGGGATAGTCTAAGACTTCAAAAGACTGTGTGGTAATGATGTTGCAAAAGCGATTGTATGATGCTGCCGACTGTCTTGTGACACTGAATGGAAAACCTGCTTAGTAGACTGGACTTTGTGGTGAGACGCAGTGCCAAGTAGAATTTTAAAGTCTGACTGATACCTCATCATTCCAAAGTCCAACATCGACTGTGACATATAAACCAGGAATTGTATCATCAATATGAAACTATTATGATTTTGAGTACAGTTTCAGACCATCACAGATGTCAGACTACCAAATTATCTGCACTTTGTCAAAGACCAAACCTTTCTTTAATGTGCAGGTGAATGTGAATTTCTATTCAGTTGACCTTCGGGCTCATCACAAATGAGTTTATTAGCTGGGCCATATAAGGTGAATGCCCTTTACAACCCTATTAGTGTTAAGCAGAGACTATCTCTGTCACTAAGATTGATGATCTCAGGCTTATCGAGCGCTTCCGTTATCAGCAAAAAACCTTCATCAAGGGATACTAAGTCCCGTTTGCACACCTCAGACTTGAGACTCATCAAACCTCATAGGTCTATATCATTGGCATCATCAGCAGTTAAAATTATTATCATTTTTATCTTCATTGGTGTTAGTGTTACTGGTTGTATTTTTTGATATCGTCACATCCAAAGAAAAACAAAGGTATGATATTTGCAGATAGGATGAGCTGCCGTGGTCTCTGAACCTCGGTTTATAGCTGTCTGTCTGTCTACTCCACGGGATGATGACAGATGACTTTATTGGGGGAGTTGTATGGTCACAGCTTGGAGCCGGGACTTTCCATTAGTCATCTAACTAGAGCAATCAGCATTGAAAATGTTTGTGAACACTCTTGACCCTTTTTTTCGTTGTTTTTATATTTGCAAAGCCAGAGTATATGCTATCCTTCGCCCACGCCTTACTCTATTCTCATAACAATGTAACAACAAGGAAAAAGTAAACTAACAGCATGGAAACAACTGATTTTGGAGTAGTTTTCTCATTAAACTTTTTCTATTTTGGCCCCTGCAGCTGTAATAGATGACTCAGGTAGAGAGTTATTGGAGAAAGGAGGAGGGAGTGTGACGAGTGAGCCTGGTGAGAAGAAACTTATCTGTCCTTGGGCTGTGGGACAGAACACAGTGCCGGCTTTATTCTGCGTCTCGGCCCTGTCGTTAAGGAACGATGACACACTCCTCCAGGCCCACATTAATCTTTAACAGTGTGATTTCTAAAATAACACCAGTGTTTTCCCTAAGGCACGTGGGGAAGGGAAGGCCCCGTTCAGTTCTGCCGAGTTCTGTCAAGGATTTTTTTTCCCATTTTCCCCACACTGTTAGCATTGGAAAGCGCAGGCTGGGGGAATGGGTTAGTTTGAAGAGTTTGAATAAAGAGAAAAGGAAAGACACATAGTACATGGAGCATAGAGTGGAGCTGGAGCAGATTTGATGCAACTTAACCAGATGTCAAAAGCCCTTGACCTGACTTACTGACCCTGACAGTGGCAGATCCAGTGGCTCACTCGCGCCACGCATTAGTGTTGTTAACAGTTTTATCACAGGGCTGCCCCAGGCAAGATAAAGACTGTGGCCGCTGATGGGCCTTAAGTGAATGAGGGACTGGCTGCAAACACAAAGACAGAGAGGGGAGTGACGGTCAGTCTGTCTCTGGTTAATGACAGTGGAGAGATAGAAGCTGAAACAACAACATTTTGTGGGCAACTGTGTGTGTTTAAGAGCGAGCTGGAAAATGGAGCATGGGAGAAACAGGACAGTGCTGCTAATGTTGTTTGGGTTTTAGGAGCCAGACAGGAATTATTTCTCTATCCCTATCAGGAACGAGACCACTTGCTAGTGACCATTAATAGTGCTTCAGCTTTGAGGTTTCCCATAAGAATATGCAAGGGGCCACAAAAGGCCCAAAGAAAAAAATGGAAGATCTATCTATTCTATTCAGACAGACATAAACGGATTCGGGTGAACATCTTGTCTCATAAAATGGCATCTTTCTCCCGTCCCCTTTACCCCTTCATGTTTCACAGACTTTCTTTTACTTCAGTAGACACAAGTGTGATAGGACCGCTCGCTTTATAAGACTGTTTAAGACTTTCTCTTTTGAGGCTGTTAAGCTGTCGGATAGACTTATCCTTTTTGTAGCATTCTACAACTTCCATGTGCGTTTCATTTCTCTGCTCCTCCCTCCGTCCTCCGTCTCCTTTCCGCTGAGTGCTCCACGCAGTGTACAGAAGGTCGAGCCAAGGCTAACATGTATCTATAATGTGTTCATCTCAGGCAGCCCCCTGAGGAGTGGAGTGCTGCTCCTGCTCGTTGGCACAGTGGACAATGTGGGTGTTGTGTGGAGGAGCTGGCTGGCAATCCACTCACAGACGAGTCAATCTGGGGCCACTGCTGAACTGCTGCCTGTCCTGCCGCTCTTGTGCCTCAATGAGACCCCTCTTCACCGATTTTTTTTTCCAACGTGCTTACCTAATTTGTTTTAATTTATAAAAAAAATGTCTTCTTCTTCTACTGCCCATTCTGGATTGTATCTTTTCTTACCCCTCACACTCAGTGCAGCATATTTTCTTTTATGGGATAGTGTGTGTCCATACGTGTGTGTGTGTGCCTTTATGATAGTACTCCTTTTCACAGTGCTGACAGCGGGCAGATTGAGACATCAGGCGCCTGCTCGCTTTGGTAAATTAGCCATTCTTCTCAGAGGCTAATTGGAAATCTAAATGTTTTGTAGGGGATAGAGGAACTGAGCGCGACCACTGTTAGCCTGCAGGAACAGAAGATTCAAAGTTTTGATTCGATGATAAGTTGATATGAACTTTTTCTGATCATCAGTATTTTGAGGGAAATTGCAACGAACGAAATGGAGTAAAAATGCAAAGTGGAATGCAGTAAACAATGTTTATCAAGAGACCCTTCATGGAGATGTATTCACATCCTGAAACCCACGCCACTTTTAATGAGAAAACACTCAAAGCTCTGAATTGAAGGCAAATACATTTCCATGCATAATGAGCCAACCACGAAGAGAAAAAAAAGCATTAATTACAGTGCCCCCATCTACATAATTCAGAATAAAATATTAAACAAAAAATGCCACTAACACTAATTGACTAATTCATCACAGGACCTGGATGGTAAACGTTCTACCCTGCTTCAGTAGTTTTGGTAAAATGAAAATATTTGCATAAGCTTGGTATTTGAGGACAGCTAGTGAAAAGTGAACCAAAATATTGTTAAACAATGTCTTATTTCCTGATGTGAGTGTTACGAACTCCACTTCCTTAAGTACTGAGTTCCGTTGAGCTAAGAAAAGTAGATCAAATGTTTTTTTCATTAACTGTAATGGGTATAAAATAATAAGCAGATTAAAATTTGTAAATGTTTGATAAAAAGTTCCATTTATTTAGTGTATGTTGTCTAAAAATTGTGATGGTGAAATTTACAAAAAAAAATAACACGTGTTCACAATGGTACATTTTCTGGCAGACATCATCTTCAAAGTCTCTTTACAAGTCAAAGTGATGTGCAGACAGTCCTGTGAATGTGGCGAGAGGCTGGCCCGTGCACAGTTATGGGCGGTACTCCCCGTTGTTGGGGGTGAGTTGGAGGTGCTGGGAAAAAGTGCCGTGCATTCACAGTAAATGAAGCCTTGTGAGTAACCGTGGAGAGAGTGTTTCTTAACTGATGAGTCCAGAGACGACTTCCCAGATCTTCTTTGCCACATGGAGACACTGAGAATGCTAAAGACCTGCTGCCATCTTTAGAGCAAAGCACAGAAAGACACTGAATAGGTTAGTTTTAGCTTCAGCCATGAAAACAAATCTAAACACCATGAATTGAGTATTGTCTTATTCTTCTTAATTGGCAGCAGCAGGTTTTTGCCTCTTTTTCTTCTCCGTTCAATATGAATAAATGCGACAAGCTCCTGATCCCGGCTTTTCAGCCTATGACTGTTTATTTATCTATTTCAACTACACCCGAGTGAACAAAAGGCATGCAGAATGGCCACTGACAGCCATGTCGAATATCTCTTTCTGCCAAATCTGGCTGTTTTCTCTCACTGCTGTCACTTGATGTCTTTATGCAGTGCTGAGAGTTCACCACTATGAAAAGGTTGGGGGGCAAGCTGAGTGAGTGACCCGCACAGGAGGGGAGTATTAAAACCAAAAAGGAGAGCATGAGCAAGGGATGGATGACCCAGGAGGCAAAGGGGTGGGGGGGTAGACGGAGGAGAGGGGGCACCCCTGCCGGGTCCCAGGCATCTCGGCTGGCAGTCCCCATCTTGGCTTCAGACGGCTTTTGTCAAAGAGGGGAAAAGAGGGTCTCTTCTTCACTTGGGCATGGGACAATAGACGTTTTGTCAGTCCGATGGGGGGTGGGGGCGGGAGGTGTTGGTGGAGCAGTATGGAGGGATGCTGAAAGAGGAATAAAGATGAGGACCCATCTTCACAAGGGGTGGGGTGGCGGCAGTGGGCAGCCCTTTGGGACTGGGCAGATGTTGAAATGAGGATGATTTATTAGCCCTAGTGTCCTTGGTGGCACTTGGCCACTATCCCAGATTTCAGAGTGAGAGAGAATGACTGAGAGAAAGAGACATGGGGAACAGGAGGAGGAGGAGGAGGAGGAGGAGGGCAGCCGTGTATCGGAGACATCTTAATACCTTCTATGGGCATGAGGCACTTCTTGCTCTCCAACCGTCATGGTATTTTGCCCGATTCTTTCATAGAAAAATAACTTGGTTGGGAGTCATCTGAATCACTGAGCTGGTCCTTGTCACCCAGCATTACCCTCTCCCCTCTACCGCAACCCCCCGGCCCCCCAACAGACCCAAACACACACAGACTGTGTTTGCTGCCCTCCGTGCACCATCGCCACCATCCCTCCCCTGCTTATATAAAACAACAAATTGCCAAATTAACATTCCCAACAGCCCTCACTCTCCCTTCACAGTTCTGGGCAGATACAAACTCTCAAACTTGCCAGAAAACAAGCGTAAAAGCAGAAAACGCTCTATGAGTGCATGTGGCAGTGTGTGCTTGGAGGGAGGGCGGCTTTGCATGCATGTGTGGTCGGGGAGACCAAAGAAAAAAGTATAAGAAAGGAGCTAAAAGGTTATTTTGTGTGTGTGTGTGTCCTAAGCCACACATCCCTGTAGCCTTATCCCTGCACTGTGCTGTAATTGGGATGTGTCACATGTTTTAAGTCACAGCGTGTCACCCTGTCGTGCCACCCATGTAGACCCATGAGCTGAGCTGTGTGTGTGTCAGAAGCAACCTAACTTGAATGAAGTGAGAAGAAAAAGATGCATTCCTCTACGCAAACCTGCCTTAACAGTTCTCCCCTTTTCACATTATGAGTGTGCCAGTGTTCCATCAGTGCAGCGCACCTCTCCTTGTTCTTCAATTCAAACTCACACATACACACACCTTTTCTTTCCAACTTGACCCCTCAGTTTCCCTCCCTGCCTCCTACGGTCCTCTCTGTCGTTCACTCTCTTTTCCTCTCTCCTCCCGGCAGCATTTAATCTTGCGACTTGTTTGTCCAGCCCATTTCCCAGCCCTCAGCAGACAAACTGTAGGAGGGTTACTTAAAGTAGTGGCGGAACTTTGGACAGGTTTCATCAACGGTACCCAGGGGGAGGATTGATTGGCAAAGTAATTTACTGCCCAGTGTCCGCTCTGCACTCCTCACTCCCTGTCCTTCTCCTGATCCATTCATTCCTCTCCAACTCTTTACAAATCCATACCTGCTGCCTGGAGCGGGTCTCAGTGGGAGTGATGGGGAGTGTGTGTGTGTGTCTGAATATGACAAGGTCTGCAGGTCTGCATGTAAGGTCGAGAGGTTGCATTCTTGGTAAACACCAGTAAAGATGAAAAAGACTGATTGTCTTGGATTGACGACAAGACGGCTGCAATAGTGTGTGTATGTGGCGTGTGCATGCATGTGCACGTGGGCAGACAACAGGCATGTAACTTTGTAGGTCTGGGGGGGGCAATAGCTTTTGACATTAGTGAGAGGGAGGGTCATCTATCATCTAGAAAGAAGGGTTGAGAAGGGGCTGGAGCAAAAGGCAAGAGAAAGGAGGGAAGAGGTTGCGGGGTCAAGTCTCCATCACTCTCGCTGTCCTCTGTTCTTTCACTGTCAACCTCATGCCGACTGACCACTCAGCGCAGGCCACTTCAGCCTCAGCGCGGCTGTCCTCGCTCACAAACCCTTCTTTCTCTTCTGCAGGGCCCCCCGGAAAAAACCTTTGTTCCGTTCATTAGTACAACAAATACATACAGATGCCGGTGGAAGGAGGACGCGGAGAGAGAACACAGATTTCTAAGTGCATGCTTCCCCTAAATGACGGCTGATTCGGAGACAACCTGTGTCTTTGTAAACAAGCGGCATGCAGAAGAGCTCATGCGCGAAGTGGTCTCATTATTCAATGTAAACGTGGACAGTTAGGTTTTTAAAGAGGGTATTAGTGATAGGATGGTCTGTGATTTGCTTTACTTATTTTCAAGTTAATAGTGGAAATACAGTGTGGAAAAAATAAGGAATGTCCTGTATGTGGATTAAATGGACACCCGTGGTTAATGGTAAACAGACAAGTGCCCGATGGACATGTAGAAAAAGTCAGAGTGTGCTGATTTTAAGATTTACGAGATAACGAGAACGTGTCCGAGAATGTGTTCCTATGTGTAACATCAGTATCACCTCGCAGTAAGTTTAATTTCAACTAACTAAAACCCTGCCTCTCAGTACACACAGGTTAATGATTTTTGCTTATTGCATGTTCATCAGAATCTCCACATCAGCTAAAAAAAGGACCCGCGAAATGTCTATTTCCCTGCTTTACCAAGACGCGATGAAACGATTTCTTTCCCATGGAGACCCGTCTTGAGGGGAAGAGAAGCGGGGCGACTTGTTCCAGAGGTTAATGACGAACACGGAACAATGACTGTGTGTGTGGGGACTGGTAATGAATGGAGAGAAGTAGAGAAGATGGGTCCAGGGGCACAAAGGCGGGCATGCATATCCCTCTACCCCCAATGACCGCTCCATCCAAACTTTTTTTTTACTACTCAATGGCCGTTTTCTCCTGTGTCTCCCATGAATTATGTAAATGACCATGGCCTCCCTCCTCATCCCCCGGCCGCAGGAAGGCAGGAAGGAAAAGGGAGGACGAAAAGACAGCAGTGAGAGAAATGTCTCCTCCTCGCTTTTCTCTCTGTTCCTTACGCTGCCTCTGAACAACCTTTCATGTTGGCAGTGTGGGCCCGGGTTTTTCAGCTCTGCGGCCATGTGAACAGATGACGGTGGCCGCTGAGTTGGTGCAAGGGGGAGGGTCAGGGCACAATGACATATACGAGGAACAGAGGAGGCAGGCAGGGAAAGAATGTCGGCCTTGTTGTTGAACGGCTTGACATTGATTAATGAGAGAGAGACAGAGAAAGAAGAGAGAAAATAAGAAGAGAGGGGTGGCATTGGTATAGTAGGCCAGACAGGGGGTGGGGGGGTTGGACCCTCGCAGGGGCATGAGACTCCGGAAGAGCCCCGGGCTGCACTGCTGATGAGGAAGAGGGTAGCTGCAGTGTAACACCGCCCATCAAAAAGTGTGTGTTTGTGTGTGCTGTGGCCCGGGGGATTGTCTGTCTTCTCTCATACACAGAAACGTATGTAGGCTCACACAATTCAACATGGGTCACATCAATCCTCATCCATCAAAGTGCCCCTAAAAGGCTGCCATCGTCATCATCATCACCACCACCATCATCATCATCATCATCATCATCGTGAGGAGTTGCTTTGGTGTCACACATACTTGAGAGGCTCTGCTGCCTCATTGTGAGGGAACGGCAGAAGTCAAATTTCCGACAGGGCATGGGCAACATTGCTGAGGTTGTGCTTCAACAGTTTTTATAATGCACATATTCTCCTGAGAGGGTTTCACAAGCAGAAATTAAAATTCAAGAAGATCCTGCATGCTGGTATGTCAACTGGAAATAAATGAGCCGCATAAGGAAGAGTCCGTGACTAGTTCACAGTTTGAGTGGTGAGATCATGGTGGTGTTCCGACAGACATTTTGTTTCGTGTTTTTTTTGACTCAAGGAAATTCTGAGTGAACTTAGTTTAAGCTGACCTCAGGAGGGAAATGAGAACTTTCACCGGCCTCCTTTCCTGTTTGAGGTGTAGGCACCCCAGGGCAAATGAAATATTTAGCTGATTATCTGAGTGAACTTTGGTAAATCCCACCAAGAGCAAACCGACATTAAAAACAAGCTAGTCCTCAATCGTTAATCTGTTGCTTTTTATTTTATGGAGTTAAAAAATAGCCTTGCAGACTCTCAAGTTAAATCCGCTTCCAATTTGGTTTGTCTGCTGTTGACCTTTTCTACACCAGGAGCTACTCCAGGCTGCCTCTCTCTCCAGCCAAGAGGGATTTCAAAGCCTCTCCTGGATGTCCCAGGACTCTTTGTCTCCTCTCTCGTCTATAGGTAAGCACAGTGTGCAGCCCCCTTCCCGCCGCCAGCCTCTTCAAAACTCCGCACAATGGCCAGATTTCCTCCCAATTTGCTGGCAGAGAATAGGAGGCTCAGGAACTCCTTTCATTAGTTTTGAATGGTGGGCCTAATTCA
Source organism: Platichthys flesus (assembly GCF_949316205.1). Classification (NCBI taxonomy): domain Eukaryota; kingdom Metazoa; phylum Chordata; class Actinopteri; order Pleuronectiformes; family Pleuronectidae; genus Platichthys; species Platichthys flesus. The sequence goes on from NC_084951.1 coordinate 12,180,506, forward strand.
GACTCAATCTTTGGGATTGCCAGGCCTCACCCCAACCTTAGCTGGCCTTACTTTGGGGCTGCTGACTTTGGCTAATGCTGGGTCAATCCGACTGTTGAGGGGCTTAGCCTGGTGCACATTTGTGCCTCTTCTGTTAAACACCGCAGCTTGCTTTTATACTTTTGTGGATGCCAGTTGATATTTTAAATCTTTCTGGTCCAGGCTGAGCACAGAGGCTCTTTTTCAGAAATGCTAGGCTTCACGCACTTACACTCATTTCCATCTGGGAGCCTCGCACTACAAACCACAGGTCTTTACTGCTTGCCATCCCAGACTGGGGAATGGAACTGGCAACTTTTTTCATCACGGCCTCACTTCTCTAACCTCAAAGTGACCAGTTCCCCTTAACCATGCATACATATGTGGTGAGTGTTGTGTTTTTTATAGACTTCGGGTTCACGCTGCCGACCATTTGTTCTACTTGACCTCGCTACACTCCTCTCTGCCCCAATTATGCAAGCACACACGTCCACTTTGCATATTTGTACTTCTCTTTCTCCTAACACTTTTGAGGTCAGTTCTAATCAACCACCCTTGGGTCGTACGCACTGCACACATACACGCACACATATATGCACACACGTTTCTCACCAGAGTTTCTTAAAGACGCCCACCTTCCACATCCAAGGACTGCTATTAAAGCAATCAGGAGCTTTCTAAGCTAGGTCAAGAGCAAGGTGCTCACATGGGGATTCTGATTTGAATCATGCAAAGGGGGAAGAGGAGGAAGAAAAATGGAGAGAGGAGGGACATAGAAGGAAAGAGGTAGTCACACAGAGGTAAAATCTTTTAAACAAAAGAAACAGTAGGAGAGAAAAAAAGGTGGGCAAGTGACTTGTGATGAGACAAAAGAGAGTGAAACAGTGAAGAATTTAAAAGATTAGCCTTAAGCCCGAGAACCTGACCTTGGGGCCTGATGAGGCATTAGAAAATACGGTGAGGCCTGAAACGGTGGGACCACACGCAGTTTTTGTGTGTGTGAATATGTGTCTGTGAGATCAGCTTTCCCCGTGTCCCATTCAGTCTCTAGTGGCTCAGGATACTGAGACAAGAGGAGCGAGGGAGAGAGAATTATCTTGAAATACGATTGGATCCTGTGTGTGTGTGTGTGTGTGTGTGTGTACGCAAAGGAGGCAGTGAGAGAATGAGTCAGTAAGTGAATAGCGACAGTAAACATGGTAACTGTAGAGCTGATTCATAGTGGCAAGGAGGGAAGTGGGACAGAGAAAGTGTGCCTATTTTGTGTGAACTCGACATCTTGCTAGTGTGTGTATTTGTGTGCATGATTTTATCAATACAGGGAATTTTCTGTTTCTATATTTTCTCGTCATTTTGGAGGACATTTAAGAAAAGGAGTCTGAATCTGAAATCATTATACACCAGACTTTCCCATCAAATGATACCTCACCTGACAAACACACAGTAATGATTCAAATAAAATTCAATCTCATTTCAAAACTTTTTCAAAAACTCAAGCCGCTCTGCAAAAAATGAAATAATAAAAACACAAGCCGATAATTGCCCTGGTGTCCACTATGAGGATTGTGTGCGTGTCCCATTGTGTGTACAGCCGAGCGTCCTCTGGCCAAGCCTACCCTGTGGTGAACATAATCATGGCCCTGTCGTCCCCAGGTTAAAAGCTCACTGCTGGGTCCTGTGGCACTAATGCAGTGCCAAACTATAGGGGTCACATTAGCCTCTGCTACTTCAGCATGCATTACAGTAGAAAGACCTCCGTTCCCCATTGAAAGCCACCAGCGGGCTACGAGGTGGGCCTACCTGTGATGGCCTAAATGAGTCACTTAATGACAGACGTGCTGCAGGGAAGGCGCGCTCAGACAAAGAAATACTGATTGGATACTGATTTAGTGCGAGGGTCAGACGAATGTGAGTCAGTGCATCATATCAGTTCTGTCACTTTTGTCACTTCACAAATTGCAGGGTTCTGAGTGTTGAGGTGATGTTATTAGAGACCACACGCTTTGCATACTTTTCCTTACTTTTTGTCACATTCTGTCCATGCCTTCAAATTAGATGTGCTTTTAAATAATACATGTGGATAAAAGAAAAAGTACATTCTGGGCATTTAGAGCACATCTCTCCACCAAGGCTGAACAATATCAAACAGAACCGGGTGAAAACATACCCTCGTTGACCGAGGAAAAAAATTGTTTTGCTTAATATGTAATTGTCAATCACAACATCTGAGGATCTATGTTAATACATTTTTTTGTATTAATAAATCATTGAAGATACTTTTCGAGAATCAACTAACTGATTAAATGGCTAATTGTTTTAGCACGACTAGAGCCTTACAGAACATTTTCTGATCCATCACTAGATGTCGACTGACTCTCACTCAAACTGTAATTTGTTTTTCTTTCAGTGGAAAGCACAAATGACTTGTGGGTCACTGTATTGATCACTGGGGCTGTGTTCATCTGTCTGGGAGTTCCTCTATTTATGCAGCAGTGCAGCACAAAGGGAAAACACAACATCCTGGAGAGCAGAACTCAAACTTGCGCACTCCCCAGGGTCTTGCCAAGGTCAAGTGCACAGCAAATAGGTTCAGAGCCTCCTTGGAGTCTGGGGCCATATGGCTGTTAAGCAGTGTGATTAATGAGAAATATGGGCTGATATCAGGGTTAATTGACTGTGTTATAGTCACCCCTTGAATATGCAGTTACTTGTCCTTTGCACTACGACTGTTGACAGCAGAAGTTACGAAACAAACTTAAAGCTTTTTAGAGATGGCCATTTTTTGTATTTATACTGTATAATATTATTGTTGATTTATCGATTATAAAATAAAAATTCAACAGTTTCCTTGATTTTTTCAGAGAATAATTCCTGGATCATGGGGCAGTTTCTTTTTGAGGACCCATATATCTGAGAGTGTGTGCAATTTGGTGATGCAAATACAAATCTTGATCGGGTGAATTTGGCTTCATAAGGGAACTGTTTGACCTTGGCATATGTGCTCCCTAGGTGCCCTTCGAGTTATTACTATTATTATTACTATTATATTATGGCTGTAGTTGCTTTCAGATTTCATTTGCAATATTAAAAGTAAAAAACAACTTTTTTTAAATGTGCTCTCCTTGTACCTGCTCTGATCTTGATGGATCCTCTAATTTCAGAATTCAAGATTAGATATTCAAGTGTTTATTTGAATAAAAATAAGCTTGGCAAAATCCAGAATATGTTGTTTTCCGCAGCATTTATAATGTTCTGGTTAATCTCTGCTTGGTGAAACTGGGTGTGAACCTCCCCAACGACTCTCAGAGGATGTCTGAATCGAGGCCGAGGGGTGTGGGAAGAGAGGGTGAGTGCACCCCAGCAGCGGAGATGAGAAGAGGGTAAGTGAGCCATGTGGAGGAAGCCAGAGGGTGAGTGGTGATCTGTAAGACAATCTCCTGCTACCTTCCCTGACCCCCCTGTCGGGCCACTCGGTTACCTGTACAAGATGGGAGGTATTGAGTGGCCCGCTGTCCCGCTAGGTTGAGTTGCTGATCCGCTAGCCAGAGTGGAAAGCCAACCCCTACTCCCATCTTCACTTCAGTGGGAGCGTTTGTTTTGATTTTTGTCCTCTCTTTCTCACAGACAAACCTGAGAGGCCCGGTTTATCTGGGAGAGAGTGAGGGGAAATAGGGCGCCTGGCCACTTGAACACTAGAAGTTTAAGCCAGCGATGGTTCGCTGATTCTGTCATGCTGATGTCTTCCTCAACTGTAATGCAACTCTGACATACACATGACAGCAGAGGGAATTCGGAAAATACATGAATGACAGGTGAATGAATAATACATCATGACTTAGTCTGTTGGACTGATTATTCTAGTTGTCTGATGCATTTTTCAGCCAACTAGAGGACACCTCTTGGTTTCCTACAAGGAGTCAACCACATATGCCGGTGCCCACCCACATCTTCAGGCCGAGCAACACAGGGGCTGCCGACAGAACAGGAGGAACAATTTGCTCATTTTCAACCCAAGACATGGGGGCTTTGGACGACGGGAAAAAAAAGACACCCAATATCCAAAATCCCTCTCTCAGGGCCATCATGTGAAGAATTCCCCCTCTTCTCCTCCTCCTGTGCCCTCCCTCCCTCTCTCCTTTCCTCTTCTCTTCTTTTCTTTTTTAATCAAGCCGTCTGGGGTTGTCAGGTCTTTTGAGACGAGGACTCCCAGCCATGTGAAAAGTTAATCCCTTGCGGTCCTTCTTCTCCGTGGCGCTCATCTCCCTGGGAACTCTGGTGGTGGCTTGCAGGCAGGTGGTGGCGGGTAGGGGGAGGTGGAAAGGAAGAGGGATGGATAGAGGGAAGAAGATGAAGGTGGGATGAATGAGGGGCCACCCTGATGAACAGAGTGGTGCAAATTCTCTCAGTCATTAACTCTTGATCCCACACCTGAATTTAGGGCCCGTGTTTTGCACGTTATATCCCCATCACTCACACACACACAAGCAAAACTCTGCACTAACAACTCCTCTTTCCTCCACCCTCCACCTGGTCTGTCTCAATCGCTAACTCCAAGACCTTTTGACGAGGTTCCCTGTCAGGCCGACAGAGCCGGGAGGACTTGCGACGTTGAGAGCGAGTAGAGTGGCTTCTGAAGGATGACAGTGGTTCACAATGGTGAGAGCACTCCTGTTGCATTGTGCCCCAAACCTCCCCCGGCACAGCATCGACCCCCGCCCCCATCCACTTGGCTTCAACCGTCCCTCTTTAGGCGTTTCACTGTGTGTCAAAGCAACAATCCCGAAAGACTCCTCTCGGGCCCTCTGCCAAGAAATGAAGGACATGATAGATAACAATGGAGAGACGAGGAGTTCAACGGGGCTTTTGTCAGGGTTCTCAATGAACCGTTTCAGCGACATCAACGGCAAGTAGAAGGAACTAAGACACAAACTGTCTCTTCTACGTCAAAGAAATCATATTTCTGGTTGAATGGTGAAGGCAGGAAGGTCAGAGAATGTGGCTCACAAAAGCCTCCTCTTGCAGTCTGAAGGAGACAGAAAAATGCACACTTGAATGCTTTGCTTGCCGTGCAGTTTTTCCTCCTCTCCCTCCCTCTTAGAGCGAAGTGCCATTGGAAATATAGACAGGCTCAGTCAGCCATCTTAATCCCTCTCCCCTGTCCATCTCACGCTCACTCAATCCACCCTGACCCCACACACTCGCACTCTTTCACAGACACACAAACGCGCGCACACTCATTCGCCGACTCCCTCCCAAAGCCTCCTCACCCTAAGAAAGGAGCTTGCGGCCGGGGGAATCTCTGGTGGTGGGGTGTGCAGAGCGAGATTCGGGAGTTTGCAAAGGTCAGCGCGGACTTTGTTCAATCTGAGGGTTTATCTCAGCAACAGCAAGGCAGGACAATGGGGCCGCATGCCGCGCGACAGAAACCCAAGCTGTGGCAGCTAAATTACTTCACTGATAAGGCCGAATTAGAAGCTCTGGGACCCCGGAGGCCAGGAAGAGAGGAGGAGGGAGCAAAACAAAATAGAAAGGAAGGAGACGAGAAATAGAGAGAGAGGCCACATAAGGCTGAGAGAGGGGGTTGAAAAATCAATGAATCAAAAAAGAAAAGATTAGAGTCCCGGTTTCATCTGGGCATAATTAAAGCAAATGTTGTGTATTTTGTCCTAATAGCATCTGATGTCTATTTCACAGAGATCAGTACTCAATTTCACTGGCGTGCAAAAAAGAAACTGCGGTGTGCTATCTGCCAGTACTGGGACGGGACATGAACGTGATTATATAAACATGTAAAGGTGAATACAAGACTCCATATGAGGGATCCTCAGAAGACTTTGTGGTTATCCATCATAGGAATGTGAGGGAGAACACTGTGCTCTGTGTGTATGTGCTTTCAGTCATATAGTAAAGAGAAATATATATATATAAAAAAAAAGGAAATAGGCAAGGCAAAGTGGTGTAAACACTTTGTGTGTTCCTCACAGTCTACAGGAGAGGAAGAAGGGTTGGAGAAGGGTTGGAGAAGAGCTCACTTGTTCTACTTGAGCAGTTTGGTAGGCACCATTCTTCAAGTGTGTGTGTGTGTGCTTGTGTGTGTGTGCACGCGCTTATAGTTTTCCCTAGAACACCTGCCCCCCCCCCCCCCTCTGCCTTAAGACACAACATCAGTTGCACAGCGTTGAAGACACTTAGCGCCTGTTCAGAAAGTGGCATTGTGAGCTCATGGCCAGCAGAGGGGAGCAGGCTTTGTAACCGCAAACACTCCAGCTCAATAAAACAACAGTAAACAAAGCAAAACGGGAAGAATTTGATCATAAAATAAGATTTAAAATAAAATATGAAGGAGAACGTTTGAGAAAAAGAGGACACAGAGGAAATACATGAGATTTTTCCGATATAATTGTAACACTGATATTATCTTCAGGTCGGATTGGAGCTCATTTCTCTCAGTTTGCCTGACGATATAGCAATGCTTTTGTTCTGCTGTTTTACATACTGTATGTAGCACAGGGCTCAGGTCAAAGAGTCTAAAAGAAGTCAAATATTTTTCAGGATTTTCTTTCAGCCTTTAACAGATGCCACGCTGAGTGCCACAGTGTAGCAGCTGCATAGACATCACCTCCTGTCCAGAGAGAGTGAAACGCAGCAGAATCATTTGACATTTATAGACGACAGAATGACTGAGAGGCTCATAGTGCACTGCTCTGACCATTGAGAAAATGTGCGGAAATCAATTTAGCCTCTCTCACCTTCCATTTCTAAGAGTCTCTTTATTTCTCCTCATGGTGACAGTAAATGATTAAAATGATCTGTGTTTCTTTGTGGGTCATTATTTCCCTCACTCGTTCATTCAGTCATATGTGCTCCTGTCCATCAGTTTGTGACATTATTGACACAAAATTGTGTTATGTATTCACACACAAACACACTTCTAGAGGTAAATATCCAGGTCTTTTGAGTCACTTTGGAAGTTCCATGTCAGCAGTAGGTGATTTGTTCATTTTCACCAAACTTGGTGTGAATAGTATTTTGTATGGCTTCTCCAAATTCCAAACTTTTGGAGCTGATTGGTAGGGGTGAGTGTGTGGGGGACGTCACCCCAGCAGTAGAGAGTTGAGAGTATCTACCAAGTTTATACTGACCTCTGCTTGAAGGCTAAAGACTCTGATCATCACAATTTAAATGACTAGCTATTAAGTGCGCTGTCACTATGATTAGTAGGGGGAATATTGCAACAAATTGAATTAGGCTATGATATCTCATAAATGAAATGTTTGGGAAACATATTTAAACTGTTATTTGTCGCAGTGACACAATAATTCGTATTGTATTTAGATATTATATCAATGTCCTTTAGTCTGGGAAATAAGACAGATTTGGGATTTTGTGGAGGGTGGACCAATGCCCATTATGATTACTGGATACAAATGTATAAAAAATGTGCACATAGACAGACACACACTCAGAGAGAGAGAGAGAGAGATATGCACAAATCTCAACTCTCTCAGAACCTCCTTGTTGTCTCATGCGGACAAGACGCCATGTCTCGCCTCCAATGACAGTGGTGGAGAAAATGAGCGAAAATCACTTGAGCGATTCCAAAGTCTTTCCAAAGTAAAGACAACCCGGCGTGTTCGACACTTCAACAATTCAACACTGTTTTTACATCTGATGTCGTCATCGAGCCCAGCTTCTCACTCTACCCTGTTATTCTAAATGAGCCAGTGAAGGAAAGAATAACATGGGAAAATGTCTTTTCCCGGCCTGCCTGTGTCTCTTTATGTTTGTATGGATGTATGTGCATGTGGTCTTGGGCAGTTACAATTTCTGTGCAGCAACACAAATATCACAATTATCTGGAGAGGTTAACAGAAACAGGAACTCAAATAGCAGAGAATAGAAAAGTTATATCTGAATTTTATTAGTTGAATTTTATGCTGCTTTATACTATGAGATGATTGGTTAATAGGCGCCTCTCCTCCTAGAACAAATAATGTGCTCATAAGGGCCCTTGATACTCTGATCATGAGTGTTTGACTCTGACGTAGAAACACACTGTGCAGAAACATTACTCTTTCCACCTCATAAAAAGTAATTAAAAGGCACAGCCATGCACAGTTTCTTTTGGAGCTCCCTCCTCATGGATCATGGTCCACAGTTTAATAAAGGAACTGCAAGGAGTTAACGAATATAGATATTTCTACTGCCAATTCGTTTGGGCAGTGTTGTGTATCTGATTATGGAAAAAGGCAATCACAACAGCCACGGGAACCTGATTAATAGGTCACCACCTCCTGCTTGAGTCACAGAAATGTTAAGCGGCGCAAGGGATTGAGATTTATCGTGAGGAGGAAAGAGGAAAGGGAGCGAAAATGGAAGAAAGGGTGAGTGATCTGAGACTAACAGAGCTCTTCCATTAGAGGGCCTGCACCTATACATGTATATACACACAAATAACACTGTCCCACAGATGTTTCACATAAAGCACAGCAGACACGTCAGAGCTGAGGTAAGGTGAGCCTGGTTTTGGTGTAATCACCCTAGCAGCAATAGTTGGGATAGCCGAAAATAACATTTCTACATAATAGCATGAATCTAATCAGCTGCATAAACTGCATTTGACAAATGTCATCATGTTCCACTGTGGTAAGGAGCAGTATCATTGTCTGCTCCTGCCCTGAGGCCCAGACTCATGGAACTATTCGTCAGAGCAATGATGGGGTTACACGCGGAACGAAAAGAGAGGGAGAGGAGTAAAAGGACAGGAGTTACCTGTGCTTTGCCACAGAGGACTGATGGGTCAATGACAGGGTTTTTAAATTAATGTTTAAAGCACGTCTGCAAAGAGACGCCACTCAATAAAGGATAGCATTGTGGTGGAGATGCGTGAGGAGACTATGTGTGTGTGTGAGTGTGTGCGTGTGAGTGTGTGGAGGGGGGATGGGGGGGGGGGCATATTCGGGCAAACAAGAGGTCCCATTGAGAATGCTTGGCTAGAGTGGCTGAGGTCTGAAACCAATGACCAAGTAATAACAGCCCAAATCCCAGGGACAATATTTGTTGAGTTCCACTCTCTTCAAAGACGGATGACTTTGACCCACGGATTTCCTCGCGAGCCTGCACACCTTTCATCCGAGCCCTGCAAATTAATTTATTAACTAATTAACAGATGTTGGTAATGAGTTATGAACAAATGATAAGGCATCAGGCTCCTAATCAAACCTGACATTTAATTTGCTGCCCTGCTTCCTCGTTATCAATTACCGTGTTCACTGAAGATAATTGACAATGGTTTGCGCTGGGGCGCAGAAGCTTTGTCTCTAACAGCTTCTTAAAAAAGCCCAGCACTGGTGTGGGGTTTCTAGGGGCAACAAGGACCATATGTTTAATATTAGATGGAATCTGTTCCAGTGGAGTGCTCCGAAAGCTGGGAAAATTGGATTAAATTGGCTAATGGCATGTTTAAAACCTACATGAAATGAACGTGAATGGAAGATATTACAGCAACCAGGGCTCAGGACTTGTGGTGTTACGCTCTTTTTTAAATGTTTTTGCTCTGTGTGTAAACTTGGGGTTTCCGTCAAAGTCAAATAATGAAGACAGAAAACCACACGCTATTGGTCAATACTGTTATTAGAAACCACAGGTTTGATATTCCCTTTCATTACAATGTAGGGCTAAGAGCATGCGAGCCAACGTAACTTCTTAAGTTAACACATAATTTCATATCCATAGAATCCTGGCAATTTTTTTTTAGATTGGAATAAATATATTGTGGAGGCACTATTTTCACAAATTCTAAAGATTTGGTTAAGATCCAAGCTTAACCACTGATGAAAAATCAGGGCACTTCATGTGTAATGTCTGTGACACTACCTCAGCACATTGTGTAAAATAGTCAACTGAGACTAGGTTAATCACAATTCAGGCAGATTTTCTGTGCCCAAGTTCTGAGCTTCATCCTTCTATGCAAGACAAGGTATTTTATTCACGGCTTATTAATCTAAAGCCGTTGTACAGGACTGGCAGCAGTAGGGGCATTGGGGTGAGTGACTTAGCACTGACCCTTTAATATCTTATTAACCCTCTACTTTCCAATGAAATGGTATCTGAGAAGGTAAAGCTGAGGAGGCCTGCTGTTATTCATGCTAAGTGGCGTTATGAGAAGGACTCTCAGCTCAAGGCCCTGCTCATCAGACCATGGTCCTGATTTGATTACTAAGAGACATGATAATGACCCCATTTATGTAAAAAAGCTTCCTGCCTGATATACAATAGTCTTCACAGTAGGGGTTAAAGTCAAGTCGAGTAATATTAAGACTGAGTGTCTGAAAATGGATGACGAACAAATGGCGTCATGTAGGATTGAGGTTTCTTGTGTTATGCTTAGTGAATGATCACATTGTCCGACCTTAACCAACACTTATAATTGAAACATCAGAACATGACTGCCACTGTGAGAACACTGGAAAGCACATTAGTCAAATAAAGCAGAAAAGTACCCTCTCACATTATCTCACTGCCTCTCTGTCTCATATGGTCCATTTGCTTGGTGTGACTACTGTCTCTTGGCAGTTCCAGGGAGTTTTCGCCTTATCAGGTCGGTACCAGTCACCTTAAGGGGCCAAACATCGAGATAAAGAACACCTTTCTGTTGAAGGCAAACAGATCAGACATGTTGCAAGCTGCACCTTGAATGCCCTGTTAGGATATCTTGCAGCATAAGTACTTGGCCATCCGCCCTCCTCAGGAAAAACACAAAAGGTTAGCAAACACTTTAGAAGGCCCGAGGTGGGTCAGGACAGATAAGTGTCAGGGTGTGCCAGAACTTCTTCTCCCTAACGTCAAGAGACAAGGACGTTAGCTTAGCTCAGCGATTAGGTCGAGAACAAAAGAATCACAGCGTTAGCATGAATATGAGGTGAAACGCCCAGGATTTCAAGCCGCACAGAGGGCAAGGGAGGTGCATGATGCCATGGCATGATGGGTATCTGTCACGTAGGACCTTGGCGACATGAGAGTGCCCGCCAGACGTCTTAGCCTATCACTTAGTCAACAGAGGGGTAAACAGAAGAGCCAGCATACTTTTCGCCTCTTTCCATGAATCACTGGATGAATGGCGCTGATATGGAAAATCACCCCACAAAAAGTAAACAGAAAGAGAATGAGGGACAAGGAGACAGAAGTTTGCCTGGAAACAAAGTCATCCCAAGGTCCACTGCTGCAGACTGACAAATCTGGCTGCAGGGCTGACATGGACTCTACGATACATGTTTTATTTTTTAGTGTGTGTGAAAGCACTTGTGTTGACCTTGTCCAAAGCATCTACATCAATGCACATCCCTAAAATCAAAATGCACATTATGTCCTTCTCATATGATGTCTGAGAATATAAATAATACCCTGAAGGCATTGAGCTCTTTTCACTTTACCTTCTATAAGCAGATAATGCCAGAGCACAAAATTGCCCCTAGCTGAATTAAGCAAGTGACAGTTGGGGAGATTTTTACCACGTCACCTGATATACAGTACGTTGACCTTCAAGCTAGTGAGACGAGTGAAACTGAGCGAGACAGAATAAACCTTGAGCTCTAGAAACAAAGGATAGTGAGATAAGACAAAGCTTTAAGGTGTTGGAGGAGTTTTAAAAAGCCATGATTCAGAGTGCAAAGATACACCCAGTGGTCACAGGGTTTGGAGAAGTGAGAGTAAACACCATTAATAACGCATCTGGAGGGCTTAGCCGTACTGTTTGCTTGACCTCACAAATATTCAGAATACAAATAGAAAAGTAACTTTCTTGAGTTTTCTACTTAAAGACAGTTACTGTCCTTTTTGTTTAGCATATCATTTGTTAAAAAAAATTGTATATCTTTATTTCTGCATTTCCTACATGTAAATCTGAAGTTTTTGTTCGTATTATTCATCACTTCTGCCAAACATATCGGCAGATATGTCGGCCGAGGGGGGCTACATCAGTGAGTCCATTGAATGCCAGTCAATGAAGACCACAGTACCTCCAGCCATTGTATAGTGACATGTCTCTATCAACAGGCAAGTTAGGCCAATCCTCCGAGCAGATAATAGCAGCAGTCACAGTAGATCCCCATGCTGGACTCTCTGAGGGCCTCTCCTCACTCTGCTGGCTCAGGCCTTCCTATCCTGAGGGATTGACAGGCCAACTCACACATACACACACACACACACACGCACACACACACACACACACACACACACACACACGGTAGACCTAGGGCCCTGGCGTTCTATCATGTTGTGCAAAAGGGGGAGCATAATGGTTTTTAAATGGATGACTCTGTGCCGGCCCAGAGAGGGAGTCTGAGACAGAAGAGAATGGCCATGGCCTGCAGCAAAGCAGCTCTTATATTAAGCTGTCCGTCTCACTGAAATGAGTATGAGTTAACACCTCTTCCAGTTCCCGATGCCCCAGGACAGACAATAGTAGGCTTCCTCTCGCCGTTCCTCTTTCTTCTTTCCCTTCAATCCTACCCGTTCTCGGTCTCTCTTTTCATTATTCTCTCCAGCGAACTACACCGACCGCTCAGATATATCCAGAAAGCAACACATTGTTCTTCCACCATGAGATTGTTAGATCTGTTTGGCTTCGCTGGGAGACCGCACTGCTTGCAAAGCCAATATAACGAGTTATGCCAGCCTTAGTAAAAAATCCACAGAAATGCAATCAATGTAGTTAAACCTTTTGGGTTTTAAGGGTACAACTGCAGATGGTGTATATCATTGTTGATTGGTGTTTTTGCATTTGTAAGGATTACATAGCTACAGTGCATGTGGAGTACAACCTTTGATTTCAAGATACTTCAATCAACATCAGCAACTAACTGTGATTTATTGATTAATGAAACCACAGTTGAACTAATTGCTCTGATAAGTAAATTCAGCACTTAATCTATTTTGGTTTCCCTGGAAAGAAGAGCTGAGTTACAGTGTATTTTAAGACTTCTTGGATAGATATGATCATATTTACACCTCCGATGACATCATCTCTCATAACAATTTCCCCTGTTTGGCAGAGAACCAGCATAACACACAGATTTCACAGAATGTCCGTGAACAGTGTTATACTCCTACTGTGTTTCTGATGCTGTGAGAAATATGTTTTGTTTTTTTTACATCCTATGTCTTCCTCGATCCATCCCCATAAATCCTTGTTACGCTCTCATTTCTTTTAACATCTTTTTTCACTCAGCCATTCCTCTGTCGGTCCCTCGCCTGTCTATTTGTCTAAGACCAGAGGCAGTAGATGAGTGGAGGGGCAGATAGTTAAAGGGGGAGAGAAAAGGGGGTCCATGGGACTCCTAGGGGAGTCTGATGATGACTATCAACAGGCTGACTGTTATGGCTATCTGTGATAAGAGTCTGGGAGAGGAGGGCCCCTGAAGGCTTCCAGCCCCAAACCAGTCTGGATATCTTAAAAAAATACTATAGCCTGAGCCAGAAACAGTCCTCTGACGACCTTACAGGAGAAAGAGGAGAAGACGGATCAATCGTTACCTTAAGACAAGTTGGAAGGCAAGGATCAAAGATTTTACCTCAAGAGAGGATACTGGAGAAGATGGCAACTTGGAAAGACAAAGGAGATTGGCCTGTTCTGAAAATCTCCTGCTGTGATGTTCAAGGTAAACTCCAGAAAATGTTGGACCCTACTGTGCGTACATTCTCCAGCTTTCATGTTCACTGCTATACTGATCTCAAATAATTGTATTTTGAAGATTTCACAAAATCGTGGCAAAGTGATTGGGGAAATCTGACCTGTGTACATGTACATATTGTTAAGCACCTTACCAGGGGCATATGGCCTAATATTTGTGATATGATTATCAAATGGAAAGAATTCCTTCAGAAGTGCATAAACAGTCGTTTTGGCTCAAAGTGCCCAAAAAACTAGAAGTGCAGTATGCTGTCTAACCCTTTTTGAGTCAGTGTGCGTGTGTGTGTGAATGTATCTCTTTAGAGCTGAAGGTGGCCTTTTTTTCCTACAAGCGAAAGCTAAAGCGTCACTGATGAATATTCATTAGTCGGGTGTCTGGGGAGAAAAAAGGAAGGAGGAGGAAAACTGAGAGAAAACATGAGAGCTACAGGGAGAGTGTAGCTTTTGGAGAGGCGCCCTTTGCACCCCGAATGGCTAGCCATAATATGAACTTTAAAAAGGAAAATGTTCGGCCTGGCACACAGCCACATAGCGTGTGCCTGTGTGCTCTAATCGCCTGCATGCTCCTACAACTGTTAAGAAGGAAACGGAATGAAAAAAGAAGCGAGGGATTTGGTGGAGACCAGCAGCGGGATTTCTCGAGACTGAACCTATTGAGGAAACCTTTTGAGATTCCTTTCAAATTTTTGTCAATGGCCGATTCATGAACATTATTTGCAAGTGAGGTTTTTCCCAGAGATATTAAGAGTAGATCTCAAGAGGAACTGAAAACAATCTGCTGTGTGGTTTGATAATACAACTATTAATGTCAGTTTTAAACACCTTTGATTTTACACTTCCACTAATTGTAAACCAAATATCTCTCTTTCTATTTAACTTGAGAAAATTGGGTAACAAACTTTTGTTATAATGTTAGTCACATTGTCCTTGCTTTACATGTAAACTGTAGGATTTTCTCTCATTAGTTTACATTCTCTATCAGACTTACATTCAACATATATATTTTCTTAAAACACCCCAGTTTATTAGTGTTTCCTGAAGGCACAGTTAACAGACACTACACTGGCCCATTAGCATCTGTGTGCTTCTCCCTATCGAGCCGGATGAAATGTGTGATCTCATCCACAATGTCATCGTTTTCAAGACAGTGACTGATGAAATACCAACGTGATTTGATGAAATAATGAAGAAAAGGAAAAAAAATGCATTATGGAAAATTTAGTGTGTTCGTCTGTAATCTCTCTTAGTTTGCAAATCGTTTTTAAGTAGCATTTCAGACATTGGCTGACGATCTAAAAATGAAAATAATAATGAAGAAGATTCCCACCCTGACCATGTGACCCGCTGAACAAGGCTTAGTCAGAGGAAGAGGGAGAAAGGGGAGGATCTCTGCCAGTTTTCTGGGCTTTTTGATTTTTAGGGAAAGGATAATGATTTACAATAAAAGTTAAATGTTTAAGCTATCAAATGTTTATTTTTTATTAATTTCATGTATCAGGCAGAGACATTAGAGTTTTTGTAAACATTGGCAATTAGGTAAGCTCCTCACTATACTGGGTTTTAGGGGGTCGCTTTCAAACAACGCTTAGGTTTTAAATTGCTATTTAATTTGGAGCCTTTGGCCTTTAATAGGTTAGAATAGTGCGAGAAATCTTGAAATGGCCTGTCGGTCTTCTCGCAACTTGGTGAATCAGCTGATGTGGAATTTGAGCACGTCATGTCCTCTCAAACATGCCTTTCAAATGATTAACTCTTCCAAGTCCTTATTCCTTATTACATACAAAAGTAATCTGAGACCATGTGAAAGACCTGTCCCCTAAAAGTGAAGAGTCGAGGAGTCAGTGAAATGAGAAGCAGGCCAGTAGATTTCATCTCTGATTAGGCATCTTGAGAAAAAAAGAGGGAGAGCGAGAGACAGAGAGAGAGAGAGAGAGAGAGAGAAAGAGAGAGAGAGAGAGGAAGAGGGATGGAGGGAGTGAGAGAAAGAGAGGTAGATCAGGAGATCCCTTTTTTTTCCTAATGAGCTTACTGAAGCAACTTCAATATCCTCTAATGTCATGTTGAAATGAAAATTAATAGTTCAATATGCAGCCACCGCATTGGGCTATACGCTTCTTCCATTTCCATATCGGATGGCGTGACCAAATGAGTGTGCTTGCTCGGACTGATGCCCAGAAAAGCTGATACCTCCACTAATCAGGCAGATTTTTCCATCTGACATCGCTGTGCTGCTGGAATTCTGGACGAGTGCGTTTCTGTATATGTGTGTGTGTGTGTGTGTGTTTGCAGGAGTCAAACATGAGGTCCCATCGTACAGGGGATGCAAATGGAATGGGCGTCTTTACTGATGAAGAGATGGATTCCACTGAATAAAGACTGATGACTGGAATTGTGACAGCATGAATAAACTTACCCTCTTCAGTGTTGCTTCATTGTTTCTATAACTCTCTATATATCAAAGCTTAAAGCTGCATTTGGTTTTGTGACACCAACAAAGCAAGTGGTCAAAATTGATGGACAGCCATAGTGAAATGAAAAGGGTAAAAGAAAAAAAGGTAAATACAAAACAAAGCAGAGTAGCCTGGCTGTTTCCTACCTCCCATCCAAAGGAGCTGTCTTTGCCCGTGGCCCCATGGTGCAGCGTGCTGTGCAGGCCAAACCTCTCGCCGGCACCAATGGGGCTCTTGGCCCACACGCCCAGGCCGGCACCGGGCACAGAGGACTCCCGCAGCTCCAGCTCGCCGGGAATGGGAATGTCGTCAGGAATGTAGACGGGCGCCTCGTACGGCGAGCCCTCCTTGGGTGTGGTGAAGTCCTGGTCATTGCTGCTGCTGTTGCTGTTGTTGTGGAGGTGGTGGTGGTGGTGGGTGGCGTAGATGTGGGGGTGCAGCAGGTGGTGGTGGCTGTTGTTGTTCGGATGGGAGGGAGTCGGTGAGGGCAGGGGGGACATGTTGATGACGCCGTCCTCCGTGTCGTCTTCCGGGCTGTCAGCGCCAATGCCACTGCCGGCCGCCAAACCGGGGAGGTCGGCCTCTGTGTCGTACATGCTGTCCACTGGCTCACTGTCATCTGATAAAAGACAAAGAGAGAAATAACTGTCAATACCTTAGGCCGGTGGAGGAGGTGTAACATAACATAATTGGGAGAGGCGGTGGTCTAGTGGCAGAAACTTGGACTATGGGCAGAGAAGGTCTCTGGTTTGTCTCTGGTTCGACTCCATGGAGAGACAACAAAAGACGAACCTGGATTGATCTGTCCAAAAATCCAAGAGTCTCCCTACCCTGTCCAGTGCCCCTGAGCAAGGCACCTTACTCCCCCAACATCTGCTCCCCGAGCACTTTAAAAGTGGGGTTAAATTTCCCTACCTGCATGAGTGTGCCTTTGCATGTCTGTGCATGTGTTTGGGACTAATAAATGCATCTTAATCTTTAATCTTAATCTTAATACAAAATGTCTTTGGACATCAAAACATTAACTTTCTTGCAACTCCAAATATTAAGTTAAACCCCATATTCAGCACTTCCCATGACTTCTTGAACCCGAAACTGCCCACTTCGATTTCTAAACTTTTAAGCCGGGTGAAACCACACTGTGCAATGACAGCGTTTAGGGGGAACAGAACACCTTTCCATCTAATGGCCTTTAAAATGCAAACTTGACCGTTTTTTTTTTTTTCACAGGCTGTCTGCGAGGAGCCAAACACACGAAGAGAAGGAGCTTCAGGCCGGCCAAGTCCTCGATGGGAAAAAATCTCTCATTTCCATCGGTCACTGCCGTCTGCCAGCACTCATTTCACAAATAAAGGATCCGTCTATCACTGACCTGGTTAACCTCATCACCTATCATTATTGTCATGTCCACAGACTGACAACATGATTGTGCCTGCGCTCCAGGATCCCACTGGTTCCAACATGAGTGAAAATTATGATGGGAACCTTCAAGCGTGTGTATGTGTGTGGATACACATTGCATTTGGCTCATCCCATTTCTCCATGTTTTTTGTGGAGACGGCTCAGTGAGTGATATGAGGAGCCTGTGTGGGGTATTTGGGATTTTTCACAGGAGCAATATGTGTGTTCCCTATTTGAACATCAGTATGCACCAAATTGCACACACTCATAACTATCAGTCCCCCAAATATGCCAGATGTTTACAGAAAGATCCATAATTTATTCTCTGAGAAATTAACAAGAAGGTTGAAAAGCTATCTATCTCGCAATGTTAAAAGATTTAAATAAAAAGCCCCTTGCCCAGAATACAAATTTGAAAAGTTAAATCAAAAACCATTAAAAGAAAAATAGGATTACAAATGTGACCAGACCTCTGATCAGGCTGAGTCGGATACATTTCTGTAAGTGCAGAAAAAGTTCAGAAGTTCAAGTCTCAGCCTGGGGTCTGTTGTATATATTTGTTTGTGTGTGTTTGTCTGAGCACATCTTTGTCTGTTTCCTACTTTTCGTCTCTGGACGGATCGGGCTGTCTTTACTAAAGCACCGCTGCTGTTTCACTATCTAAACACAGGGACTGGCAATCAGCGGGCTAACTAGGCCCAAAATTACAGCAGGAGTGGTTTCAATCAAGCTCTCTCTCTCACTCTCTCTCTCTCTCTCTCTCTCTCTCTCTCTCTCTCCCTCTCTCTCCCTCTGCTAGCCTCCATCTCACCCGCTGCCAAACCTGCCACTGAGCGGCAACATTACATTAAAGAAATGCTGCTTGTTAGTCCATGGCAGTTTGTTGGGTCACAGTGGAACTTTGTGGGTTTAATTTCAATAAAGCTTCATGAAAATGTAACTGCACATAATTAATTAGTTAAAAGATCAATTCATGTGTTTTTTTCAGTTTCACGTGCACATTCATGTTCAAGATATACTTTTTGTATGTGCCTAGGCAAGGGGGGTGGGGGGGGGGGGGCGTTACACTGATTGATTGTAAATTGGAGAAAGATTGATTGAGCTAATCAAGGAGGCAACGACATTAGGAAAAGAGCCATCGCTGAATTTATACAAAAGCACATTCATCGCACAATGGGTGAGTTTTTTTGTTCTTTGATAAATATTTGGATTGCTGCCCAGTGACAGATGTGGACTGTGAAAGCTGTTAAATTAACTGACATGTAAGTTTTAAATGTGAAATGTGAAACTATGAAAGCATGCGACAGGGGCTTTTCAGCGGCTGGCAATCCTGCAGCCTGTCCATGCAGATCCGGGAAACTTATCATATAAAGCTGCAGCAGTAAAAAACAGCCTATTTTATGACAGATTTTGCGTCATCCAGTGATTTTGACTGGAAAAGAACCCAATTTTTTTAATAGTCACTGTTTCATAGGGGCTCAGACCATGCATGCAATTAAGCCTTGGAACGTGTGAGCCACAAGTAGCTTCCACTTTTCACAGATCAATTAAAGTTTTTATAACGCAGCCCTATCTGCTGCTCCCTCCCTGCACAATCAAAAGTGTTTTCAGGCTATTAAACACTTTTCTTTTCACTCACTTTCTCTCTTCACTCCCCGACTCTCACTGGCACTTGACCCATTCAGAGCAATTTTGACAAGCAGAGAGACAGCCCTGGAAAATCTATTAAATAGCATTTGGCTTTAAGAGCCTCTGAGCACAAAAAAAAAAAAAGAGCACAGATAACTACGTCAGATAATTGAGTAACAAGGACGAGGAGGGGAAAAAATCTCCTTAATTTTAATGAACCAAACATCTTTTGTGAGACACATAAAGTAGTAAAGTGAGGCTGGAATGGTGTGGCTGTGTGATATTAAACAAGCTTAACTCTCAGTCATAACTTTGTTAATTCATACAAAAAAAAGTTGCCTCGAGAGTAAACAGGGACATTTGTAGACGACTTGCCTTTAGAGACAAGCCCCCCCCCCGCTCTCCTCCCCTCTGTAATACAAGTTGAATATGTTCGACCAGCGCTGAAAAAAGTTGCAGATGAGAAAAGTAAGCAGGAAAATAATGAAAGGGGCCAGGAAGAGGAGGAGGCGAAGAGTCTAAAAACTGACGAGTGAGCTGCTTTTAAACAGCTGTATGTTAGCTCAGGGTCTCTAAAGACCCAGAAAGAGATGTTAGATTCATCTCCCCGAGGGCTTCTTAAAAAACACCAGAGCCAGATAGTGCCTTCCTCTCCCTGGCTCCTTATGTTGTTCTTTCTCTCTCTGTTCGTCTCACCATCTCTTTCTCTTTTACGGGGAGCTATTTATCCTGATTACATCAGGGGTCAATCATTAATTCGCACCTTGGGGGTCCGGGCGCTGGCTGCGGCTACAATGGGCTGCTTGTTCAGCGGCTGTTATTCCAGTGGAAAACTACGCTGCTCAACCTGAGCGCCGGGGCCCAGGCCACATGAAGGCATCCCATTTATTTGATAAATTGTAAATGCGTGCCATAAACGGAGCTCTTTGCTTTGTAGCATGGCTTGCAATAACAAAGATTCGGGGGCACGTATGAACAGATGCAGGCTATCGCACAAACACACATCTGTTTGCAACCGCAGGAGCTGTTACTGTACTCTAAACACATGTGCAAGAGATCAGATGGTGTTGTAGGTAAAGATGATATCTCATAATTACCGCGCGTCCCAGCGAAATTACAAGATGTGACATAGATACGACATTTATAGACAAAGAATTCTAAATTGCAGCCTGTGCTTAACGATGTGAAATATTTCACAGGACGAGCCCAGAGAGAAAAAATGTCCAGCCATTAAGAAAGATCTGAGTTTATATCCTTCTGAGAGTCAAAAATAAAAGAAATAAAAAAAGTAGAAAAAATACTACAAAATAATGAAATGCTGATAACACAGTAATCAGCGTTGCCATGGCAAAATAACTTGACACGGTGCTGGAAATCAGCGGTTTAATCGAAGGGCCTTACAACAGGCAAATTGTTCTGTGGTTGTGTTTAATCAGAGCACTCTAGACTTAAATGCAGAAAGATAGAGATCTGGAGTCATTTTCTGCCGTCTGCCTGGACGCACACACAAACACATGTGCCTTGTGGCATATAGACTGAGCTGTATTGTCAACGCAGTCTGGGCAGAAAGAAACAACACTGACTCCATGCACTAATTCTCAGAAGGAGCCTATAAATAAATCATCAGATATAAAACAGCCCAATTTCTCTCTGCAGAATAGGCAGTCATGCCTTCGTTGAAACAAATTGTAACTCCTTCTAACGTTGCATTTTCTTTTTTCTTATAAATACAGGGATGTACATATTGTAAAGCACCGCCGACCACAGGGCAAAAATAGATGCCAACAATAGCTTGAGTATTCGAAGCCAGGTGTACACTCGAGAGCCAGCAGCCCAGTGGAGTCATGGCTATGGCTATGATAACACCAGGAAAAAAAGGGCTGGAAATAGGACGGGTGTGCCAACGATGGCCATCATAAAGCACACACGTCTTATTTCCCTCCCTGCCTCCCCTCTCCAACGCACACAGAGACTGTATCTGTGTCTGGCCGTAAATTGATCTGGTTCAATTCAAAAGGAAAGTCAGCCACTGATGAAAAGAGAGTGTCCAGGGAAAAGGCGAAAGTATGCAAAATTCTGCACCGGCTCCAAATATGGGGAGAAAAGATCGTCTGGTGAAAGGGGGAAAAAAAAAAATGCAGGCAGAGGGAGAATGTGTGGACCATGACAGATATGAAAAATGGGTAGCTGGTTGAGCACTAAATGACCAAACATTTTGATGTGGGAACTCTGGGAATACATGTGTGAGAGTCAGAGGGGTGGTGTGGAAACCCCGAGCCTAATCTGCTGTTTGTGCCGCTATATTGGGTCAATATGGTCCCACTTAGTTTCATTATTGGGCCAAAGAGTGATATTGGTACCTGTTTCTCTGTAGTTAGAGGGTCTTTGATGATTCTCCACTAAAGAGCCTCAACACTGTGCTTTCAAACAGGAGGGGGGGGGGGGGGGGGGGCAGAGGAGAGAGGCAGCTGCAAATTAAAGGTAGAGTCGCTGAGAGGTGAAGTATTGTACAGAAGTGTACTTTTACACCGTACCGTATATTCAAAATGACGTATAAATGGAAGCATGTGACGAGGGTAGCAGCCAAAGGTGGGCGTTCGGGGCAGAAGGTGCATTCGGCGCGCACGTTTGTTAGTGTGCGTGGAAGTCCCGAGGAAGTAATGAGTGAGCGATGGAGCCACAGTCAGCTACAATACCAGCGACGCCGTCCAAGGGAGAACGCCACACGTTTTCCCCTTGTAAAAGCACCGGGGAACATTTCCAAGCAACACTTTAAATTACAACATGGCTTCGGAGCGAGGAGGGGAAAAAAACAAGAGGGAAGAAAGAAGGCAAGAAAGAAATGGAAAAGGTGAAATTAAATACAACAGGCTACCAAGTTTGTATTCCACACGTTCTTTGTGCCAGTTAAACTGGATATTGTTGCTCACCAACATTCAGTTGTGTGTGTTTGCACTTGCACTGCCATCTTTGTGTGAAACATTTTAGGCCACGACCTTTGACTGGATATCTGATATATCTGATACATGCAAGGGGGGGAGCTATAGCCTGTTCAATGTATCTATGTTCATTTCCCTTAGTTATTTCTTATAGGCGATTTAAAAGATGTTAAATATTCGTATCCAACGAATATACTGGGATCTTAGAGAAACTCCTGTAATCAAAGGTGGCTCCAGCATGTTCCTGGCTTACTGGCTGCTGATGGTTTCTGATCAATATATCATCGATGTTTTCTTTCCCCAAACAACATGATTTTGAGTTGTGAACATGTTGGATGTCTTTCATATTTGATATCTTCATAACACTACATGACCAGAGGAGCCTTGAATTGGGAACACCTCCACCTTTCTCCCTGGCCCATATCGGCCCAGTCAGCCCTTAACGTGGGACCCAGTTTACTTCCTCTCTGTTGAGGTGAAGAGTGAAAAAACAATAACAACTGCACTTTTGGACAATTGAACATTTCCACATAAAAACAAAGACAACACAATGGAATCTGGTAAACGAAGCTCAATAAGGAGCCAATTGGAGATTTTGTGAGTTTTTATACGTGAGTGTGCACTTTTGTGTTTGTGTGTAGCGCCAATACAACAGGGCTGATGTATTGATGTGTTCTTTGTGCTGAGCAGCCTAGAGGCATTCTGTCCTCCAATAATGTGTGTGTGTGTGTGTGTGTGTGTGTGTTTGAAAGTAAGAGAGTGAGAGCATGAGAGAAATTAACCTCCTAGGCAAATAGAGGACAGCAGGCGACCTCCTGCAGCTGACAGCATGCGAGTGTGTGTGTGTGTGTGTGTGTGTGTGTGTGTGTGTGTGTGTGTGTGTGTGTGTGTGCGGACATGTGTGTGGTGGCCCTGTGCTCCCAAGGGTCCCAGGGCCCAGGCTGCTGCAGACATTTATTAACAGGGCAGATTAATAGCACCAGGACAAAACATGTTCACAAACATGATAAATATTAAAAATAATCAATATTGAGTTACATTTGCCAAATTGAGTTGCAAACATCCCCCAGGGGGGAGAGAAGGAGAGGAGTGGGTGAGGGGTGGCTCGAACATGAGGATGGAAAAAAGAAAGGAGCACGAGAAAACAGGATGAACAGAGGAAGAGAAGGAAAGGGGGGGTTGGAAGGTAAAAATAACACTAGATAGTGAAAATGAAGAATCTAATACAAATTTGAGAAGAAACGAGTGAAACAGTAAAATACACCTTCAAAGTAAGAGCTTGTTTCACATCCACACATTGCTACAGGGACTTTCTCTTTCCACAGTGACCATGGGCTCGCTCATTGTGGGAACTGTTGGGTTTCTATACTATTATAAGGTCTCAGCTCTACTCTGTAAAGTGAGTTGAGGCAACGCATGTTGTGATTTGGCACCATGCAAACAAAACCATCATTAGTACTTGAAAACTGTGCACAAACATCACCAGGTGATGCAGCAAAGTCTGATGCATGACGACATTCAAAAGTTATGGAAATTGTTAAAATATCTCATTCCCACTGTTTTCTAATGAACTCCAAGGTGAGGGGTGTGGCTACTATAAATCAAATATTTAACAAAGATGCCCTTTACAAACTAATTGCTACAATAAGGTGAACGACTCCATTTGTACCAGATAACATGACACCTTCCACTGCAGCAGCAAACTACTGTACTCCTCCGTGTCTCTTTCTTTTTTCTCTTTTCATCTGAGTCCATGTGAATGCATGCGCGTGTGTCCGTGTCCCGACACCCACTCCCGGTGCAGCTTCATTTAGCGAGCGGCTCGGGAGGCCAGGCAGCCGCAGCTAAGGGAGCGCCGAGGCAGACAGCGTGCAGAACAAACCCATCCATTCTTATTAACAAGGGAGGAGAGAGGGTGATCTTGTGTGAACGGGAGCGTGCACGTTTTTTTTTTTGCGACACCTTTTGTGTTAGTGTTAGTCACAGGTGTGAAATTTAATGAGTCAAGTTTTTTTTTCTGGTTTTGATTCAATAAGATCTCATGAAATTATGACCTTTGTACCGCGAGTCTTCAAAACAATAAATTAAATGTATTAATTATATTATAAATGTAATGTGCATTATATATAATATGAGGATATATGTGAATGAGAGGAAATTCGTGTTAAGTGCAAAACATGATTTATTTTAGTTGATTGTATTTCACTTTCCTCACCATTGTACAATTAACTAGTACTTTCAGACAGCAAGCCCCTGCAATATCTGCAGGCTATAGTGTTTGACTTTCTTATTTTTCTTTTGAAATTGCAGCACTCATGTGTGTGTGTGTGTGTGTTTGTGTGTGTGTGTGTGCGCGCAACCTCCCAGCTTTTCTGTTCACTGTATACAGTAGCTGTCTGAGGTTGTACCGGTGTGTACGGAGGGATGTTGGTTTAGATTGAGGAGGGGATGTGGTGTGTGTGTGTTTGTGTGTGTGTGTGTGTGTGGGGGGGTGATGCTATTCACCTCTGCCACTGGAAGCAGCCTACATCCATACATCAGTCTATTACTCTCCAACCTCGCTTCGCTCCGCTCCTCTCTTCTTCTCGCCCGCTCCCTCCAGTCATTAGCCAGTGAATTAACAACAATCCAGTGTGCTATTAATCACCCTGACAAAAGTGTTAGTATTGCCTGGCTAGGCTGACACGAGGCCGCGGAGGATGAGGAGGAGGAGGAGGAGGAGGAGGACGAAAGGGGTGGTGGGGGACTATGGTTGGAGAGAGAGACACAGAGAGAGAGAGAGAGAGGTGGCTGGACGGGTCATGGGAGACTAGTGAGTCTGAACCGCAGGATAAGAGAAGAGAGAGAGAGGATGGAAAGGTGTAGTAAAGGAGAAGAAGATGCAGAGAAAAGAGGACTGTTTTATGTGAGTTGGCGAAGTTTAAGATTAAGACTGGTTCTGGTAAGAAATTAAATCCATAACATGAATAGTAAATGCATATATCTACATTTTTTACTTTTCTAGCAATATTAGCCATTCAAGCCTCATTAACACACACACACACACAAATACACACACCCAGGGTTCAGTATCTTTCCTAAGGACACTTTGACATGAGTATTGGAGAAGCAAGGGATTGAACCCACACCCTTTTGGTTGGTGGAGGCCCTGCTCGACCTCCTGGGCCACACCCTCCGAAAAAATGGTATAAAAAAAGTATAAACATATTGGATTTGAATATACTGTGTTTATAAAGTCTTTAGAGTTTTAGCCATTATTTGTGAATTTGTGTTTTACAAGATTCCATAAATGCAAAATGGATAAAACTAAAATACCCCGACAGGAGGAGGAACAATCTAAAACATTAAAAAAAGCATCTATTCGTTAGAACAATAGTAAAAACTGTACGTCTGCCTTTTACCTCAACTCACAGCCGCCGAGAACATGACTTTACCTCCCAGCAGCCCATCTACGACTCCCCCCCCTCTTCTCCCAGAGTCAGACCACCTGCTGGGAGGCCTGAGCAGTGGACGTCAGGTGGGTCGCGGCCGTCACACAGTCCCATGTCATCAGGCTGTCACAGTGAATGGAGCTGACATGGGAGATATGCTAATCCACTTAGCTTCAAACTCAGCCAGGAGGCCGGTGCACAGTGCGACCTCGAATCGCAGCGAGCAGAACACACACACACGGGAACACATACATGCACACACACCTAACTCAGACACATTTAGCCATTCAACGCTGAACTTTCTAGAATACGTATATAAGATTAAATCAGATGAAGCTTGAATATTTCCTGTGCAGATATTCAGCTGGTGTTCAGTACATTACAAATTACATTGTACAAAACAATGCATTAGCAGCATATATATATGGAGTTGAATATCTTTATTAAATATAGCTATATATAGCGATTTTGTGATCATATCAACTAATCAAAACTGTATTTAGTCCATGGGTAAAATATCAAAAGGTTGAGAATTACAATACAGTAAATTATTGCACCCCCCCCCCACACACACACACACACACACACACACACACACACACACACACACACACACAGACTCTGCACCAAAGTGATCAAAGTAAGCCAGCAAGCAGCTAGGTGTCAGAGTTCAAAACTATTGCGCCACTCAGCCAGATGATATCTCAAACCGATCCATCGTATTTCCCGACCGTGACTTCCCCTATTAGGAGCTGTGTCGGTCCTATTACTAATCTGCTCACTATCCCACAGAAACAGGAAGGAAGAGAGGGAAACAGATGGGAAGGCAGGAGAATGGCGAGCGAGGGACACAATGCTCACGGCTCCCTTCCTCCTCCTCGTCCTCTCTCCCTCCGTCTCCCCTCTCTGCTCCGCTCGCTCGCTCTCGCGCTGTCCGTGGAGCTAGAGGGAGCGGAGTCTCACAATCAGTCTGACAATACTGTATACAAGTGGTGGTGAACAATGGAGGCCAACCACAAAGAATTCTGGGAACAGGGGCACAGCCTTCTTCTCCTTTGGGTGGCTCCCGCATGCCGGACCCATCGATACACATCGGCCTGCTGAGACTGGACGGTGCCAGAGACAGAGAGAGAGACAGAGTGAGTGAGAGAGAGAGAGAGAGAGAGAGAGAGAGAGAGAGAGAGAGAGAGAGAGAGAGAGAATATGAAGCTGCCACATGAAGGCTGCATCGCGCAAATCTATTTGTGTGTGTATGCTTATGTGGACATTTTAATAATCAAACAGTTTCCAAAATCCGGTGCATGTGCATGTGCACACATACACATGTGAAAAGATACACACACACTTTAAATCACACCCACACACAGGTTGAGTGTCAATTCTTCCCATAATTAGGCCACTTAATTAACACCCAGAGAACCAGAGTGAACCGAGGAAAAGAATGAGGTGCGTGCCGCTGTGTGTGTGTGTGTGTGTGTCTGTGTGCGTGTGTGTGTGTGTGTGCATGCGTGTGTGTGCGTGCGTGTGTAGTTGAGTGGTTCGGCAACACAATGCAAAGCCAGCAAAAATAAGTGCAAAAGTATTTCCCATTGGATGAAGAAAATACTGAAACAAGAGGAAAGAAAGATAGTGCAATTGTAAGAGTTAATAAGAGAATGAGAGAGAGAGAGAGAGAGAGAGAGAGAGAGAGAGAGAGAGAGAGAGAGGGAAGCAATTTTGTCCCTCTCCTCTTTAAGTGAGCAGGGTGTGGGGTGAATGCGGTCCATTTGGAAATAATTGGCTGGTAATTAGGTGGGGGTCGACAGGTCGATTTGGGAACAAATGGCTGTCTTTAGCTCAGGTGGCCCTCCACGCGAGATAATGGGACCTTTACGTCCCAGCCCTCCCTCCCTCTCCATGTCCCTCTCCTCCTTTCCTCTATCTGCTTCTTCTCCACTGTGTACTGTACTGTAGCTTCAGGGCAGAGGAAGAGGGCGGAGGATTGGAAAGAGTCAGAGGATCATGGAGGAGTCAAAGGAAAGATCATTAACACAATTAATGTGATGTACCGTACATATAAAAACGTTTATTTCTTTTTCCTCTTCAAACTTATGACACATTGATTCAGATGGTGTATCCTGCTTGCTGTCCGCGTGTTCCCCCAGACAAACACCTTAGCATCCTATCATTAACAGGATGTGGTTACTTACAAGCCCCCCTCCTCTAGTATCACTTAGCATATATTTGCCTCTATTCCACTTGAAAAGGTGGTAATAACCATATCTGCTTTGATTGGCCTTTGGAATTTTTTTTTACAAAGGTTGCACTGGAAAAGCAACATTTCATCTCTTTATTAATCGTCCCACAAACCAGAGATAAACATCGTCAAATTCTGTCTATTTCAGCAGATTTCTCAGCAGCAGCCCTGTTGGTTTTATGGAGACTGTACTGAAATCTAACAGAATTAATATGCAACTTATTGTAATCCAAAATCGACTGTGCATGCTTGACCTTAGCTGCTGTTCAGAAACTCTTTCTTTTGACTAAGAATCAGCAGCATCCAGTGCACAGCCCTGAGCCAATGATGGAGTGGAAGTGTCCCAGTTTATGGACCCCTGAGTTTTACTTCTGTGCCACTAGTTTTTACTTAAAGGTCAACTGTGTAGGACTTCAGGACAAATGGTAAATTATAGATATAACTATGGTTTTAGCTTTAATACCCGGAAAGAAAGGGTTGTGTTTCCATTAACTTAAAGTGAGCCCCTTTATATCTACCTTTCATGGAGTCTGCCATGTTTTACTACAGGGTCAAGATCAGCATATACAATGGTCACAGCTACAGGAAACAATAATGACCACAGAATAAATTGCCACTAGGTGATGTCTACGATAAATGTAACCATGGATCGTACAAAAGGTTTTAGAAATTCAATGAGAGAGTAAAGTAAGAATACATGTTAGATCACACAAAACAAGTTTGAACTTACATTCAAACAAGACAACAGAAAATACTGTTGGTGCATTCATAACTCTTTTCCCTAACAAATTTCAGACACAAATATTCACAGACTAGGAAACGTAAGTACAACTGATCCCGCACTTAAATAGTGTGGTTGTGTATTTTCGCCCGCCCCCCTAACTGCTGGCTTTCTCACTTGCTCGCTCTCTCTCTCTCACTCTTTCTCTCTCTCTCTCTCTCTCTCTGTCTCCCATCCTCCCATTCAGCCGGAGTCTTGTTTGGCTTCCTGCTGTTTGTGTCCAGACACGGCCTTGATTTGAATACTGATTCCCCATTGATAGGCCTGCACTTCCGATCTAATTAACTTGTTTTGTCTTTGGCTAAATGGAAACGTCCGAGGGAGGGTGAGAGCAACAGAGAGGGGGGGAGGGGGGGAGAGAAAAGAGGAGCGACACCAAATAGACGCGCTGTAAATAACAACAAGTAAATACAAACAGGACGGAGGTTAAGGAAGGACATGTTTAAAAAAAAACTCATTGTGTGCACATCTAAAGGATCGCATCTGCCTCAAGGATACACATTCATCAGTGAATTGAATCACTGAACGTAAGAGACCAAACACAGGCAGGGAGCTCTGCAGTCAGGTTGTAAAGTGCATGTTCCCCGGGCTGAGTTGTGACCGGAGCAATAAACATTGACTGCTGACACCAAAGTTCTTCAAAATTGTGATTAAAAATAGCAAGTGTCAACTCATTTAAAAAAAAAAAGCTGTTAAGCCAGAGTTGCAACTGCGTGGTAATATTTGACACATTATAACAAAGACTTGGTAGAGAAATAAAAGAGGATTTTCGTTTATGATCATTTTATTTGAGACAGATGTCTGCCGACTTAATGTCCAAAATATCAGCGCACATCAAATGAACGGCTCCCTTCGATTTAAAGCTCAGTCCAAAAGGGCACACAACTCCTCTTCGCCATTCAGAGCTGCAGCACATAACTAGTGTAAATGTGTCTTTCCCACTGTTTATCGACCTCTGATCCCCCCCGGTGTGCATATATTCTGAAAGCCCAAGCTACCTATAGGAGGACATATTGGTGAAGAGGGCATAAACATACAGTGAGGCTCAGAGGCTCGTCAGACAGACACGTCATTGTGCGTTGACAGAGAGATAAGGACAACAAGAGAGGCTCCTGACAAGAAAAGAGCAGGAAGGCAGAGGGGCGGGGGTCGGATAATGACATATGACCCAAAATAAACTGCACAAACAAAAGAAAGAGAGGCTGAGATGGGCTGAGAGGAAGGGGAGGGGGGGGGGGGAGAGATGAAGGGAGGATCAAAGGGGATGTCCGCCGCTGATACGCCACCTCAGATAATGTGTAGCGCAATTAGTGCGCTGCGACGATTTCCATTAAGGCTAATCAAATATTTATACTGCCTCCTGAGCATGTCACAATGCTGCCCTGGCCCTTCATATCAATGTGACAAACACCTAATGAAAGGGCAGGCGTACAGACAGGGAGGGCGGGTGCAGAGATAGACAGATAGAAAGGGTAAGAAAGAAAGAAAAGGGCGAGGTGGAGAGGTGTTACAGACGCAGATTTTGCTCTGTCTCACTCTTTCACATTTGGTTTGCAAATGGTCGGGCCTCTGTCATCAATTACAAGGCCAGTCTGGTGGCAATGAGTGGCTACGTGTGTGTGTGTGTGCGCGATGAAACAAGGACGAGGCGGCGCGGATGCTGCCTCACCGAGAGCCATTAATCAAAGTGAGGCGGCTACAGAACCAGTCCAAATTGGGCTCATCAGTCTGGGCATAAAGAGGAATCAAGGTGCAAGGACGGGGGAGAGGGAGGCAGAGACAGCGGGGGGAAGTAAGGATGGAGGGTGGGGGATTAAAGAAATTGACTTTAATACTCCCCCTCTCTAATGAGGTAATTCCCCTCAAGAAAACATTTGTTCTTCTCTGATAATGATGAATGATGAATTTTCACCGAAACCTGTTCAGATGTGATAACTCGGATTTATGCCTCCACCTATAATAGCAGCATATCAGATTTCTTATTGTAAGTCCCGCTGCTGTGTTCAAAAGTGGGATAACAATATTATCTCATTGATATGACTCTTCATTCTCTGGACTGCTGCTTTTCAAACCGTTAGAACCGATACTGCTCTGTGGTATTATTCTACAGCCCGACTCCGCAGCCAAGTGCAGACAATTTATGTTAACATTTACACAGGCTACTTTCCTTTTTCCTTTCTTTTTTAAATATTATGAGAGCCGTACTTTAGTTTTCACACCGAGAGATTTTCTGGGTGAGATTTCATAGTTGGCGTTTCAAATTCACATCCTCTGTGAATTGGGGTGCCGAGGGAGAAATGAGATACATTAACCACTGCCGGTCAGTGACACTATCAGCCAAAGGTTAGGGGTAACAAGATGGGCGGGCCTCCAGAGGGGAGAGGTCAAGTCCGGGCCTGACAGACGGATGGAGGAGAGTGGTCAGGACTTGAAGGATGAGGGGGGGGATGAAGGATGGGCCTGACCGGGTGTGGTGACAGTCTGGGATATGGATGACCCTCCTCACCGGTGTGACAGAGAAAAGCCCCCATGTTAAAAGGGAAATTTTACTTTTACTCCTTTGTTGTTTTTTATTTAGTGGGGTTTCAGACACGTGTGTTACCAGGTTAGCAGCATATTATATGGAAGGGATGCAATGGAAGGAACACAGCTATACTAAATAACTCCCAACATATAAACCAAATTATGCAAGATGAGGTTGAAAAATAAAAATGTATATGTTTTGTTTTGAATATTTTAACCCATACAATAAAATAAAGCTTGGCCAAACCACATGAACCATATATCTAGTTTTGTTTCAAACTCACAATGCATGTGCAAATACAAAACATAAGAAGAAACATACACATTATTATCACAAATGAAAAGGAAACTCAAGGTTCACCTAGAGAAGACAGGAAAATACAATTATTGTCTGCAACTCTCAACTCCTCCTTTTCAGGTTCTTCGGTATAAGGCCATTTGTTAAGTGTAGCCTGGAAAGCATGAGACAGACCTCTTCTTCTAACCTACATAACTCAGGATAACAGAAAGTGTCAGGATAAGATGCTACAGCGCGCTAATCTCAGGCACAAGCGATAACATTCAGGGGGTGAAACCATGACAGATGAGTATTGATCTCCTAGTTGCTGGAGGAGCGTTAAATAGATAACTGGACCACTTCATTGATATTGACTGAATTGTCAAAGAGGGGAAAATAACTTCCCCTTAAAAAAGAATTGAATTATTGTGTAATACAATTGGATTCGATTCGAGGGGAAATAAAGAGCTTATGTTTCGTATGTGTGGTAATTGTAATGTTAGCATTTGGCTACAGGAGAGTCGGTGAATTACAGCGACACGCTTCACGTGCAAACACACGTTATCCCAGGTCATCCACATTGAAACGTGAGATGGTCGCCCCTCTCAACAAACACCGCAACTGGATAAAGAGCACACCATCACAACACAACCTAAAAATCAAACACCACATGCACGGAAACCCTAATGTCACGCAGCGCCACACTTTTCCTCTTCAACACTCACACGCGTGGTCATAACTCACCAAAAGCCGACATATTATCTCACGAGTCCTCTCGCCACAGTGCAGTCCAGCTCTAAGTTCCCGGCTACCCATAAACCCTGGTTACCAATTAACCCTGTGTGTGTGTATGTGTGTCTGTGTGTGTGTGTGTGTGAGACAGAGATACAGGGAGAGGGCAGGGGGGTGTCTGGCAGGCCTATCTGCGACGCTGCGATGCGCTAACGTGAAAGAATGCCAGTGTCAATGTGACAGAGATACGGGAAGTGTAGGAGGCCGATGGGCTGGGTTGAAGGTCGTTGTCGAGGTCAAGTCCTAAAGGAGTGGACACTCCAGGGTCTGCCACATGCTCAAAAAGGTGCTAAGAATCCCCACACTGTGGTTTCTCTTGTTGAGCAAGTATTTGTTGATGCTCCTTGATGACTAATCAGGTGTGCCTTTACCGTTGTGACTGTAAGGAAGAGTAGGTTTTTTTAAGACTCATGAAATCTGCAGTGAAAGCAACACCAGTGAGGGAAATGCACCCTTTGTCGACACCTTTTTTTTTGTCCTTTTCGGCACCATCCCCTTGAGATCTCTGATTCTTCCTCTCTCTGTCACTTATCCCTCTCATGAAGGTCTCCTCCGGTGATGGCAGAAAACAGGGCTTGTGTTTGCGTGTCGCGGGGCAAGTCCGTCAAATCCTAGTTAACTCTTAAATACTACAAAGCCTAGATTCAGGTAATTCAAGACCAAATCAAGTTAGGAGAAAGTAGAGTACAAAAGTGTAAAACTTTCTTTTCTGGAGTTCAAAGTGCACTTAAACTAACATATTTTATTGGACCTGTATTGGACATTAAACTTATTCAATCCACAGTTGTGAAAAAGGGAGAAGCAAATTATACTGTGCAACTTAAACAGTCTTAATAACTAACTCACTAACATATAAGCCAGTCCCCAAACGTATTGAATGTACTTTTGTTTAGTTCAGTTCTAAACTCAAAGAGAGTCTCACAACATTCAAGGTCAAGTCGCAGGTCGTCAGTTTCATGAGTGAAATCTCAGTCTGACTCCGGTCCCAGTGTCGAGTCTCAAGGCAGGACATGACGAGGAGGAGAGGCGGGGGAGGGGGGGGTTGGGGGACAGGGGTGAACGGGTGCTTGGGATGGGTGAAGCCATGGGACACTGGAGCAGGAACAGAGCAGCATTCCTCATGAAGGGACGATAGTGGCCAGGGCTGAGCGATGAGGGGTGTGGGGGGGGGGGGGGGTTAGACGCGGAATGGGTGGCAGAGGGTGTGGGCACAAAGCGGGGGTGGGGGTGGGGGTGAGAGGTGGGGGGTGGGGGGGTCATTAGCACTAAATCTGTTCCATATGACACACACTCACATGGCCTCTGTCTGGACTCTCTCTTTCTGTCTGTCTAAGTGTCTCCCCTCCTCTCTCTCTCCCTCTGAGCCAGTGATGAGGAAAGGGGAGTGGGGGGGGGGGGGGGGGGGGGGGGGTGGAGGTGGATATTTCTCAGCCACAACAGGAGCTCTGTGATGACAGGGGCCAGGCCATGTCACACACCAGGGACTCTGGTGGCTCTCCTTATCACACAGAGAGGGCTTCATTAAATTCCCCTCTTCTCTTCTCTCCCCTCCCTATCTCCCTTTGTCTCTGTAGCTCGAGGAAAAACAACGCACATGCTGCTGTGAACAGATAAACTCCCCGTGGGTCCAGTGCGCCGGCGCAGGCACGCCACGGACACACACATGGACAGAGATAACGATCATCAGAAAATAAATCAACTAAAAACGTTCCAATCCAAACAGCGGCTTAGTATCTCAGTGTTTTAGGTTCAGTGATTGAACATGGGAAGGTGATGTTTTCATGTTTCAGAGCTGAACCTCTGCTGCATACCTTTCACCTCCGCTGGAGACAGCGACAGATGGCCTCGTGGGTGGCCACTCCAACTTTAGAGCTAGCAATGCAATGAAATTCCATCACACCCTCGATTCTGCAAGCTATTGGAGATTTTTATAAAAAACGAGTGCAGTGGCCATATAGAGCCGCCTGTTTGCTTGGCCTGTGGTAATGATGACTGCGGCTCTCTTTCTGAAACTATACAAGTTTCAGGTACCAACTGGAGGAAGCGGTGTGAAGCCTGTTTGTCATGAACATGCGCATTGTCGTGATAAACAAGGTCACATTTGTTAACTAGTCCCAGGCGCCGCTGCTGCAGAGTGCTGGTCACCTGTTTATTCAAAGTTTATTAATATTGAACGTATCGTGAGTCCAATTCTGAGACATGTTGGTTGTCAAAGGTTACAAATGATCATAATATATGTCATTCTGACATGACTATTTTGAAGATCTTTTTTTCATGAATACAATCCTGTTCAACATCAGTGTCCTGAAATCTTAAGTCCGACTTGCACGTGATCTGTCCTCAAGGTAAGAGTTAACATGGCAACAGAAGCAGCGTCCTTCAGGTTCATTATGATTAGATGCTTATCAACTGAGGTGATATAAAGTGAACAGCTAAAGTAATGATCCCTTTTATCTCCCCATCTCTATCACTCCCCCACCTCCACTGTTCTCTTTAACTCTCCCACTTTTGTAGCACAAGGTGCGGAAGACCATAATTTGACTGCTAACACCTGGCCTGATTGTTATGCAGCCACAACACACACACACAGGCACCTACACACACAACCACACGCAGGCCTGGATGAGTCCTGTCCCCTAATCCTGCAAACCACAGCCCTGATGACTCTCACACACACACACACACACACACACACACACACACACTAAATACACGCGGTGCTCCATGTCTGTGCCTGTGAAACAAAAGCAGGCCTTGTCTGACCAGGTCCGGCACTTGTACAAGAGGCTTAGGGACATTTTTCTCATTTTTGAACAGCTAATATCTTGCAAAAGTTGTCTAATCTCTTTGCGTTTAAGTTGAGATTTGTGCGCCCCCACCCAGAGACACCCCCACAGCCCCCACATGCCTAACACCTTCCCCTGCTAGGCCCTGACGCATGGTGCTCAAGAAGGCCACTTTTAATTAGGTTAGATGTGTGTGTGTGTGTGTGTGTGTGTGTGTGTGTGTGTGTGTGTGTGTGTGTGTGTGTGCGTGCGTGTGTATTTGTTTTATGGCATGCCTGGGGTCCTGAAAATTGGAAGCTTCTATCTATAAATGTGGGGGCTTGTGGGGACAAAAGTGCTGGACCCCATAAGTTCGAAATGGCTGTTTGAGACTTGGTTTTAAGGTTCAGGTTAAATTAGGGTTAGGTTATAGTCAGCGTAAGTGTAGGGCTTTGGCTTTAAGCTCTGATGTTAATGATGGAAAGATGCATGTGTGAGTGTGTGTTCTCACATGTTGCTTTGCATTAAATCTTCCATGTTAGAGACCCCTATTTCTAAAGAAACTACCTTTTCAGATGTCATGTTTAATGAATGCCATATAATATAATTTAGGCACTTTACATTTTTATTTATTCATTTGATCATTTCAATTCTGTCCCTCTAAGTGAAATGTTCTCATTTGAAATTACAGAGTTTCATGTGCTGCAAACTGTGAGGCATCTGAGACAAACTTGTATTTGAATTTCAGATATAGTGGCATCTACCCACAGTGTCCACGTAAACATGTTGTTATTCATAACTGGAACCAAAGGTGAAGAGGAGGGAGATAGTTTGCACAGTTGCACCAGTTTAGTCTCCTTCGCCACCGACAGCATGAAAGAGAGCATGGACACCAAAGCCAGACAATGTACTGGGAGCTGCAGCGCTACTACAAACCAATTCTCTCACTGAATGGAATAAAGGCTACCAGGGTTACAGGAAGTACAACCAAGTTGGAGGCTGACAAAGAGACACAGAAAGGAAGAAAGAAAAGGAATAAAGAAAGAAAAGAAGAGGGCAGAAGAAGGGCTGCTTTTGAGAACCGAGAGACTGACGGGCTGTTTTCCGACAGTTGGCCGTGCCAGCTCCAAGTGTGCTGTGGCTGTGATTTCTAACAGGCTTAGAAGAGGGTCATTTTCTGGCCTTTCTGTCCGTCTACCTTACTCTCTATCTTCCTCTGTTTGTTATTCTTAATGCTTTTCTGTCTGCTGTGTTATCTGGCTGTCTGTATGTGCACAAGATTGCATGTATATGTGTATGTATACCAGAGCTGAGACGGAGTGACAAAGAAAAGGAAAGGATAGGGGAAAAGACTTCTTATAAATGTCCCCAAAATGTTATTCTTTGCATGTGCGTGCGTGTGTGTGTGTGTGTGTGTGTGTGTGTGTGTGTGTGTGTGTGTGTGTGTGTGTGTGTGTTGCCAATGTGAGCCATGATTTGGAATTGGGGCACTCTGCTCTACAATGGAAGCTGATTAGAGACAGTAGGTGACTCCTAGTGAATATGGAAAAAGAGATATGAGGTTGACGGAGTTACATCCATACTACTTTGTTTTCCAAATAAAACAATACACACATGGGTGGTGGCTCAATATCTAGTCCACATATATATATATATGTATATATCATGTGATCACTCACACCCATTGGACAGGGCACATGTGAGCCTGAGGAATCAGCGAAGGCTACGTTGTAACGGAAAATACCTAATCAGGAAGCAGATGCAAAGTCGATGTCATCGTTTCCAAACATCACCATTTCTCCCAGTCAAAATTCTAATGGGGCCAGCAAACTTCTCAGTTTCGGCAGCTTTAAAACTCAGTAATGTGGATGCCAGACATATCTTTAGCAAAGTTGATGCATTTTCAAACGAAAGACCTAGTAGTACGGACGTGGCCAGAGATGGAGCTGAAATGATGAGGACAGAGAATAAAGGAATAACAGACGAGCTAAAGAGCAGGGACCCACAGAAATCTCAGCCAGATTGGAACGAGACAAGCTCTGCTCAGTTTCTTTCACTCCAGACTCCGTCAAGCAATTTCTGCTGCAGGTCTTGATCTACGGCCTTATAAGGCATCATTTCACAAAACAACCTGGGCCCATATACACACACACAAACACATGTATATAGACACAGCTATAAGTACACCAACCCTATAAACAGCACACAAGCTGGACCATGCCTTTTAAGGGTCATGAAACAATTGAGCCATGTGACCTTTGCTATTGATCATGACCGTCATCCCTGCAACCTGTCACAAATGCCATGCTATGACGTGCGTTACCTTATGCTGAAGGTTCAGTTTGTCTAATCACTAGGGAAAAATAACTATATGATGGTAATGGGTGTGAATGTATTGAATGACATGCATGTGGGAGAGGGCAGAGTTTGCTTCTTGTATTCTTACTTTTTGCCAAAAATGACATATTCTCCTGCAATATTCCAGAGAAGCGGGAGGGATGCTGCTCTAGAGTCCATTCCACTATGAGATTCTGATCCAAAAGAAGTCAAACGGATTCCAGAACAGCACTTACACTCTCAAGAGCTTAATTTCCCTCCCTATTACTATAATCAAGCACTGAAGCTGGCAGCCTTTTCCAGTTCTTAGACAGCTGCTGAAACACTGTAACAGAGGCCTATGGCCCAATACAAAAACAGTGCTTCGCGTTCAAGGAGTCACACTAACAACTGACCTCTTTATTACCTCTGCCTGTCGAAAGTCTCCTCTGTGTTTCCCCCTGCGACACAAATTAACTTTTCTCTGAGCTCTCTTAGTCAAACAGCCATCGTCCTCTGTTCATAATAAAAATACCAATTTTTCCCCTCACAGCTTGGGAAGTTGGCAGACGGCTCAAGTAGACATTCTCTTCCTGTTGCTTCATGTTTTTTGGATGGGGGCATCGTGTACCCTTGACTCACTGCCTTAGTGATTCTAAATAAAACGTGTTTGGGGCTATTTTGGGGCCAGATATGTTTTCAACGCTCTTTAGCTGGGTCAGAGGGTCAACAATATAAAAAAAGGAAAGTGGGAGATGAATGAGGAGGGAAACTGGATAAGGAATGAGCGATTCTTGAAATGAAACAACTGAATTCTAAATCCTTTTTTGTATTGCAGCAGTGTGAGCGTGTGCTCTTGTGCATGTCTCAGCAGGGCACTGGTATTCAGGGTTGCAGGGGCTCTCGCCTTCAGCTGCTATGATTAGAGCCATAATTAAAAGCTGTGTTAATTGGTGTTGAGGCCAATATTGGCCACCCAGTTCATTAAGACTCGCTATACAATTCTCGTGTGCATTCCAGTGAATAGCGAAAGAACGAGCGTTATTAGTCCGCTGTACCCAGGGTCGAGTCAAGTTGTGAGGGGAGAGAGGATGTGATAGATACAGAGCCAAACAAAGGAGAGTGAGAGAAAAACGCTCTTTTCATCAAGTTGATCCCTTCTTGATCAATGTTTAAAGGTTTAAAGAACCCTGCAAAAATAGGAAATGCAAAGTACACAACCAGTGTTCTCTTTGCATGTGTTTCTCTTTCGCTTTCTCCAACACACAACACACACAATGACAGACAGACTTCCAACCTGTGAGAGGTATTTTTTACCGTTAGGTGTGATAAACCATTGGTTTCAAATGTAAACACACCAGAGTGCTCAGCTACAGCAGGAACCGGATGAATCAGTCTATCGTATTGACAAACCGGCCGAGCACCTTGCAATGACTGTGCTAACCTCCATCTGATTTTTCTAATTGCACTCGAGTGCCAAGTTACTGGTAGCCTCATTATCACCCGCCTCCCCCCCCCCACATTACTAATGGAGATCTGAGAAACAATTACTTTTCACAGTTTAGCGGCAGTGAGAGGTGAAACATGTGGCACTGAGAATGACGTTTCGCTCTGATGGTTCCTGCCCACACTTCATTCTGGTGTGTGTGTGTGTGTGTGTGTGTGTGTGTGTCTTAGTTGTGGGTGGGGTGGGGTCCCTCTCTCTGCCCTGCCTTCCAGGAAGAAGCTCAAGAAAAGCATTCATGCTTCAAGGAATGCCATTTTCTGCCAGAGACCGACGGTGCTTGGCCAATGTACCAGCTGAAACCTGTGATACCTGAAAGGGTTGGTCTCCAGCTCCTCAATGCCAATATTCACAGGGCCTAACATTAAGACCTTGTTTTCGACATCAATTTCCTGCCCTCCTAAACTCTTGAGGGAACAATGTGTTTTTTCATGCCTGTCCCGTGAACACGATACGTCTCTACAGCGACATCATTGTATGGAACCTAGGGGAAGAGTCTTAGCAATCTTCCGTGACTAAAATATTGCTCTTACTGATTAGTCAACCGGGTGCATGTAAAGGTGAGCTGTGCATTGAATAACTCCCTTGTACGCCGCTCCCTTTTGTCAGTAAATAGTCTAAACGCTGCCTTGTGGAGCTAACCAGCTAAGATGTTGACACAATGAATCCCTCGCAATAACACTTTTGTTTTTGCGACCTCTCTGGTTGTGTTTACATTCGGCGAGCTCACAGACAAGGGAGCTGTTCAGTGTCCAATGGCCGAAGGTTCTGTATGCGCGTATGGTGGTGGTGGGAGGAGCAGAGCGAGCTAGGAGAGGCTAGGGGGTGGGTCCTGGCACTTTCCCACTTTTTGACATCATGAGAGGTGGAACAACAGGTAGAGATGAGAGAGGGAGAGCGGACAAACCGGAGAAAGCGGAGGGGAGGAGCCTCAGACTTTGTCAGGTGCCTGACATTTAGATGTGGCGGAGGTAACTCGGGTTTCAGCCGCCCGTCCCAAGGTCAGATGCTGCTTTTCATGCAGCCTGGCCAGGAACAAACACCTGGCACGCTCAAGAGACAGGCCACTAGCCATGCCCAGCATTCGTTAGTCATTACTGGCTCGGCAGCATCGCCCTGCCATTGTCATGTAAATATCCACACCGGTCAGCATTTTGCATGGAGGCCTGTGATTAATGATCTGTACCAAACGAAAATGGTGCTTCAGTATGTGCAGTGTAAATGTACTGAAAAAGACTAAACAAATGCAAAATTGAAGATAAACAAGTTGGCTGTATTTTTGTGTCTCATGCGCCCGTGACATGTTCTGAGGGGTATGCATGCAGCTGGGCCGCAGCTCCATCATGTTTGAATCAAAAGTAAGCCGGAGCCCTTCCTCATACACTAAGCAAACACGAGCCAGCATTCCTCTGAGTCTGCCATTTTAGCTCCAGTCAAACCCCACGTCGACGCGAGGGCATTAAAGCATTAGTGGCTAATGTTTTTAAAAGTGTACGGTATCTTGGAGGGATTCAGGAGGTGGGCGCCGTGTGTGTGTGTGTAATGGTGGATGAGATGGGTCCGCACATGGCAACCATTACACACACAGCCCCTCTAATCGCTGCCGACCTGCCTCCTCGCCTGCAGCCATCCCACCTCTGACTGGTGTGTGTATGTGTGTGTGTGTGTGTGTATGTGTGTGTGTGTCAGGGGGCATCCCAGGTTCAGGAGGGCAGAATGTTCACATAGATGCATATTTTGCCACATTAACACACTCTTTGGACACACACAGACACACAAATCAACACAACACGTCTACCTCACAGCATTCTCCCCCCTAGTCAATGTAGCATTGACCGTATTTGCGTGTGTCTCTGAAAAGTGGCTGTAAGAGGAAGAGGCAAATAGGAGATGGACAGGGGGCGTCGAGAGGAAGCAGGGAGAATAAAGAAGAGGTATGTGGGAGAGATTGTATCAACTGAATGGCTTTATCTCAAATCTGATCAATGAATGAATTATTTACTAACGCTTTACTTTTTCCTTTGAAAAACCTGGAGTAAGGAGAATAAATCTAAGAAGTTATTGAGTGCCAGCAACGAGAGCCAGACATCTCAGTGGGCAACCGAAAGGATGGAGCCATATGGATGGAGGATCGGTTGTCTGGTTGACAAAGCTGTTGTATACAGTACTTCTACTTCTCAACTGTGTGCGAGACTGAAACAAAAACACACATGAAGCCAGACAGACAGAGAGAAGCAAGAACAATGTATCTTTGTGTATATATACATGGGTGTGCACATGTCTGGAGTTGTGTGTGAGTAGGGAAATATCTAAATATTATGGAAGATTTTGTTGTATGTTTACATCTTGGATCTCTGTATATGGGTGTGTGTGTGTGTGTGTGTGCAAATGTGTACCGGACATTGGTGGGAAGAGCAGTGCCCTCCAAGAAGAAAACAAATTACAAAGATGCATCACATGCTGGACCTCCACCTTCTCATCTCCATGAAGACAACACTCATGCCCGGACATACATACACACTCGTGCACGACAAATATACATACAGTGCCCCAGGTGAGCGTGTGTGTGTGATCTGGAGGGGGATAACTCTGTGGCGAGACCACACAGGAGACAGCTTTCAACTGAGTAAACACCACATCAAACACACATAACCACTCATGCACGCACACACACACACACACACACACACACACACACACAGCACTGGATACAGTTTTCTTGCCTCCCTCCTGCGTAATTGAGAAAAGCTGCTGTCCATTAAAACTTGCTGACATCACTTAGACAGCTAAATATGCAGGGAGCTAACGAGCTAGTGGGGCCTTTGATTGAGCTTCCAAACAGGTTCAAACTTTATTGCCAGCTCCCCGCAGGACAGGACACAGGCCTGCCACACACTCGTAATTGAGCATCTCAAACAAACAATCCCAGACACCAGCAGGGGAGGTAAATATCTGCGAGAGGGGGGAGAGCGGTGTTTCCCGTCCTCTATACATGCAACCGTGTCCATCACACTGTGCCCACTCTAAACAGCAGGCGGCATCGCAAATTCAACGGCTCTGCGGTCACGTAGGTTTACTGCAGGCATCTCTGTGGACTTGCTCATGCTTTGGATTCGACGTTTTATGTTGGTTTCTTTTCCACGAGTGCAGCCAGCCACCACGCAAGAAAAGGCCTGAAAGCAGTCCGCACTTCCTCCCCCACATCCCTCCATCTCTCGCCCGCTGCATCGCAGTCACCTCAGATAAGGGGGGAGATGTAAGGTTGGCTATAGAGCCTGAACGAGCCTAATTAAGTCTGGCTAACTTAGCTCCGAGACTTCTATTACAAACACACACACAGACACACACATACACACACACACACATAGACACCCACACTATGTCTGTGGCTCTCTCCTCTCTCTATTAACACCTGCTTCTTTTCCAATTAGCCCCCCAAATAGAGACAAATGGACCAGAGGGCTCTGATTAATTCACTTCTGTCAAGGACCCTGCTGCACAATGCCGTCAGTGCGCTCAGGCAGGCATGGACTCCACGTGCACACGCACGCACACGCACACGCACATAAACACAAACACACACACAAGAGCTACACAGAGCACCTAGAATCAAAAATACAGTTTGGATAAAACACAATATATAATATTTATAACAAAAATTGGTTAATAATCCATTGTCATGCAAATGCTTTTTAATTTTAAACAAGACATTTGCCCTATTTGGCGTCCAGTGGCAAATGAAGAGGGGAGGAATTTGTAGTTGACAAATAGAGACAGGGATTTTTTTTTTCTTTTCATCCTCCGGCACAGATCACTGAACTATCTCTACACCTCCTCTTCAGGGAGAAAAATTCCTCTCGTCTGTGCTCCGGTGAGTTTGTGAGTGTATACGTGCATCTCAGTAAGCATGGGTGTCTCTACATGTGTATGTAAGCTGTGTGGATCCCATCATTAGTCTTGCTCTCCTGTCCTCCCCTGTTTGTTTAGGTAGAGCCCTTTGTTTGCTTGGAACTGCACGTCCTCCAAAGAGACTGCACCAACGCAACGACTTCAAAACCTAACCCGTTCACTTTACACACACACACACACACGGACACACACCTACACATTAACACATGGACAGGCCACGGCTTGTTAATCTGTGACTTTGACTTTTCAAGGCACCCATCTTATTGATAAACATCCAGCGGGGTTTTTTTTGTCAAAGGAAATCTTTGTATGGTTTCTAGGCCAGGAGATGTATCAGTGGCAGCTTCTTGTCAGCAGTTGTCGTACGTGCATCTTCCACGGAAATGAAAATTAAATTGATTTCAAGAGCTGACTGGGTGGTGGGAAATTTACAGGTATTTATAAATGTTGTAACTCTACTTATTTGTTGTTTGAAGTTTAAACATGAAGACAAAGGCCCTGTGTCAAACTAGATAAAGCCAGCTTTGTGGGTTGAGAGATTTGATAAATAGCCCCAGAGGAGGATGTGACAATCTCACCTTTGAACTATGAATGATGAAGACTGATCTTTTTAAGAAGATTACCGCTGTTTACTCAGTGGGCGGAGGCTTGCATTTCTCTCAGAGTGATAGAATGATGCAATGCTCTCTACTTTTCCAAAAGGCAGGTGTACACGTTTTTCTTCGCCTAAAAATAGAAAAAGCTCTTGAACTTGTTTTGAAAGGACAAAGTAAGAAAAAGCAATCTCGGAGGAAGAGTGGCCCTAACCATCTATACCTTCACCTGTTTTCGGACGGCTGATCATTCAGCCAACCCGGTTGTCAGTGGTCTTGAAATGGTATTAGCCCCAAAGTCTGCTGACCACCAGCTTATCCGAGCACACACAGCAACTCCGACACAATGCTAACATCGCTCCGAACCTCTGCACAATGGCAACGCCGCACATTAGTTCCACACCAAATAAATAGCTGCTGCTTCAGTTCATAAACTCTGGGTTCAGAGGTCGAGCTATGTCAAGTAGGGCGCTGAATGAGACGCCGTGGGATAAAAGAAAGACATAGAGAGGGATTTAGGAGAGGAGGTGTGTGTGTGTGTGTGTGTGTGTGTGGTGGGGGTGCTTATAGAATAGCCTGGCAATCTTCCTTTCTCCGGTCCACCCGTTGTGTCTCAAATGCCACTCTACCGTTGGCCCTATTGTGCGTCTGTCTCAAAGAGCTTGTCTTCAATTAGCCTGATAAGAGGAGAGAGGACGAGGGTGGGGCAGTTTGGTGGTCCTGCCGTTGGTGGGGGTTACCTGGGCAGCCACTAATCACTCTCATGGCATTGGGCCCTTGGTGGCTTTTGTCTTTTTCTGCCCCCTGCGTTGGGGCTAAATTTGAGTGCAATTTATCTTGTGGCTGGGGCAAATGGCAGCCACCTTTACTTTTGTTGTTTTAATGACATCATTTGGATCATGTGGGAGAGACAAGGAGCAAACAGGTGCCTGAACAGCAGACAGTTGGTAATGATGCTGTTATTTATTTATTTTTTCGATATAAAAAATAACAAAAACAAGGTATTCAAAAAAAGGTGCAGGGAAAAAAAAGTGGGTGTGTTAATCTTGTGTTTGATTAGATGTACTGGTGCAATGCCCAGTCTAAACCTGCCCATTTGGCCTGCAGTGATGCTGGTTGCAGTTTCTCTCTGAAAATGTAAAAGTGATCTGCAGTAATTGAGCCGATGCAAGTAAAAAAAACAACAGCGGGACTCTGCAGAACCCTGAGGCCGTGAAACCGCTGCTGC
Source organism: Platichthys flesus (assembly GCF_949316205.1). NCBI lineage: Eukaryota > Metazoa > Chordata > Actinopteri > Pleuronectiformes > Pleuronectidae > Platichthys > Platichthys flesus. The sequence goes on from NC_084951.1 coordinate 12,224,988, forward strand.
CTAAAGAGCTGTTCACGTGTTTATACAAAGATCTGTGAAGCTCAACTCAGAACAAAGCACCATGAACTGGTGAATGAGTTGTTGTTTTGCGAGAATGCGTTGCTGTTGTCATCGAACAAACGTCATTAACATTGATGAGTCCCAGTCCCGGTCATCTGATTACTCAAAGTTTATTAACATTTTGAACGTACCACATTTAAAAATCACACCATATTCGACAGTGCACTTTCTTGGGCCCTTAACAATACTAATGCTAAGATTGAAGGAAATGAGATGAACAGTTCTCGAGATATGCGTTCCATATACAGATAAAGATTTTGAACTAAGCGGATAGATATTGTTACATATATATATATATATATATATGCACTACCTCTGTCACCAAGGCTTCCAGAAAATCTGCTGAAGGAAAGTTCATGTGACTTGTTATTCCAGAGTAGCCATTCATCTGGCCACCTTTGTCCAACAGAGGAGCTAGGAAGGTGGGTCGGATATAATCAGACGAAAGAGAGGTAGGGGTTGTGAAAGAGAAAGAAAGAAGGGGCACGGAGAGAAGATAGAGAGGGAGAAAGTGTATGAATGAATGTTATTACCAGCGGTGTCTGCTGATTGCATTCGGCAGGGGACAGGGAATGAGCAGCCAATGAACCATCGGAACTCTGTGCTCGGAGAGACTACAGATGCAGACGGAAAAATAGAGTTGAAAGAGGGAGGAAGACAGAGGGAAGGCTTCAGAATAACAGGTTTTACAAGGCAAGGATAAATGTTACGGATATCTGTATGCTTTAGATATTTACATGGCTTTATTCTCCTTTTGACAGTCTGCATTGTCTTTTTTTTTTGGCCTCTGTCACCCAGGATGACACGGTACATAAAGGTCAGAAGAAAATCTGTTTGTATTTTGCAATATCTCTGAGATAACTTTTTTATATGTTAAGGCTCATCTGCCTCACCTCCCTGATACATCCGTTATTGACACTACATTTTTATATGCAGGGGAATTTCAGTGTGTCACCCTGCAACCCTTTCCTTCAGTCAAAGACACGCCCCTACTGTGTCATATATTGTTAAACACCCGATAAAGTCACAAAAAGTAAATCTCTATTCACTATACTGCAATTGTGTATATGTAGAGTACATACAAATTATTTAGCTACTTCGCTCTCTCAGTTTAATGTTTTGCATTTATCATTTGTATGTATTGACTCACAATGTGGGCAGAGTGTGCGACTATTTGTTCATTCATTGTATTACTGTCATTCAGGGATCGGCAAATCCTGTAAATCTGACTCACGTGTTAGATCACTTGTTACGATCGCTCTAAAATGTTTCTTCACTGTCTCCACTGTGACAAGGTGTGTTCAGTTGGAGAAGTTTTACTCATCTGCAGCTTTCTATTGACTCAGGTCTTCACCTGTTGATGGAATAAGCTGTTGTGAAAATCCACCCAGGCTGTCAGCCAGTATCTTGTCAATGTGTTATCAGCATGAGGCCTGACTTGGCAAGGCCACAGACTGTCACAGCTGTAAACGTTCACACAGCAAAGCCCATGACCCCAACATCACAAATCCTACCGACGCTGCTCTACAAGCGTCTGAACATCACGGTAAAAGAAATCTGTTTGTCTGAGAGCCTTCGAATTTCTGAATATTAATTAAGAACAAAAAAGCAACGTCACGGTAGCGTTTGTTGCACGGACATGAAATGCACTTAAGAAAAGCGCGCTTATCCAACCAGTGCGTCTCATCTGTTACTCTCACGCAATCCACTAGATCATCCTGTGCACATTGCTGCACACTAATAACGGAAAGCAATTAGCTTAGCTGTTTGCTAATGCAGGTACGGAATGTGCTAAGCCAAAGGAGTGTGGGGCTCAGTGAGGAGTGTGCCTACGTGGGTCTTGTCCTTTGTGTGTTAGAATGCAGAGCAGGGATCTAAAAGAATTACATGTGTCCGGCCTAAGCACTGTCATATGAAAGAGATTGAAGTGACACAGCACAAACCGGACCACCAGCTGTCTGTCACCAACCAGGTCTGAGAGTGCCTGTGTTACGTGAGTATGAAGCATTTGCATTACACGGATACTGCCACATCAAAGACCGAATGAGAGTGAGTGAAAGGATAGAAGTTCAGTGTCCTGCACGTGAATGGACACTTGACATGTGGCTATTTACAGGCATGACTGTAAGTGTGAGTATGTGTGCATGACAGGGTTCACCAAATGTCTCCTATATATTTTTTTATCACTGCAAACTTGTTATAGTTTTGTGCCTAAATGACATTTGGGCGAAACACAAGATTGATCCACAACACAACAGTGATTTTGCCTGTCATTGGCGACTCAAGCACAAATAGTTAATAGTTTGTCTGTGTACACGTGCAGATTACTGCCTGGTCCACAGAAACAGAGATCCAGTATCGCTGAGACTTCTCAGAGCAAACAAGTCGGGTGTACGAGCACGACGGGGCCAGTGAGGGCCCATCTGCAAGTGCTTATCGTGATGGATCCAGCCCTCTAACCACACAACCAGTCGCTCGAGGAAGACAGAGATAGAGGGACGGAGGGGTCATGAGAAATGAGACAGATGACAGCCCAGCCCAGGGAGGAGAGGCTGGGGCAAAGCGGAGGGCCTGTGCAGTTTCATAAACCCCCTCTCTAAATAGAGAACACATTATAGGACTAAATCAATCAAAAGTCAAAATGTGGCATCACAGAAACCGTCCGCTGAGTGGCAGTGGCAATAATTATTTAGTCAGATGTGAGTTGTGAGGTAAATCAAAGTATTCCCTCTTTTCCTTCTGTTTTCTTTCATAATCCTTCCCTTTTTATTTTTGCGTTGCATTGTTTGAGACTTGACCAGTGCTTTAAAACCATTTTTCTTTATGTGATTCCTTTGTACACAGCTTTGTCTACTTTAAAAAAAAAGGTTGCATGTCTTAAATTTTTCGACGTAAACTTTTTTTTCGTACCTGAAAAGAAAACTATTATTATTATTTTATAGTATTTAACAAGAGGAAATGCACACAAATAAAGAGAAGCTGCAGGAGAGTGAAGCTTTTGATCATTTTGTAAACCTCGGATAAAGTTGAACCAGGAAAACAGCGGCAGATGTCACCTCTGACCCTAGACACCCAAACATTGTTTAGGACTAACTATTTGTCCCTGCAGCACGACCGGCCGCCCCAAGTGTCCCCAACACTACTTCCCCTACTGAAAACAAGCCATCACTCCCCCCCCCAGCATCCGGCAGAACATGCGGCACAGCAGCAGCCGCCGCCGAGCCGCCCGCTTTATATTGTGCCGTCTTCCATTTCTCCTGACCCCCTGTTGTTGTGCTCCCTCTGCCGCCACCCCCCCCGCCTCTTCCTCTTCTTCGACCCCCCCGCCCCGCCAATCCCCGCTTCGTGCTAATTAATTTAATCCTGTAAGCAGGTGTAAGCCTCGTCATTAAGCGACGCCAAGTCACAGCAAATGGGGGAGAAGGGGAGGAGGAGTGCATTGTGAAAGCGAGGACAGAGTGGGCATAAACAACCGATGTGGAAGTTGGTGGCACGGCGGAAAAAGGGTTATGGGCAGCAGGAGGAGGGTATGGAGGAGCAAGAGGAAGAAAGAGGAAGAGAAAAAAAAATCGTGTTTTCACTTTTTCTAAAGAGAGGAGTGGTGAAGTGACGGGGCATTCAGTGAATGTTATATCGATATCTCTCCCTCTCTCACCATCCATTTCTCCCGCCTTCCCTCCTCTCTCTTTTTGTTTCTCTTCCCGGAGATAGCTCCAATGGGGGTAGACTGAAAGAGAAAGGGGTGAAAAATGGGGATGCCGGGCTTGTTTTTCCTCCCCGGGCCAAACAGAGCAGGACTATGGGCCTGAGTCCGCACAAGTTATTTTCTATTTGCCAACCATTCTTTCTCTGTCCCTGTCTCTCCCCTTTTCGTGGGACCAGGGGGGGGTCTGAATTGAAGCTGTTTGAAGGGGGTGCGGGGCATCCAAGTGTTGTGAAGCAGTGGGTCTTAGCAACTGCCGATGCCCCCTGCACTGCCGCTACAGAGATGCTGTTGTAGCAATAGGGGGCAAAGGAAAGCTAAGAAAAGTAAGGAGGGGTGGGGGTAAGGGGGGGGGGGGGGGTCCAGACCGCACGTCAGGAGCTCCCAAGTGGTTTCTTCCGCTGTGGTTGTTCTGTCCGTCCACCAATGGGGCAGGAGTTTACCATGCTGTTTGCAGCCCCACAGAAAGCCGACTGAGCGAGCCGCTATTCTTCTCCGCCGGCCTGAAACCCCCGGCAGCAGTCAATCAATCCGGCGCTCCCGTCCCCTCTCCTTGTGTCCGCCTCTATCAGCACCTCAATCTGCCTGCCAGTGCACATCCTCTGGCAAAATAGAGGTCGCGATTCAGACGCTCACTTTCTCTCTCTCACTCTTTTCCCCCCCCCCCCTTAATTCCTTTTTAACTCAGTGAGCGGGTGTCAGGGATACAACTCGGTGCATTCCAGCCTGGCTTGTAGCGCAACAAGCTATTGAGCAGGAGATAAGCCTCTCTTTTAGGAGGGGTAGAGGAGAATTGAATTCAGGGACTGAGTGACGGGAGGAGGAAGATTTATCCCCGTCAGCGGACAATGCCGCCTTTTCGGGGACTTTAATCTCCCCAGGACAATGGGCCTGGTTTTCCTCCTACCACCAACTCCATCACCACTGCCACCCCCGTCCCCCTGTGCTTTTCCCACGATGGTCGCTGATTAGCACCACGGGCCGATTGGACGTAAGCCATTATCTCCACCTTGTTGATTTTTTTTCTCTCTTTTTCTCTCTCTCTCTCTCTCAAGGGGACTCATCTGCGTTTTTTGTCAAGAGAGGAATAAGGGAGCTTGGAGAATAGTGATAAAAAGACGATGAGAGGGTAAAGGGTTTGTAAAGCGATGCAGAGACACAAGGAGACAGACAGACGGGGGGAGGAAGTGAAAGGAGGGCGAGAATGGTGGAAAAGGTGGCGTGAGTGCCAAGTTCATTGAATGTGCCGAGGACAGAGAGTGATTCCACTCAGCTAGGGACACGCACACGCACCCACACACACAATACTACGAGTTGTGCAACCCCCCCCCCCCACCGCCAAAAAGAGAAAGGGTTAGAAAAGAGAGACTCATCTTTAGGACAGGCTGGATTTTGAGGCGAGGTTTGGATTAGGTAGAGCAGCCTTTCAATAAACCTGACCTTCATGAAAATTGCACTCAGTTTTGCTGAAACTTTTTTAAAGTGGTGTTGATCCTGGAGTCTGTTGTTTGTGGTACCGCAGAATGATTTGACGATCTACAGCCTCTGGTCATGATTTCATTCTCCAGCCTCATTTTAGAGACCAAACAAAAAAAAAATCTGGTGATTAGACTCAGCTTTTGGACAAGTGCAACACTCACAGTCACCAGTTCGGTTTCAAGCCAGTTGCCCAAACCCAACATGATTTCAAGGATTGCGGCTGCTTACTCAGATATACTGCTATCATTATAATTTCCATTGCTGCTCCCTTCATCTCGTTCAGATAAATACTTAAAAACACTTTTGATACACCTCTCAATTTAAGTTAGATATTGTTTTTTCCTGTGAAGGCCATATTCTGCACTTCTGTCCTATGATCCCTCACTTGCGAGTCTTTCTGTGGTTTCGAACCAACGCCCTACCTATGAGACGGATTGGGATTTTGGACAATTTGATTGATGGATTGATCATTTATAAATGTCTATTGCATTTCCCCTTGCAGTTGTACGATTGCAGTCTTGCAGATTTATTTTATAATGTCCTGTGGACTTTACCTCCATCTCATGCCCCTGTCTGCAAACACAACAGTGATTTAAGTTGTAACTGACAGGAGTGGTGATAAAACCTTGTTCCTCATCATTGGCAAATCTGTCGCACTCAAACAATGACGGTTTATGTTTTCCATTGATCTGACAATCATTTGTAATTGATTAAACATGCAGTTTTAAAAAGAGTAAGAAAAAAGTGCCTCATAATTTCCTGTGTTGATTGTTGATTGTTGGATGTTTGCTCCTCAGATCAAAACCTTCTGCTCAGCAGTGAGGTCACAGTTTCGAAATACATCCACACATGCAGAAGCTGTTACAAAGTCAGTCCGATATTATAAGTGGGTAATAAGTGTTATGCAATGCAACGAGACATTATAATATCGAATCCCACTGTCTTGGCATTGCTGAGACTCAATCTGTCAAACGCTTACTGCGCTGTGAAAAGTTAGAGCCTTGTGCCCTTCCTCCCCTGCTTGGATTCACAGCTGTGCACAAACTCTCATGCACACACACGCACACTTCCTTAAAAAAACACAAAAACATACAGCCCACACTCACATCACATCAAATCTCTGAATTATGGGTTACCAATTTCTAGTCAATGTACTGTGCGCCCTTTTTTCTGCTAAGCTGGATGTCATGAGCGGAGTGTGTTTCCATGTCCAAACCACACCACGGGACGCTCCTAACCCAGCGGGACGATCTGAAAAAATAAATACTGCCATAATTACAGAAGGGAGAGACATGGGCCATGTCTGACATGACAAACCCCAGATGAATATCTCAGGCTGACCCTGAGTGTGTTTGTAGCCTAGAGTGTGCGTGGTGAGCGTATTTGTGTGAGCTGGTGTGTGTGTTTGAATGGAAACATGACCCGTGTACCACATCTGCCATGGGCCCCCGCTCAGTCGCCTGCTATGTGGGGGACCGGGATGGAGAAAACGAAACAATGCATAGGTAACGAAAAAGAGGAATCAAAGGCGGAAAGGGAGAGAAGAGGAGACAGAAAGTGCGGAGAGGAACCTCTGGATGTGATTTGGGGGAAGCTTCGGGTAAATATTTATTTCCCATCGCTGGGCCTGTCAGTGGTAACGTGATGGATTCACCGCCTGACGTCTACCAACACACACTGATGCTATTCAAAGACGCCCGATTCCCCCTCCCTCCATGTTTATGGTGGCATGACTTGCACTGTGGCGTACTGCTACACAATGCAGTCACAAAATGAGACACTTACACTGTGGGCGTTCAAGTACACAATTGCAGCCACACACACTCACACACACACAGACTCACGTACAGGCACACACACAAACAGACAAACACACGTGTCTTATAAACGCATTCCTTTGTTGAAGGAAAGATTACCAGCTCGACTTATCCCCGCTTGTTTTGCACTCGCGCTTGTGTGATGTCTCTGTCTCTGCTCGGGAAATACATTTGGAGAGTGACAGGAGAAAAAATGGGACATGGACGTGAAATAAAAAACAAACAAACGCGGAGGAGGAGAGATATGACCAAAACAAATCTTTGTTTTAAAATCCTTGTCTCACGAGTTCCAGCAAACAGTCTAGACTTTCCATTTCTGTCACTGTTCAAAGTGCTTGCTCAGTGTTTCTCACTCCTTCGGAGTTGTGAAATCTCGCCTGGGAAGCCTACTGCACGGCGTTCGGTCTCCAGAGGCCATTTTCCCAGAGACAGCCAGATCTTTGGCTCATCTCTGGTGCAACACTTTGCAGTTGGACTGCGAGCCTGTGGGCTCCCTGTCCCTCTGCACACCCTCTTCTGGTCATCGTTCTCCCCTCAAGACCTCCGCTTTTTTTTTCCCCTCCCATCTTCCGAAATAGTCCTCCTAACGAGTGTTGGCCCATCCCTGTTCCCAGCTATAAAAACAGGCCCCGGTGGCCGAAGATGCTTAGAGAATGTGGTTATTATTGCACATACACACACACACACACACACACACATATGCAGGGGCCCCTCTCCAGTAGTTTGGTAAATGATGCCCCAAACTTAGCTCGCAGCAGGAATGAATCCAAGGTTTCTTCTCATCATCATCATCATCATCATCATCATTCCTCGGCAGGCCCATGACTCAGCCCGAGTCACATTATTTGTTCCAGAGAAAACATATTTTTTTCTGTCAAGCAGATCTCTCTCTCTCTCCTCTGTTTTCTCTCTTGCTAACTTGCACTGTTATTCTTTCTTTTCATATCGCCCTGCGTCTTTATCTCTTTTGCTCCCACTGTAAATCGTCTCTTGTGTCTCCTCTCTTTTTCCAATTTCTCTGTGTATTTGTTTCTGTCTTTTCATACTCTGAACTCGCTTGATACCCATTTTTTTTCTTTTCCGTGGGCAGAGGTTTGTAAGACACAGGCCAGAGTAATTCAAACAACATGCCTCTAATTTGCTATGACATGTTTCATTTCTGACCTCACTTCAGATAACTATCTTGCGCTCCCCCTTCCTTTCTACATGTCTCATTCTCTCGCTCTCACATTCAGGGATATGCTCTGGATGAGCCTGGCCTATTCGTGGAGGATTCCTCTAACCATGCGCTCATGCTAATGGTTTTGTGGGTAGTCAAAAAGACCAAAATGTTAGCTTTTGCTTTGTAGGTCATGTAAACAAATGTGTTCGTCAGAAGCCAAAATCTGCTGGATGCACCGTGAGCCGGCCGTCAATTTCTTATCTGGATTGCAGAGGTTTTAGGGATTGTGTTTTTGGAGGGTCACTGTTTTTCTGTAAATACAGCGTGGGTGATTTTTTTTGGGAGCGGAAAGGAAAACGGCCAACCACAGAACACGATGTTTTGCCCAGGCAGACTCAGCGATGAAATTTGACATTATTGGCAAATACGGGACGGGGAGGTGGTTGAGGGGGGGGATGACAGGAAATGACTGAACAGTTCAATTTGGGTGCTGGGGTAAGTCGGAGTGAAAAAACTTGACAGGCGCAGCACACTCTGCTGCCAACCCCGAAAGCCACAAATATGAGCGTGTTCCCTGAGAAGTTGGCCATGTGAAAACAAAAGTGCCTGGCAGTGGGCAGCGGAGAGAGGCAGAGGCAGGAGAGGGAGGGAACTGTGGAAGTTTAATTTAGGTAAGAGGTCAACACCAAGCCACCGAGGTAGACATGTCGTTCTGCTGCGCCAACGCACACCCATATAAAACACGTCGGCGCTGACTCAGACACTGACACACGCCCTGCGAGGGTCTTCATCATCGAGTGTCCCAGCCCAGAGAGAAGAGCCACAGAGGAGCGTGGATATCAGGCATCAAGGAGGCAGTGTGGTCTGTAAAAAAGGATCCCACAACATCAAATTCACCTTTGACTCCTACAAGGACCAGAGCCCATCATCATCCCTACGTCCTGAAGGTCACTCTGAGTCAAAGAGTCCACTAATGGATCAAATGCATGTGAAATAACAGCTGAGATCTTTTTATCGCCAAAGCTCAGGCCCGGATTTTTTTTTGTTTTCCACAGCCTGTAATCTACCCACAGAAAAGTATATCCAAACGCCTTATGACTCATTAACAACTGTGTGATTCCCATCCAGAAACCAGCAAAGCCACAGATGCTCGGCCTCCGTCACAAACCCTGTATTCACTGCAGAGATAGAGGAGGACAGAAACCCTTAAAACCCAGGAGCGTGTGAGGTGGGAGTGTGTGTCTTTCGGATGGAGGGGGCCCTTTGTGCACGTGTGCTCGCTGACTGCATACGTATGTGCGCACTAGGACATTTGCATAGTGGAGGCCATAAGAAAGACTTCATTCACAGGTCCTATGTGAAGTTAGCCAGAGCCTCACCTCAAGATGCTCACGCTCCCGACCTGCCAATTGTACACAGAGTCAACTCTGTCTCTCTGAATACACTCAGTCTCGCTCTGGCTCTTTTTGACGGCACGCCTCAGAGTTAACATGAGGAGACAGTAGATTCAGGGAGTTTCAGAGAAGTTTTAAGTGATTAAGTGAAAATATGGCAAAATAAAACATGAGTTGGTGTTTTCATTAATTACCCTTGTTCAAATATATTTAAGGGCATGTGACAAGATTGCATAATTGACTGTGCACCAGTAAATCGGATAAATCACAGACTTCAATTCGAGCCATTTTTTGTTTTCTTTGTGTTGTGATTTATATCATGCTTGACTGTGATGTTGATAAATTGTGTCCAAGCTTACACAGACACACAAGGTGAGAACTATATCAGCGACACTATATCAGAGACATGGCAAGCAACAAGGGTCTCTGCCTGGATTTTGAACTGGGATGTGGAGTTTTCTTACATCTCCACATTTCGTATTTTGTACTTTCTGGGTCTTTCTGGTGGAGTGGAGGCATTTACCAGTCAGTTGCTGCATTGGGATACTTCCTCATCTATTGCAGAATACACCGAGGTAACACAAGGTACGCAAGTTATATTTGGAAAATCTGTTTCAAACTTTCTTGGCATTTCTGTACATGGACACACGGTATAAATTATAGACCAGACAGCTGTTGGTTTTTCTTATGATCATATGAGAGATATCTTCTTAATTTGTGATGTTTTTTCTGAAGCCTGAAACTGAACCACTGACCCCTCAGTGGCCAGCACTTCCTCCGATGGCAGAAAACCAGCAGAGTCAATTTGATTAGCTGCCACCCTTTCTTCCAATACCGCCCCAGGTAATGAGGTATGTCTGGAAGTAGAGGGGGCAAGATGAGGTGGGGGTATTGGGGGTATTGGGGGTATTGGGGTTAGTGGAGCGGGGGGGGGGGTGGGGGCTCGGCTGACGTGGGCATGTGGAGGACATGGGACACTTCAATCTTCAAAGCCTTCAGATCGGACACAAAGCACACGTTGCGAGGGGGGCGGGACCACACAAATCTAATTTTCGTAAAAAGGGGAAATGCGGACAATGAGGAGTTGGAGGTAAACTGCTTTTGACCCCACTTTTACCTGGTCACCCCCACCTATCGGTTCCTCATCCCTTCCTCCCTCCCTCCCTTTCCAGATCTGATTAAGCCGCGGTGGAAGGGAGCCTCCACTCGTTAAGGAACCCTGTCATGACAAAGGGAAACACAAAGCATGACCTGCCTTCAATTGGAAACGGATCCACGGTGGAGGGGCAAATAGGGAGGGAGCCGGGGGAAGAGAAGGAGGGAGAGAAACGGAGATAATTGAATCAAGGCTGTGGGGGAAGAAGATAAATCTTATTATTGATACTTCAGTTGAGCGGAGAGACAGAGAGAGCGAGAGATCAGTCTCACTTCATTGAGGCAGCTAATATATCTGGATCATTTAGCCGCCCGCTCAAGTTTAGAAAGTGTGCGCACGTGAAGAAGAACACGAGTGTGCATGAATGTGTTCATTTGTGCATGTGTGTTTTTCTGTTTTACACTTGCACATACACAAGTTTGTCTTTTTAGCTAATCAACCCCAGATTCCACTATAGATGATCATAGTCTTTGGTCGATAAACAGTTATTATATGAACACAGAAAACTCACACTTTAGTGTAAAATACAACACAACATATGCAGGATTTCCACCGATGGATGGAAAACAAAGGTGTTGAGCAAACTGTGATTTGTCTTTTCCTAAGACAAGGTATCCCCTCCAGAACAAACACAGAACAAATGTGTCATTTCTCCAGCTTTCCAATTGGCTAATTTGTTGAAGCCTCGTGTTGTTATTGTAATGTTCCTCTTCACAGGAAAGCCAGCTCAAACACTTGTTGTCTTGGTTACTGTGTTCACATACTGTAGGTGTGTGTTTGTGCAGGTGTACGCGTGTGTGTGTGTGTGTGTGTGTGTGTGTGTGTGTGTGTGTGAAATCCGAATGCAGGAGATCAAATCTGTAATTTATCCCTATGACAGTTTATATTATATTCTCCTAACCCCAAACTTAACCTTAACCCTATAATTTAATAATTTATGTTAAGGGGACCTGTTTTTTTGTCCCAATAACAAAGACAAGTCCCCATAATGTTACTGTTTAGGTCCCAAAACATGAGAAATACCTGGACCGCACACATGCACGCACCCGCACACACACACACATACAAACACTGATTAGATCACTCCTTGGAGAGACGTTGGTAAAACAAATGAGCTCTTCTCCTCAGAGAGCCACACATGAGGTGTCAGAGGTAGACGTGAAGTTATACAGGACTCAATCATTAGAAAGACTGAGACCATGCTGTCATTACTGACCGATGCAACTGCCCGATTCCAGAGCTGAGTTACTGATGCTACTGTACGTCTGTGCACAGAGAAAGAAATGCAGCCTTATAAGCCATTACCTCTTAATTTGTTCTCCAGGGAAGATTGTCTGTGTTTACACCCTGGTTTCAACAAAGTAAAGGGAAAGAGGTAATTGGTCAAGTCTGAACTTCATTGATATTCTTTTAAATTGAGAAAAAAAAACTCTAGTTTTGAGTGCAGAGTGATGCAGGAGGCCATTTTCAACAGTGCACGTCGCGACCCGGGGCCTGTGTGTCAGAGAGCTGTAATGAGGTCTCGAAGCTAGTGTGAATGAATGTGGTCAATAATGGATGAGGAGGACAGCAAGGATGACTAGCTACATGGAAACTCAAGAGGCTGGCGAGCCTGTCTCTCCCCCGGTCGTTATCTCTCACATGCAAACACGCACCACACGGCCGACATGTGTATAGGTGAGCAAACAGAGCATACATGCATCCAAACACACACACACACACACAGAGGAAGAGAGAGAGAGAGAGAGAGACAGCTCCCTTTGAATCGGATGTGTAAATAAACCTTTCCAGCCAAACAAAACCAATTTTTAAAGCTCAAGACACTTTTGGACCAATCGCGACCTGGCCTTTTTTTTTTCTTTTTTTCTTTTCCAGAGGAGCTGCTCAATTAATATGTCACCACAAGTCTTGACCACGAGACCCAGCAAAAATAAGCGAGCCACTTCAGTCCTCGCCTCCTGAGCGAGAGAGACGAGAGGGCATAAATTGCCGTATTTAGAGGAAAAGAGTCATCCAAAAACCAATAAGCTGCGAGTGGGCACCTGCAGCACTGAAAATAAAGGTTTTTTTTGTTCCCTCCTTGCTCACACCCTCGTCACCTCATGAGCAACCTGTGAAAACATTTATATTTATCCACTTTCATCAGGTGTTCCCTCCGTCTCTGCAGCCACACTTTGACTTTTTTTTTAATTCAAAATACACTCCTGATACATGGCTGCTGTCAACAGGCTCCTTTAATTGTTGTATCACCTTTGCAGAGGAGGTTATGCTTTTATCTGTTTCTAAGTTAGCAAGTTTGCAAAAAGAATTACCGGACGGATGACCACAACATTAGCTGGAAGGATGGATCTGATGGGAACCCATGCTGATCAGCGGGTAACTTTGAGAATTCATATTTTCACTTTCTTAAACTTAGCAGGACAAGACTTTTTTCAAACATTTTCTTTGATTTCTCAGTCAATAATTGATGGATCTTGATGTAACATTTTTTTATAATAAGATACATTGATAATATATATTAAATTAACACTTTTTCTCAAGTAAACTGAATCACCAATGTCAGGACTACCAGTTTTTCTTCAGACATAATAACCCATCTGTGACTGTGGACAAATAAAGGAGAGGAGCGCACTGACACTGTCACCGTCAGAGAGGTCATGTTGGCTCTCAGCATTGTCTCCTGCTACACCTGACACTGTCCCTTCTACCTGTAATGTCTGTGTGTGTGTGTGAGTGTGTGTGTGTGTCTGTGTGTGTGTGTGCGTGTGTTTCTGCGTGTGTCTCCGTGTGTGATCTGATCTTGAACACAAGTGATCAAAGTGTCAACTAGAACTCCTGATACTGAAAACCTGCTGTGCCCCCTCCTCAGAAACGCTATCTACACACGTACGTAACTTAGATCTCCAACCGGAGTAGGACGAGGCTTTGATGTTAGATTAATGCAGGTTTAAAGTTGGAGTCAGACTACAATACACTCGCACTCCTGCTTCTGTTACAGAGAAAACACTGAATACTGTTGTTTCTTTTGAAAACAGTATTATAAGGAGCATTGTCAGAAGATATTTTTGCAGCTTTAACATTGGATTTAAAAGATGTTGGTCCCCAACAGCGTCAACATTATCATCATGGAAATAATTTGAAGACATTTCAACAATGATTAGGTGTTAACTCAAAAGAGTCACAGCAATCAGTTCCCTGAATGTGCCAGATTTTTTTCCAACCGAGATCCATGAATAATTATCTGGGAAAATGGTGGAAATGTTGAAATCTTACAGTGATCTGTCCCCTGATCAAGATCAACAACAAAGTTGAATGGCTTCTTCCTCGACCCATTTTACATCTTTCCATCAAGTTCCGGTGGAAAAATTATTTAATTGTTTTTCTGTAATCTTGCTGACAAACATACATACAAACCGACAAATAAACAAAAGGACAAGGGTGAAAACCTATTTGGTAATACCCAAAGGGAATCCTTGGTATTCTTCGGAAAAAAATTATATTTGTGAAAAAGAAGAGAGAAGGCACATTTTGATTCTTTATGACACAATGAAAGAAAACAGATATTTTAAGAACATAGATGTACGCCATATAATGCTTCATGATGTTGGTTTCAAATTGGCAGTCGTTAGAGAATGACGATACCTGCCCAACGTATGCAGTGTGTGTTTGTGTGTATCCAAGTGCGTGTGTGTGTGCATTTGGTGGACCCAGATGGCAGGCGGGCAAGGGGGAAAGGCGGGCCAAGCGGACAGGAAACAGTGAAGGAAAGTTCTGGTTACGAGGATCAGACAGCGGGACGAACGGCACTCAAAGCTACCGCTGCTACCGTACTCAAGGTGTGGGTTACACTGCTGGACACAAGGGATACACACACACACATACATACACACACAGACACACACATTATTGTATGTATGCTCCCCAAAGGATACTGTGGCCTTGAGAGTGTGTGTATGCACATGTGTGTCTCTTAGTATTTGAATTTAGATCCAAAGCAAATGTGCACACAAACACACACAAACACACACACACAAACACACACATACAAACATGCGTGTGTATTCGCTCACACACAGACTCTAACACCCCCCTCCACCCTCTCCCCAACCTAGCAGATCCACTTAAAAGGCCTCGTATCAATTGTCAATGGCCATGTTTAGTTGTTTAGGCTCCTTCTCTCCACTGATGAGGACCAGACCATGGAAAATGCAGTCACCCATTAGCCACATGTTGCTTCTAATACTGACCCAATAAAATGCCATTCCCCCCCTGCCACGGAGAGTTCATCCGGCCCACCACACAGAGAGAAGAAGGATGGACAGAGAGAGACAGGAAAGCAAAAAATGTTATTAAGAAAAGGAAGGACAAGGTGATGGAGAGAGACGAGAGCAAGAGAGGGAGAGAGAGAGAGGGAGAAAAATAAAGACCTAGCAGTGTCAAAGAGCAGTGAAGCGTGTGGGCCTGCTGCTAATTTCCCGCCCTGAGTGCAGTAATCTGAGGGGAAGATTAAGGTGAAGGAGTTATTCTTAACTATTTTATTAAGAGGTGCTTTAGGCGCTGGAAGAAAGGGCTTTAGAGCTCCTCCAGCAGCGTGCCATACAATACAAGACAAACATTTGCTGTTATTTCACCAAAGTACTCTCAGATGTGCTGGGTCGGGGCCTTGCCTTTTGCCGCAGAGGAACTTGGCATCAAAGTTCCCCGTAGTCCTCTGAAAACAAAAAATCGGCACCTCTTTTCCACAGGTCCTGCCCCGAACCCGTGTCCGGCAGATAAATTGCGAGGTGTCAAAACCGAGGATGGTAAACCTCACACCGAGTTTTAATTAAAATGGGAGAGAACACTGCAGATGACCAGAGGGAGGCAGACATCTTTTCCCAGAAAAACAGTTGGGAGCTGGGGATCTGAAAATATGTTTTTGCTTTAATTCATAAAAACAAATATATATATACATTTTTTCCTGGCCTTCCAGTTAACCATTAAACTGTAGGTTGTGACTCATGACCCAGTCTTTAAAAAGCACAGTTTTAATCCCATTTATAATAAAATATATAATAAAAGGAAGGTGTTAAAAAATTGAAATAAAAATAAAATTTGAGTCAAAGCAATAAAGAGCTCAGCAGCAGCTTAACTCACTGCCTCGTATTTTGCATCATTCCATTCTTAGATGCTTAATGCTCTTCAGTGCAGCGCCTCTGTCACTGGATGTGTGTGTGTGCTTTTACTGCATTCAATAAAATGAAGAGGAAACTATTTTTTAGGCCAACGTGGTGCTAAAACAGAGAAACAACCGAAACACCAGTCTGTAAGTATTCGGCTTCCCGCCAGCTTGACCAACATGCAGATGCTGGAATAACGTCTTCCCAATTAAAACCGCTGAATTGACACGTCTCGAATGCCTCAGGAGCTTTGCCCTGAACGGACAGACAAAAACCACAGAAGTGGCCGTTTCAGCCTCTCATAAAACACAATTCAGAAACCGGATCTTCCTCTTTCCTTTTCTGTACTCGTAAGAGAGGATGTGGCTTCACTTGATGAGGAGAGAGGTGGAGAGTGAAGGAGACACGAGAGTCGGGAAGCCTCTCCTTAAACCCAACTACAGATATTCTGAATGTACCATTTCGGGCTTTTAGAGGCCGAAGTGCTTAAGAGGTGGTTTGAAAAAAAGACACGGCCATTCTTGTCCAGGTGTCAGCGAGAGAAATAGTCACTTTGGAAAAAGACACCTATTTTCCCTCCGAAGACCACAGATTAGACACAAGACACGTGTGTTGAAATGCTTCCTGAGAAAAAGAAACCCCACAATAATGGAATGCATAAAATATCACAAATTGATATCTTAACAGCGTAACAGTATCCAAGTGTGGAATTTCCCTTTAATGCCCGGATGATCCAACATAGACGTAACAACCCAACGATGGTAGTAAGGGTTGAGGCCGACAAGAAAGGAGCAGCTCCACATTCATGAGATCATTCGAGTCCTTAGGTGATGATGTGTGAAGTGTACAGAGGAGGGCAGCTGAGGCTTGGAAGTGACAGCAGCAGAGAGATACTCAGGATGTGCAGACATGATGGCAGGCGACATTTAAGACCAAATGTAATTACCACTGAAAGTAGGAAGGATGAAATAATTGATTCTTTATAAAAGGAAAAATAATCATTATTATAAATGGTTTGATTTATTTAGTTTCAATGGGGTTCACACAAATGTTCCAACAATGTTTTGTTTAACATCAAGTCTCAGTTAAAACATTTTTAAGTAGGTTGAAACATGTCTTGAGTTAACTGGGACCTCAGCTTCCTAATTAAAAGTCTGTTTACTAACTAAACTAATCCCAGGCTTAGAAACCAAAAGCCAAAGTCTGCTACAGCGGCGTAACTGGTCTGGGTGTGTGCAGCTCCCAGTACCACCCATTGCTACTGCCTGCTGGAGTCGATACAGGACATTCAACCACTGCTTTGCTGAATAGGGAACTTTGAGAGAGCGAGAGAGAGAGAGTATGTGTGTGTGTGAGAGAGAATCTTGGCGATAAGTGTGCGTTCTATTGGAAGGAGTTCACTATGCACGCTCTCTGAACTAAATGGAAGGTTGATACTCTGCACGCAGTAGATCAACACATTTCATGTTTTCTACAGATTCTACAGATCAAGTTCTGAACTCAGCAGGGAAAGTATATAAATCTCTGAAAATCATTCGTGATGATGGAGTCAAAATTCATGATCCACTTCCAGCCCCGTTAGCTTCATCCAAGCAAACGAACACCGAACCTGAAAACTTTAACGTTGTCTTCATACTCCCTTTTTAAAATGAAACATCGAATGTAATAAGCAGGACAGAAATACTGGAACGTTTTTGCACACAAATATTACGTTTTTAACAATTAACGCTGCACATCTCTTTGAAAAAATCTAAACAGCATCTCGTTATGTGCAAATATGTTGGTGTAACACAATCTCACTATTGCTTTTCACACAAAAAAAACTGCAGGAAAAACATTTCCTGCACCACACTTCTTTATGGACTCTGCCAGGTGAACCTGTGCTATACAGGAAACACACTCCCTCCCTGTACGGAGAAGGTACAATTAATACAGGCCGAGCACTTTGCCTTTGGGACACTGAGCATCACTGAGACGTGAGCTTGTGATAGAGCTATTTGTTTTCCTCAGAAAGCTGTCCAAAACGCCCTCGCTGGGATCGCTGGCCTGCACAAAGGCCAGCTATGAATTGGTCAAATCCAATGGGGCAGGTTATTGATTAGGCCTACAGCTACTAGAACACAAATATGCAACGAAATTAGAAATGTGTGCTTCTGTGTGCGAGCGTGTGTGTGTGTGTGTGTTTGTGTGTTGGAGTCAAATCGAATTAATCTGCCTCAACCACTAATCAAGCTTTATGAACCACAGACTTCTAAATACAAACAAATTAAATCTAAATATCAACTGCAGCAAATATTTCATTCCATTGATTTAATTGAGCCACCAATTGTTGCTGTCCCTCTTAAAATCAGCAAGATGTACAAACCATATATTATTTTAATCTGAGAGAAAATCTCCTTTTGATATTAACATAACAAGTTTAATGTGGGGTGAAAATCATATTTATACAGTAGCTTCTAGTTATTATGCCATATCCATTCTTCTCTGAGGGCTATTGGGATACAGGAGAAGTTGGGTGCTCTCGAGATAAACTTAAACAAGCTAAGAAAATATGTCTGTAGATACATAACGTCCACAACGACCTCGGAATGATGCCATGTCTTACTCACATCTGTTGCCCTCCCTCCTTCACATCTCCCTTTTCAACAAGTGCAGTTTGTCAGGGTCAGAAAGCAATTTAAAACCTCTATTAATGAGAGGCAGTGAGAGAGAGAGAGAAGTGACAGAGGGAGAAGTTAAAGGGAGGGAAAGAAAGAGAGATGAGGTAGTGGGGCGGAGAGAAGAAGAGGATGAGGAAGGAGGGAGGGGTAGGCTGGGGTGTCAGCCATCAAAGCAGGCCAGGAGAAAAGAAGGCCAGGTGCTGGTTGTGGGAATGAGCCGTCCATGGTTCCAGGGACCACGGTGTGTATGTGTGTGAGTGTGTGTTGGGGGGTGGTGGTAATTAGCCAAGCCTGGAGGAGAGAGAGGGCCCTCCAGGGCCCGCGGGGATAGCCCCTCAGAGAGGATACCATTTGCACTTCTACAGGAGCCGCCAGCCCCGGGCCACAAAGAAGGGGAAAAGGGGAACTATGGCATCCTTTATCAGGCTGGACAAAGACGCCGCATCTTTTCAAAGGAGACCGGAGAGAGAGAGAGAGAGAGAGAGACAGAGAGAGAGTGAGAGAGAGAGTGAGAGAGAGAGCGAGAGAGAGAGAGAAACTTCAGTGTTTCAGAGAAGGAGGGGAAAAAGAGAAGAGAAGAAAGAGTCCTCGGACTGGTCAGGACTCAGACAGAGAGAGAGATGCCAGTGTGTGGGTTGCAAAGCGAGACAGGAGGTTACGGTCATACTGGGACCCAGTCAGTCCTCAGAGACATCAGAAATTCACTAATGTCCCACACATGCTAAGAGACATGCACACACACATACACTCATAGTGGAGCTGAGTTACTTAACCATATTCCCAGGATGTAGCCACAGGAAACAATATCATGTTATTCTTAATAATTTCTATCATTTTCTATCCCTGTTGCGATTGTGTTTCTCAGGCATGTAAACATGAAACTTCTCTTCTAACTAAACCACAGAACAGGTCGGCTTTTCACTTCATGTCACGAAAGCTAAGTGGAGGCAGTGGAAACGGAGCCAAGATGGCCACGGTCTACCTTTGACATTATCAGGGAATCTTAAGAGTTTTGCCCTCCTGTAGAGCGAGGGAAAGTGGAGGTCACTGACATTACTTTTACCTATTACCTCTGGAGTACGGCTACAGAGGGGGGGTGAATGGTGGCCTTTGAGGCTGCACGGCTTTGTGTTCCCCGTTGGAGAGCAGCCTGACAGCCTTAGTTGAGTGGGGGCCAAAGGTCAGACAGGTCATGTGATAAGGCATTTCAGACCTGCATATATGGGCCCCCAGACTGAAGAGGCCCGACAAAAACTCATGACCCCCACTCCCTCTGTGTGTATATCTCCTCTTCCTCTCTTTTCTCTGTCCCCTCATGGTCCTCTTTCTCTCTTTCTCTCTCTCTCTCTCTCTGGACACAAAATGCCATTTGTTGTCCGTCAGTCAGTAGCGCAGGGCCCGGGTCAGGCCCAGCGCTGAAAGCTCCATTCACACACCCTCTCACCCAGGGATGTTTTTGCAATTCAATATTTTCACACGCAGGCAGCTTCATCGTTACTTTGGAACCGTATACTTGGCAGGATGAGGCTAGGGGCCTCTGGGACAGAGGGGCTGAGAGGTGGAGGGTTGGGGGAGAGGGGGTCAGCACAGAGGAATCCTAGTGTCGGGCGGGGACGGGCTCGCGCCAGCTAATGGGCCATCTTGAAATGTTTTAGCTGAGATCCCTCGGCTGACACCTACACACACACACACACACACACACACACGCAAAACAAGTGTGTGCTACACACACATTCCACCCTGCTCATCACTTCACAGCCAATCTGACTCTAGGTTAACGAGCAGGGCTCTTATTTCCTTCATCAAAATCTCTGCTAGGGACTTTCTGCCCCTTTTGTCACTCATAGCAGAGAGCGTCCCACAGCTCAAATGTACAGCACATAGTTAATAACAGCCAAATGAGAGTGGTGGCACATCTACACAACAGATGGCACATTTAAAAGTATAACAATGTGACAAAATTCAGTACTGACAAATGCATTTTTAGAAAATGCATGTGGTTTTCCAGAAGGCAAAGATTAGCAGAGCAAAGAGGGAACAACAGATCAGAGGCAAAATAACATTGTATGTATGAATTTCAGGGAAATGTCCCTAATTTGAATCAAACCATTTCAGGAGATTTGTTCCAATTCCACATCTGTATCGCCAAAGGATTTGTTTAGCATACAGAGTGGCTGAGGTAAACGGAGGGCCTGCAATGAGAGCGAGCTCTTAATATATGTATCCCGTGCTTCACACTCTACTTAATGAAATTAAACTACACCAATAGTGGTCCTTTGTCTCTGGGGAGTTCAGTAATCAACATGCCACCAGTTTTCATTTGGTATGAAAATAAATGGCAGCCGGTGATATGGGCCTAATTGTGTTGCACCAGGGAGGAGCTGGGTGAGAAAAGGAACTTGCAGCGGGGATGTATTGCAGCCAATTTTCATGGACAGCAGCACTCGAGAGGTGGTCAAATAAGCAGAGGCATTCATCTGGGGACCGGTACCCCGCTTCCACCCGCTCCCCCTCTCCCTCCCTCGCTTTCTATCCATCATACTCACAAAGAAGTTAGCCAAGTATCAAACAAATAGAGAACTGGTGAGCCCTGCGCACTAGCGCCTGGCAGGGTCACTGGATAATGACAGCTCAATTACTGCGAATCTCCTTGTACACCGCCCCGCCAGTACAATCCCCACAGCCGCCCCACCTAGCACGGCAAATTTGTCAAACTCGCCAAAACGATGGGTCTGACAGTGTAATCGCTAACCGTCCCCACCGACATGAAAGAGGTCTTTATCTGGCCAAATCAAAGAACCTGATCTCTGAGTGAAAAGGGTGGGGGGGTGGGGGGGGGGTGACTAGAGAAGAGAAATGTCCCGCTTGGCCCCTGTGAGATTTGGAGATGTCTCTAATCCGCTATAATGAGACACTGCGTGCACATCTCTGTGGTAATGACGGAACGCAGTGAGAAAGACGGTGAAGAGGAGTGAGGGAGGGAGGGAGGAGTGGGTGAGATGGAAGTGAAGAAGGAGCCAAGGCTTTGAACTAGCGGTCTGATGAAAGAGGAGGCATGCAGGGGGAGTTGAGAGCCACGCTGCCTCTACACACCACTGTCTGTGTCGGAGACAGACAAACAGCCCAGGGGACAGAGCATTTTGTCCGCTTATCTGGACAGGATGAGCCGTCATCAGCAGTGCCAGATTGGGACTGAAGAGTGTGTGTGTGTGTGTGTGTGTGTGTGTGTGTGTAGGGATGAGTTACAATTTGTGAAACCACTACAGAAGAAGAGTAACAAAAATAAATATTTCCCTTCACTGAGCATGAATTAAATCTATCATTTCTCACTCTAAATAAATCTCTGTATTCTCTGCGAGAAAAGAAATGGTTTCTATGGTAACAAACCTCTTTAACCCCAAAATAAGCGGATAAACACAGGTAAACAAAATGAACTCCTTGCCCATGGTCAGTAGAGGAATTTGTGTTTTCTGTGTTTTCCCCAACGCCCCGGAAACCAACACGTCGAAAAACCTTTGTGTCTTAATGCATCTTGCATGTTACGAAAAAAAATAAAATGCTGTTGGATTGTGTCACCTTTCAATTCAATGCACATGTATTTGATTAAAAAACACAAGACCTAAGATCACATTACACACTAGATCAATGAATTAGATTCAAAGCCAGACCGTATTGGTAAGAGTATCTTCAGGGTACATCATGATACGTGTCCCAAATATATTACATGAGACTAAGCTGAAGTCTAAAACAAAACCTTCCTCAGAACCATTGATTTGCACAACAGAAATATGTAGAACAAAAACGTGATTAGATCATATCCTCACAACATGTTTCATCTGAAAAACATTGAAACAGTAACGCTGAACAATTGCCCAGGCTCTCTTCGTTTACGGAAATTTGTCAGCACACCAAGACACACAGTCGCGCTGCACAGAGAACAGAGAGCCCAGGCGCGAATGAAAGAGGGGACAACATAAAGGAAAGGAAGTTCAGGAACGGATAAAAGGAGCGGAGCACGCTAAGGACGAATGAAGAAATTAAAGGAACGACTGAGCGAGGGAGAAAGTGAACGAGGCTAATGCCAAACAAATCGGGATTAGACCCAGATAAGACCAGTCACAATGCTGAGCAATCCTGCGGATATCACAATGCAGGGAGGAATCATGAGGGCTGCTTAAGCGCGCTAATTAGGGACTCGACACATTCGCCCCTTGTTTTGCAAACAACACACACTGTTCAACAGCGGGTGGTGCACAGTCACACCAGACACACAGAGAGATAATCATTTAGCATTAATCAGCATCCTCCAGAATGGAGATGAAACATTTCCTACGGGAGGACTCCAGCAGTTGCGGGGTATTCTTAGCCCTGAGACGCTGGAGGGACTCTTCTAGACATGGTCCGGCTATGGGACGTAACTCGATAAGCGGCCAAAGGTCAAGAAAAAATGCATTGAACTGCAGTGTAACGACTTTTCTTTTTTTTTGAACCCCCTTTTTTGCCAACACATAACGCACTCCGAATGCTGCTCGGCTATTTTTAACAAGACCCTGCCCCCATCTGCAGGCTGAAACTGAAGGGTATGAGGAGAGACGAAAAACAGGGGGCTGCTCAAAAAGAAAACATCAGGGATATATCTGACACTGTCTCAGGCATACCACGGCCCGCGCTGCCAAACGATCGGGAGATTGCCGTATTTTTGCAAACATGGCGGATGAGGTCATGGTGCGAGGCTGGAAACAGGCATATTTGCCAACTGGATAATGTGAGGTCAACGTTTCATTGGAATGAATGGGATTTAGAACCATGTGCAAGAGCTTAATGCAATGGTATTTGTATGTCAACTCAAAATTTGACTTAGTCGGCATGAGACCGGGCAGTCAGCATGGGGCTAAAACGTGTGTGTGGGAGAGGGGGAGAGAGGGCCTGCCGTGCATCCAGGTGTACGATGGTGCCCACCCATCTCTGTGCCAGACCTGGCCAAGGTCAAGGCTCGGAGCAGTGACAGGACCTCCAACAACTGTGCAAAATGGTGTGTGTGTGTGTGTGGAGAGGTACATACACACACACACACACACACACACACACACTCAGAAGCCAGCAGAGCCAGCTCCTGCTGTTTGGATGACATTTACACTCAACCTTTCTAGTTTGTGATTGATTGGGGTTAAATCATACCAATGCCCAAAAATCTGTCACCGCTAAGGTGTGTGTGTGTGTGTGTGTGTGTGTGTGTGTGTGTGTGTGTGTGTTTGTGTTCATCTTGGACAATGCGGCTCTATGTATGGAGGTGTGAGTAAACCATTCAAATTCTGCTACTCAGTCTTTTCTGCTTATTCTACAAACCGTAAGCAAACGTTAGTTCTTCTATCTCTTGAATTTAGAGTGAAATACTTTTTGAATATTGGCTATTAAATAAATCAAGCCAACGCAAAACTGAAGTGGCCTCTCTTTTGAATGTGTACATCCTTAACACGTGAATCTTGAATTTTAATAATTTAAAGAAGCATATCTTTTGCACTTGAGGTCGATGTGAGACTTGTCGTGAGATTACATCAGAGACAGCTGAACGGTGAATAAAAGTGATCTCTGTATTTTTGCGGGCACATTAGGATCCATTCATGAGTCATTCCAACATCCAGCGGGTCTTTGACATCTCTTTTCCACGGGAGTCGGAGCCAAAACAGCAGCACATTTACAACAGCAACTGTCTGAATAACAAGAAAAGCATTGAAATCACAGAGAGGAAGACGGGGAGTCGTAGTGCTGTTAGTAAAAGAAAACATTAAAACGTTTCAGTGGAACCGTCGTAAAACAGGCTATTTAAACAAATAATTGCAATATATCAATCGAACTATCCTCCAATAAATTCATCTCCCCTCTTTACAGCTTCGAGCCTCACAGGGTAACAAGTTCCTTATATTCAAAGTCTTTCTCCGGTTTATTGCCTGCACAGGTGGAAGAGATCACGAAGGTTTTCTTTATTGGCCGGCCATTTCAAAGATTTAGGACTCAGCAGAACGGAGACTTCAGACTACACTGTCCTGCTCATTTCAGGGTAATAGGGATACTTTTACTGGAAAGAACATTTTTCAAGGGTCCGCTCTCACCGAAAATTCAAAGATATGGTTACAAAAGGCAATGCATCTTTATTTGTATCACATTATGTGAGACAAATGTGGACCACATGTTAGTGAAACAGACAGTGGCTTGACACCGAGCGAGCCACGGCAACGACTTGAAGCTTTAACAAAGCAACTTCCCCTACAGCAAATTAATAAGTTACAAACAGGCAAATTTATGGCTATAGCATGAGCAAATCACCCTTAATGTTTTGGGTGTTGCTGCAGAGAGACGTACTCACTTCATCTTGTAGAATATGTTGTCTTATGTGTACAGTACAAAGGTATTTGACTGAACACACAAAGATGAGGAACTGCCCGAGAAATAAACACAGAACCAGCCTCTCTGCTCTCAACACACACTGAACTGTGTCCTCCATGTGCACACGCTGGGACGAGGAACTCACTGCAGGTCCAACAAACTTCCATAATCAAGTACTCATGCAGCCTAGGTGGCCGTGCCAAATGTGGACTGATGCAATTAGTTAGGCTACACAATTTTTCATTCCTTCAGAGATTGACACAAATAGTTCTCAAATCGGTCCAAAATGTTCAGATCTAAATTCCGGGGACCATGAAAAGGGAAGTGAAGGGAGTGATTCTGTATCGCAAACATGATTTTACCAATCGCTGCAAAGCAGGTTGTCTTCATAACTGCGTGGTGACCAATATCTCTGGAAACTAAATAGAGACTTGTACAAAGAACCAACACACAAAATCTGACACGACCTGGATGATTTCAGTTTCCAGGTGCAAAATGTCCCAGGACTCTGTCATAGTCTGTCATTTTAGACTTTAGAAAGTAAAACTGTAAAACAAGAATTAAATGATTCAGAGTGCTGCAAATATCATTCACATCATCACACGTGAATGCAAATGGTATCAACGCAGCCGCAAGAGTCTCTGGTTTCCGTTCCACTTTTATCTATGACAATAAAATAAAGATTTCACAGCTAGTTCCATTTTGCATTATTGTCAGCCTGAGTGAAATTCTAAATGAAACTGATTTATCAAAAAAATGGCTGTGTGTCTAAATGGCAGTGTGCATGATTCATCTATTGACCTAATTTATGAGCAACAAAACAAAAACATCTTCTGAAACCATCTAAGTCATCAACAAGATTACAATGACTTTCAGTTGTCCTCATTGGCTCCCTGGTATTATGGCTTCAAAATAAAAGCAAGACAACTGAGAGATTTGGGAAATTGTAGTCACTCGACATTACATTTCCTTTTCATTGGAAGGTCCTATCATTTTTATGTTGCAGGCTCTAATCTGCGAACATGGCGGAGTGCTATCTGACACACATTACAGCTGCATGGCAGTCATACATGGGAGCCCACTGCAGGACCCTGAGAGCGTTTAGCCAGAAGTTCAACATAGCTACCATTGTTGGTTTTAAAGTGTTATGGGTTGGGTTTTATTACTTCTGTCAAAACATCAGAAGCTGTTGAGCCAGGCCAAGTTCATGACTGGGAGTCCACCTAATAAGGGCCTTTAACACAAAGATCAATAGAGTGGTATGGCAATTAGTATACATGGGCCAAAGAGAGAGAGAGAGACAGAGGAGGGACTGTGAGAGGAGAATTGTCATAGGTTCTGTGCATTTGTTCTGAGTGGTCGGTCTGTTTGGTGAAAAAACGGATTGAAAATATATTTAAAAAACGTCACCCTTCATGTTATTGTCTTCATCCACTATAATACTATTCTATAATTAGAAATCAATATAGTGCATAAGTTGTGGCTAGAATCAGAGTGACTTCAGTTGCAACCTCCTGAGTGTTTCTTTTTTTAAAGAAAGAGCAGAGTGCGCGCGAGTGTGAGTCCGTGTGTGTACGTGTCACACCTGTACACTGAAATATTCCAGAGGAAAAAGAAATCTACACCCCGTCAACCGGAAGTCCTAATTGAAAGCCACTTTAAAGTTACACATGGGTCCAGCAGAAACACCACAATAAAAACAGCCGCAGTCACACACACACACATACACACACACACACTTCATGGCGCACGACCATACGCGCAGGTAAATGGAAAATACTACTAACAGATGCAGAAGGCAATTTCACTGTAACTCTCTGCACTTCGCATATTTATTTTATGGTTGTTTTATTTATAAGACTCAACCAGAGGCCAAGTCTCATATTAAAGCTGATATCGCTCATAAAAATGACACGTGACGTTAGGGCTCATGTGTGAGGATTTATTCACTTCTTTTTTTTTATATTTTAAACAAATAAACGTCCAACATTTTAAATGAAATATAATCAAAAACAATACAATCGCGATGTGTAGTCTTTGGTCTCCAATCAAATTACGCACTCCAATAATTAATTCAATCACAGACAAATTATTAACGGTGGGAAGGAGAGGAACAAAAGTTGGTTTTATTAAACACACACACACACACACACACACACACACATCATACAAATAGAGGGACACACTTGATACTGACACCAAAACATTTAGTAAATAAAGCTTAAAGGCTGCATGTAAAAATAAAATCCCCACGTGTCCATATCGATTGTCTACGTTTCGACGGCGTTAACGTGTGTCTCTGTGCGCAATCTGCCGAGAGGAGGAATAACACAATGATAAAGCATGTGGTGCATGTTTGTCTATGGGCCTCCTCTTCTCAGCCACAGGCGAGAGTTTCACCTAAGCGGGAGCAAAAAGAAAGAAAGAAAAAGTCGAGTGGAATAAATTCCCACGCGTTGTATTCAAAATATGGGGGCCTGTATGCTTTTGAATGCTGTTATTATTATTTTTTGACTCTCCTATGAACCGCTGCTGCAGCACCACACATCCTGAGGAGGCCTGTGGGCTGCAGAGGCTCCAGTGGTCCGGTGAGACAGAGCCACAAAGCCAGGCATTTGTGTTCATTAGCACCCGGATCAACAGACTATCAGGGCTGTTTAGAGATCAGGACCAAGTGTAATTATACCGAGCAGAAGCAGGATCCTCCACATGTTTAAGTATTTTCACAAAGTGGCCCAATTAGTAATCTTTTGCCGCTTTTCGTTCTTTTCTTTTTTTTTTGTCCTCCATTTTTTTCTCCTCCTGTCTGTCTGTGTCTCAAACTTACACGGGAACTTGACCCATGTGCACCTATGATGCAGGAGTAATAATAATAAAAAGATATGACTGTGCTGCTTTTTATTGTTATTATTATGTAAATGCACGAGCCTACTTGAAAACCAAAAATCCCATCACATTTACATTTTTTTTTTAAACTCACTGAAAGAAGAGGCTCATTTCAAATAACGTGCTCCAGAAGCTGTGCACGAATATTTATTTCGCATTCAGTCTGAAATGTGAACAGGCAATTCGAGTCATTTCTCATGTCTAATTTTAAGATCGGAGGCCAGTGGCTTTGGCAAAGTTACAGAGTTTTTAAAGGCCTGTACTCATGCAAGCAAGTTTGCTCAGCACAAAAACAATGACAGCTATATTTTAAAATAATTGGTTTTTAATAGGATAATATATGTATTGTATATACATGGCAAAATTCGTGCTTTAGCTCTGCATTTTTTACCAAACTGTAAATCAAAAGTCACTGTGGATAAAATATAACGAACAGGCCTGCATAAATGGCTGTGTTAAAAAGTAATCGACTTTCAAATGAATGGATAATCATAATAATTATAATACGCAAAAACAGTGAACCAAATCATTGGCCGTGGAAAACAAAGTGCATGCATGCAACAGCCAAAAAACTAAAGACGCGAATCCTGAACCAGCCCCAGCAACAATATACAAATGTCAAACAAAATAAAAAACAACACGCTCCATTTCCATCAACAACGTGCTATCGTCCACAAAACGGAATACATGAATTTCCCCGAGTGACGCGAGCAGCCGTCCACTGAGTAAGTAGTAGTAGTAGTTGTTGTGGTATGGGCGCCTTCTTGCACAAGACGCATTATTGATTGGCATTCCCTGGAGGAGGAACCAGCCCGCTGCAGTCCGAGGGCCCAGGGACTCAACAAAGTGGCCGCGTACAGCGATATCTTCTGCGGCTAAAGCAGGATCGACTTTTCAGAGAAATGCATTAAAACATTGCTCTTTCTTTCTAAATTCCCCTCCTGGCGTCTCCGGGTGCAGGCGAGTGCGCACAGCCCGGCGTGCGCTGTGCAGCAGCAGCAGCAGCAGCAGCAGCTCTGCAGCAGAGCAGTGCCACAGCGCCCACTATTTCAAGAGCCGGGGATATGATTTCACAAGACTGGGAGCTGCTCTACAGACGACGAAAAAAAAAAAAAGTTGCTATCCATTTCGCCAACTTTCCTGGTAACTTTCGGGACACGGTTCTGCGACACCTCTGTGCGTCCCGAACCATAGAAAAGCGCAAATAAGAAGATGGAGCAGAGGTTTTGGGGAAGTAAAAAGCGCCAGCGGCGATTCTCATCACACATGAAACTTTCTGACACCGGGGAAAGCAGCGAAGCCAGGAGCGCAGCAGCGGACACGAGCCCGGAGCGGAGACACACTTTCAGCGCAAAACTTATCTGCGGACAAAATACGCGTCGCCCCCACCTCCTCCTCCCTTCTATTTTAAAGGATATGACAAATGACAAGGACGCGCTGGACATCTACACACACCGAGCCGGAGAGTTCGGAGACCGGCGGCACAAAGCGAGAAGAAGTAAAAGCAGGGAGAAGAAACCAGAAGACCTACTTTTGGCCAGTTTTCTCGCCCTCGCCTTGGATCTCATCTTGTCGGCTTGTAGATTCCTCTCGTCGTCCTCCGTGAGCCCAGAAGCAGCAACAACACTATCTTCATCTCACCAGCATTGTCAGTTAGGACACCTTCGCACATGCGCACAGGCCATTCAATCTGACACCCTCGCCGGGGCCAAAAAACTTTCCAATGTATTCATCATCATCATCACTTTTTTTGTCCTATCGTCTCCCCTTTAGATCACTTATCTCTTCCCCTCCTCCTCCTCTTCCTCCTCCTCCTCCTGCTCTCTCCTCGCCATCTCACCTTCCCTCCCTCCCCCCTTTGCCATCGTCCCCCCCCCCCCCCTCCTTCTCACCCCCTACACCCCCCAACCTCCACCCGCCCCATTCAGCTCCTGCCAGCACCTTCTTGTATTTTTACCCCTTCGACTACTGGGTTTTCTGCAACCGGCGGCGGACACACAGGTATGTTGAAGTCTGGATCCTTTCATAGAAATATACTAAAGAAAATGTACATTATTTTATCAATATTATAAAAAATGTTTTAATGTTTTGACAAAATACGGTTATTTGAGAATGTAGCCTGCACATGCAGTTTGAGATAAACGTATAGTATGTGGATGCAGCTGATAATTCATCACGTGTTCTGCCAGTGAATGTGCTTTAATTGCAGGTTATTTTTAAACGTCATTAATTCACATGCATGCGTAAAAAAAGGTGGAAGGTTCGATTAGAGTTGCACCTTATAGACTAGTATGATTTGGTTGTGTGTGTGTGTGTGTGTGTGTGTGTGCGTGTGTGTGTGAACCGTGTTGTTGCCCTCAGGACAAGCAGCGGCCAGCAGCTGTTTGACACATGCACGCGGAGGCTCCACCAGCAGCACCGGGGGAAGGGGGGGACGTTCACGTTCATATCCACAGTCTTATTTGTGGCACTTTATTTCTGGGAGAAGTGCTTGTTGCTCATTTGTTTCAGCGCCACTGTTCCGCGTAAAGCTACCTGCGCGAAGTTGGACACACCGGAGGACTCACGTGTGTGTGTCCGTGACTTTGGCACCTGTTTGTTTGTTTGTTTGTTTGTTTGTTTGTTTGTTTGCTGCAGGCAGAAGGAGAGCGCTTTTAGGCATTAGTGTGCACCCCGTGATTCCAACAGACTGAAGAACAAACAGGTAATTTATACATTTATATTCATGCATTTATTCACAAAATCAGAATTCTGCAGCATTTTGATTTAGATTTATTAACTTTTGTGTTCATATCGAAGTTGTAATTTAGGCCTGTAATGTATTTTTATGAGGACAAATAACTAAACTTTTATTATAGGTTTACTATCCTGCAACAATTTTGCATATTTAAAAAAATATAAAAATGTATGACTATCAAACTTCTAATAATACTAATGACTATTACAATAATAATAGTTATTATTATAATTCATATTGTTATTATTATACTGGTAAATTGACGCTGTTTATTTTTGTTGACCGAAATAATAATTGATAACCTTCTTTCTTTTTCAAAGACTTTATTTACTAGATAATTAAACCAAGTAATAAAGTGCCGTTAGAGTGCTGCGTGGTGGCGGGCCGGACGTCACATTCATGTGGTGCCTGGGCCTTTAGCCTACATGTCATATGGGAATGGTTTCCGTCTGGTTCGGCTGAATAAAGGCGGCTCTATGTTGGAGCCTATTAAAGATCGGTGGTGATGGAGCAACTGCAGTCTGCTGCATGGGAGGAGCGGCACCAGCTCTCTGCACACCAGTCACACTACACTTCTATGGAGGGGGGGGGGGGGGGGGTTCAAATCCATGCGTAGATTATTATTAGTAGTAGTAATATTCTTAATATTATTGTTAGTATTTCCCTGGTCTTCAGATCGTTGTTTATTAAGAAGCGCACGAAGCAACAAATAACTGATATGAATAAAGGCTCGAGTTCATCAAACACGTCCTCAGTCTATTTTGGAAACAAATTGCCTTTGGGATGTTTTCCCTTGAGTTGAAGTCAAATTAATGAAGTGATCATTAATCAATAATGATCAGCGGCAATTAGCATATATTATCTGTTTATTAGGGAGTTGCTATTGGCATCATGGTACGTTTTTTTTCTAATCCAGCATAAATGGAAGCATGTGAGGTATGAGTGTGAAGTGTGAGGGGGTGGTTGTATCGTTAAATACCTGCACAATTGTCAGTGTAATAATAATAATTATTGTTAATGTTATTTTATTATTTTAAAGATGAGCTGCACCGTCTTTGCGCGCAGACGGACAAAAAAAATGGAAGCAGGTCGATAAACAAATAATAAATGATGTGGTGCACAAAGATTCTGTTTATTCCCTGGTGACTGAAGGAGGAGTGGGGGCGTGCATGGTGACAAGCTATCAATAATCGATCGTCCTCATCGATCCCGCGTCCTTCACCCAGCTTCAGTCAGAGGGAAAACCTGAGAAGGGGAAGTCATCCAGCACAACTTTCCCTCGCAGGTTTGTCGACATCCTTTCCCTCAGCCGCCCGGGACACGAGGCCAGGCCTCCGAGTGTCCCTCGCACATCGGGCCGGACACATGATTCCACATCGTGCAGCACCTTCTGCACAGAACAGCCCAGTTCACTGTTCGCAGAGAGAGAGAATAAAGGTGCTGCGCTCTGACACTGGCCCTTCGAGGGAATAGCCTACTTTTCTGCGTCATTTAAACGTCGACCTGTAGCGGGGCTGTGGAGACGCAGAACGGCTGCGCAGACACACCTCGCGTTTTTTTTTTGTTTTTTTTTTTGTAGAATTTGTTTTCCACAAATGTGACTTCTATTTCCTTTTCTTCAATTGTTTTTTTTTTTTTTGTGGGAGGGGGGGTTCTACCGCTTGTGCAACGCTGATCCTCCTCCGTCTCCGGAACAGAGGTGTGCTGCTGCTGTGAATCTGCGCTGATCCCTCTGTTTTATTCATCGGTCGATTTAGACCGAAGACAGGGAGATGACGTCCGAAATCAACCGAATGTGATAATAAACGAATTAAATCTGCAGCTAAATAAACTGAATGGAATCAGGATCCGTTTGTTAAGCTGCCTTTATTTTACGAATGTGCGTTTACTCTTGAACTTGGTGTTCACTGCGCCTGCAGGACGGACACTGCAGTGCGACCTCTGTGGCAGCTCCTGCATGGCCCACACATCAGAACATACACCTCCCTATAACATACCAGGGCCCGTCTGCAGCCGCTGGGGCCTGTTTATGTTCAGGCTAATTGTGCAATTTGCGTAATTTGTGGACACAATTTGCGTAAAACAAAAAATGGTTCGGTTTCCTTAATCTCATTCTCATGCGAGTTTAGAACCGTTGTTCCCAGATATCCGTTGATGACAACAAGAGGTACAGGTACCAGTGGCTATTCATTTCAAATAATCGAATGCACAGAAGGGGGAGGGGTGAACACAAGTTTATAACACTGTGGACTGGTGTGGCCAGACCGTGGTGACTGTACCCCCCACCCTCCTCCCTCTCACACACACACACACACAAGGGGACCCACACACGCACGCACAAACACCCACACACCACAGGCTGCTGAAACCCAAGCTTTATCCGCGTTGGAAAGGGCTCCGGGTCCCTGGATTAGACGTTTGGCGCAGATAACATCAGCGCACATGAGATATGTGAAACGGAGCACCTCTGGGTCAGGCCTGCGGACGAGGCGGGCCGGGGGACTTCAAACGGCCGCAGCGGGACCCTCTGTGGGCGCTGGGAGCATTGTGAATTTGTTAACTGTAATTCCGCCGCAGTCGATGTAATGGGAGCGTAAACATGGCAACTAGCTGGGACGATGCGTGGAGGCGCGCAGGCTCATGCGGACACGCACGCACAAGCCACTGTACGTGACCGGGCCTGTGGGAGGGAGGGGGCGAGGGCTCGCACATCATCTCAGACTTGGAAAAAAAATGACAAACACATTTAAAAAAAAAAGAAGAAAGAAATCCCCTTCACCACTGTTTATTCTCTGCCACAGATCGATAAGTGCAAATCAACCATGATCACAGGAGCTGATCAATTAGAATTAGACCCCCCCCCTCCTCCTCCTCCTTCCTGTAGTGAGGTGTGAGTCTGGAGTGGCTCTCCACCCTCCTCTCCTCTAATGAAGCCCCCACACGCGGTCACAGTGAAGTTGCCTTGGTAATTATTAGCCATTAATTGGGTTCAGGACCTTGTGCGTCTACGGAAAATGGGAAAACCGAGCGCTTATCCAAGACGTTTCTTTTGGGGCCTTTTGGCAGCGTTGTTAACATGCTGTCAGGGACGTGACGGGCTACTGATAGCGGGAGTATGAAGAGGTGAGAGGGCAGCGACTGCACCGATACAGGCGCACCGCAGGAAGCCATGCGCTGCCGGCAGTCCACATCTGGAAAGCTATTAAGAATATATGGCCGATGTAGACAATGATTCAAACACATGCGCGTGGCGTGTGGGCCGCTGATCGATCAGACAGATTGGTGATTCGAAATGAATCGATGAAAGAATGTGCAGTTAAAGAAAAAAATATCTAAAATAAATAATAAATATGGATCTTTTGAGTCAGGTTATATTTTGGGGAACACATTTATTATGAATTTATATTATTCTTAGGCTACATTGATGTTTATTAATCAGCACCTCTATGATGAAAAATATTTAAATGATTCTTTATGACAGTATGGAACACTGCTTTCATACCTGCTATTGACCAGGCCAAAACATAAACAAATAATTATATGTAATCATTTTCGTTTGTCCTATAATTGTAGAAAATATTTCATTATCCAACCTGTTTTTTCCGCTAATATTGCAAAATGTATTTAATGGCAAAGGTTAAAATGACAAGATAGAATATCTGTGATTTTAGTATTAAATTATCACAAAATAAATCGTCATGTTGATTTTGAAGCAACACATATGAAAACTGACAAAGTACAAGTGAAATCACGGCTGACGATCAGTTTGCAAAAGGTAAATAAGAAATATGCAAAGTCGGACTAAACGTGAGTGGGAATTAGGTCTATCTCCAAAATAAAAAATAAAAGAAGCTGTTCAGCACACGCAGCGCCTCCCGCCCCACCATCATTAATGCTGTTGTTTTTAATTAATCGCTCGTTAATGTCGCCATCAATTTCCCCGCAGATCAGAGGAGCGAGCAGCGACACCCTCGCCAAACAAACGCACATTAAAATATCGCCTGGAGGCTCGAGTGAAAATTACCCCGATGTAGAAATGACCTTAATATGATGTAATCAATCACGCTGTCTGCTGGGACACTGGGAATCACAATGTTAATCTTTTAGTTTGCAGCGGTGGGGGGAAAATAGCCTGTCATATTTTACAACTGGAGCCGAAAGAGCGCACAGTTTGTGTGAGTTCAGTGACACGCACGGAGGAAGGAGAGGGAACTGGTGCAGCCATGGAAGCTGCCCAGTAAACGGAGAAAACGTGTATTTGCGCACATATTTACGCAGACAGTGAGATGGGCCTAAAGGCCTCTGGGCCTGCTCGTTTCTAAAAAATATTTCACATAAGTTGTTTCACTAAAGGCAAACTGAAAAAAAATATGTAGCTGTAAGATTATTCTTTTTAATATTGTGAAATCAATATTAAAGTGAAATAATAAAAAATTATTTTACAATTGAGAGCAAAATATATTTTCAGAAAAGGAATTTGAAGAAATATGGCAAATATGATCTATACTATTTCCCTTTTTGTCTAACTCACCATTTACAAAAGATTACTACAACTTCCTTGAAATGAATAATGAAAAAATAGCCCCCAGTTTCCTTTTTGAATCAAATCACTAGTCACAGAGAAAACCTGATCAAATGTTGGAATGAGGTCTGAGGTCTCATGTTCAATCCAAGGTGAAAAAAAAAGAAAGAGGGAGCAACGACAGAGATGAAGGCTGCTGCTGTGTACAGCTGTTCAGGTACCAAACACGGGTGCAGAAGTATATCAGCACAAGAACATACACGCAAGCTGGCAGGTTACAAGAGGCTGATGTGGGCAGCGTCGGGTGCTGAGGCCGGTGCATGTTATCATTAACAACTGTGGACAGACGGAACAGGCCCGAGCCCACAAGTGTCCATTTCACAGCAGCCTGGCATGGCGGCAGGTTAGGACTCTGGAGAGCCGTCTGCCAGCCCTCAGCAGCCCTTTGAAGCGCCACGGCTTCTGCGATTTCTGGTTCTCGTCTTTGAAACGAACCCCCTTGAAGGTCCAAACCTGAGAGTTGTGTTCTCACCTTGTGCAACCATCTGATCTGGGATTTTGTTCTCATCAAACCAGCTTCAGTGACCCGGTTGCACTGCTACTGGGCTTTGATAACACACTTGGGGCTTAGGGAAATGTGTAGTGACAAGGGACTATGGAGCTGGCTAGGTCTGTTTACTAAACTAAATACATATTACAATCAAGTGCAGCTAGACCACTGAACCACACAACAACATTTAAAATGTGACAAGAGTACAGTGTCAGTTATATTGATTCAAATTTGTTTAAATTGTCAATTTAATAAGTCACAAATAAAATAATATCACAAACATGTGTATAAAGAATAACAATAAGCCAAACGTCTATGTTTCGGTAACTCAACAATATTATTTTTTTTTGTTTCAGGAATATGGAAAATATGTAACAGCTCTAGAGCCCACTATAGGAGCACAGAAACTGCCCTCATGTATTATAAAACTGTATGAGGGGAGTGACATCACTGCAGCTAGCTATAGTGGGGCCCCACAACACCACACACACACACACACACACACACACACTCACACTCACACTCACACACACACACACACACACACACACACACACACACACATAGCCGTAAAAATGCTTAGCAGGAGGGATGGGAAAATCTCAGTGGTGAAGTATTTGCTCCACCCAGTTGTGGAGCAAAATCAATGCTAATGTGCAGCGTGGACATATAGGCTACTGGATATGTCATACGTAATGATGCATTTTCATTCTGCTGGACTATATAATTAATTTGCTGTAGCGGAATCATCGTCTCCTTCCCCACATCTCCACGTCTTGTTAACGTCCCCATGCTAAACTGATCTGCTTTTCAGTAATGTTTCCACTGCCAAGGTACGCAGGCCGGCCCTCAGTCCAAGGGGCACTCTGAGGGATTCCAGCAAATCAGAAATATGACTGAAACATAACCTGATACGGACACACACACACACACACACACACACACACACACACTAACACAGTGCAGTGCCTCTGAGTACTCTGGTGTGTATACTCTGAGTCAAACATTTTCAACTTAGCCCCTTTTCCCCCTGCAGCAGCTGATGACTTCCCAACAGGAAGAAAAAATAAATAAAAAACTTACACCGAGCTGCACACTTACACTGTAAGCCCGAAACAAACAATAAAACACCAAACAGTGCAACAAAGGCCAATAAAGGTTTTTCAACCACTGAAGCACAAACACTGCAAGTATGGCAAACAAACCCGGCAGCTCTGCTGCACCGTTTTCCATTTCCATAGAGATTATTTTCTCATTCTCCCCTCAGACTCCTGTAGCCCGGCAGTGACCAGCTACATTATTTATTTGTTTGTTTTCGCTGCACAGTGTGTGTGTGTGTGTGCGTGTGTCCATGGCGAGGAAGCAAAATGTGTGTGTTGCCGGACTGACAGGATGATTAATAGGAGCTAAAGCCATGGGTGGAGGGGGTGGGTGAGGGGTGGGGGGGCTATGGTGGATATGGAGGTGGAGGTGGGGGCTGGTTGGGACTTCGGCACAACACATCAAAAACAACAGCACTTCCCGGGGTTTTGCCACCACTTCCTCTTTACGGCAACACCCCGCTCCCCGAAATCTCTTTTCACCCCCTGCACCTGTGGGTGGATTGGAAGGGGGGGGGGTTCACAGAGAAGAGTTAACGCTCACCTACAGAAACAAAGGGGACGGGTTGAATAATTAGTCGGCAGGAGAGCTGAAGGAAGAAAGAGGCACAGGGGGAAGAAACGCAGGAATTTGAACGTGCATCAGAAGTGCATGTTGTTTGTCGAAGGGGCACGGGGAGCGCTGAAATGGCACAACCTGGATAAATATTGACTCTGGACCCATTTCACTTGTGACGGCTCAAGCTGGAGCCGTGAGCACTGGTGGCTGAAACGAGGTTGACGGAGGGGACAGGCGGTGTCGTCGTGGTGAAAGGAGGAGGTCCGGGATGGAAGTGGCTTTTCTAAAAAAAGTATCTGGCAACGAGCGGCAAAAGAGTCAAACACGAGTCACACTCCGGGTGAAGGTTGTTTGCCAAGCACAGAAGCAGAGATGATGACGATAAAGGAATGAAAACATGATCCATTAATTACACACTTGACATCATATTAGAGAATCATTGCAGCTGCAGAGGCCCAGGCCTGAGAGTAGAGTGCAACCCTAACAGTGCCCTGCTCTCCTCCACAGATGCAGGGAAGCGTTGAAAGACTGCCCTCCTGTGTCAGACGCACAAACACATGTTGCACAATAGCCTGTTTCTGTCTCCCCCTCTCTCTCTCTCTCTACTGACTTTGCCTCTATAACAGAAATAGCTTCTGTGCGAGAGCGGTCCGAAGCACAGGGCACACCATCACTAACGTTTCTGCATCTGGAGCTTTATTGAAGGTAAACATTTGTATACCAAAGGAAATGAACTGTCTTTACTGTGTGTGACAAAAGCATGTTCATCATATGAACCCTATGTTTCTGCATGTTTCCCTGTGCTACCTATTCATGAGAGTGAAAGAGAGAAACAAAGAGTGGATTTTAACAGGTTGTCATCCTCCACTCTTTTCCGAAGGGAGCCTCCTGCCAAATCCCTGAGCAAGCTTAACAATTCCATTACCGCCGTGCAGAACACCCACACGACTCTTTTGAAGCCAAGGCATTTTAAAGGAGACGAGTTTATTGACTTCAAATTGTTACCACTTGGGCAACGAAAAAATATAAAAAACCTCAAAAAAAAAACAATAAGCCTGCATGTCAAAATGTAGCATGCCAAGCTCCGGGGCGATTTTTATTAAAGTCCTATTTGTTCAGATGAGGTTGAGGAAGAGCTCTGAATGGCAGTGGCTCAGTGAGACACCAGCACGAGACCGTTTCCCCGGCACACCAATGCAGATTGCTCATCACTGGAGGGACTTT
Organism: Platichthys flesus; assembly: GCF_949316205.1. Taxonomy (NCBI): domain Eukaryota; kingdom Metazoa; phylum Chordata; class Actinopteri; order Pleuronectiformes; family Pleuronectidae; genus Platichthys; species Platichthys flesus. The sequence continues at coordinate 12,263,540 of NC_084951.1, forward strand.
ATCCGGCGGTGTGGTTTCTGTTAACATCCAATGGCTTGTTTTACAATGGGGCTCATCTGTGGACCAAATGTGTCACATGGAGAGACAGGAAAGATTCCGTCTCTGTGGTTGAGCTAATAAAGTGTGATGGATGATCGGATTCGCGATACGCCCCCTGTCCTCGCTTGCCATTTTCATAAGCCCATATATGTCCCCGACTGACATTTGCCATGTGGTAAAACTGGACAACTTGTCACTCGGTTTTGGGGATTTATTCCCCAAACCATCAAATCGCACACATGCTGAGAATAATGTTTTGTTGTTACCCATCCAGTGTAACCTTTGTGGTTGTCAGTTGGAACAAGGCTACTGTGGGACGTCTAAAGTCTGTCAACTGCTGGGGCTTCAGTATGTGGATGACTGGGTTTACACACACCTGTAGGCCTGGGGTCATGGTGGCACCTCTCAGCTTTTCCTGTGGGATGGTCTGCTCAGAATTGTACCCGCTGGATCCGGATTGGGATTTGGTTCTGCAACTAATATTACAGACTCATTAATATCAGGTCACTAAACATGTCTCACCATAAACATATCACAATTCTGGATCTGCCTTCTTCTTTGGAAAATGTTTCAGTAGTTTTGGGATAATCCTGCTCATAAATCAACAGACGCAGGCAAAAACGTTAGCCTCCTTGGATGAGGTGACTACAGGGGAGTGCCAATTCATGTAAATAACCAAAACCAAAAAACTATTCTCCAATAATTATCTCAAAAATATCACCAATAAAATGGTTTCATTACCTTCATCAAGGAGGTAATGTTGTCACCCCTATCCACGTGTTTGATTGCTGGTTTGTTCTCAGTGGGATTACAGAAAAAACGATTTCCATGATATTCAGTGCAAGAATGGGACATGGGCCAAGAAAGAGACATTTATATTTGAGATTTGATCCAGGATTTTTTAATCCCTATCTTTACATAATGAGGTGTGTATTTCTACTGGGTGACTATCTAGTTTTAAAAAGCACAGCTCACAAAACTGTGGTCTGTTTAACTTGAACATATATGTAAACAAAATTTCATTAAAATGTCTAATCAACTAGACCTATTTCATACATGTTTTTCATTTATATAATCCAAACTATTTCCAACAGTGTTCAAACCCAGAGAGTATTTTGTATAACTTCCAAGGCAAACAACATATGAGACCAGTTAGCCAGTGGGCTGTTTTTCCCCACTGTTTATATTGGTCACTTGTAATGGCTCATAATTATTCATTGCCGTTTCCTTCCCATTCTGTCGCCGAACCAACCGACACAAGAACATTATGGGGCAAGTAAAGACGGTGAAGACAACAACTCCCATGATCCCACACTGCCTCACGACATCTTCAAACTAGGTCTCTTTATTGAGTGATCCCCAGAAGCTGAAGATACATTTACGAATACTACAATAAAAAAAAATGTTTTATGATTCATTCATTTGCTGTTCTCGACTCACACCATCAGTCACCACATCGGTGTTGTGGCCTCGTACAGCCGCTTGTTAGTGTTGTTCTCTTGATGTCAAACAGTTCAGCAGTCATGCTAAACTGTTTGATGACATCATGACCACAACACTTGAGATTGTCAGTGAGGAGGAGATCAAATTAAAATGGTTTTGAAAATAAATGGGTAACGCCAGCTGACACCTTCCTGTTGTCTGCTGTGGACTAGAGTCCATGACTGTCTGGAATCAGGCTGATCTTTTGATGTTGGCTGTTGATTTTACAACGAAACAAGCAAAAGACCCCAAAACGATGACTGTGCTCATCGTACTGCATCTCGGAAAACTACGAGGGGAAAAAATAAATAAAACCTTTGTTGCCACTGGAAGCTGGACGTCTGAGGAAGTGTTTATGGGATAAAGTAGGAAGGGAAGAGTTTGTTTGCAGATTGCTCTAAACCCATTTTGGAAAGAAGGAATACCTCAAGGTTTATCATACAATATCTCTGGAATATACATATACATAAACAGATAAACTTGAATGTTGGACATATTTAGTATATGTTGGAACAGTGTGTGTCTGTGTGTGTACATGACCATATCTCCGAAACAAATCCTGAGAGTGTTTCAGGCAAACTGATCTGTTTGCTGAAATTCTCAATCAGCTGCTGATCAGCTCAGTCCTGCTCTGACCTGTCTGCACCGAGAAACTCTGCAACCTTCATCTTCAGCAGGCAAACAGAAAAGACCAAGAATTAAGAATAATCACACTTGTCTTTGTTCCATTCAGTGCAGAACATCAGATCAAGGCAGGCGAGATGGAGGAAGGAAGAAGGAGAGGCGTGCAATATAGGCATAAATGTGAACGTGTGTGTAGGGGGGAATGGGGGGTACGGGGGATTCTCTGCCACTGGGTGAGCTTATCCAGATGATCTGTTCTGCTTCAAGAGAAGCAGAGAGAGGCCTGATGAACGGAGTGTGCCACACACTTGCAGACACACACACACACACACACACACACACACACACACACACACACACACACACACACACACACACAAACACACACACACACACACACACACACACACACAAACAAGCCAGGACTTCATCAGCCTTACCTACCGCTGAGTGTACGAGCACCCCTGCTCCAAAATCAGCACTCCAATAACAAACTCCACTGGCTCCTCTGATTGGTCGTGACGAATCCTCTCTGCTCTGTGGAACGTGTAATGTCTGCCACTGATGGCCTGTCACCTATATTTCATGTGTGTGTGTAATTACATGTGTACATTATGACTGTTGTTTTTCACGTTACTACACATTAGCACATGAATGTGTTTGAGATGAGTGAAAAAAGTAACGAGTGCAAAGACCTAAAAGAGAAGTATAAGAAGTCAAGAGAAAAAAAAAACCTTGGAGAAAATGTGCTATTCAAGCCGTTTTGCCTTGGCTGTAATTAAAATGAGCTATGTCTTTTATCGGAGAGTGGGTAGGGGGTGTGGCGGACTTGCCCTTTATTCTGTCCACCACCTTTTTTTAGCGAGCAATGTCAGTGGGTGCCAAATGGCAAAGCCTGCCGGATCATTATTTGAGTGCCAAAACGGCAGGAGAGGAAAAGGCTGCAGAAGCCAGTCATTAAAATTCCAACCACCTTGTTGACTGCATCTCCCCAACCAGCTTTCATTTCCCCCCCGGGACTTGGAGGCAAGGGACAGTGAGCGAGTGCAGCTTGGCCGAAGACGAAGGAGACAGCCCTTAAATTGGATGTGGGGGGGGGGGATGTCCAGCAAAACGGCTTGAGACTCACAGAACCCGTAAACCTATGCTGATCTCAGATCTTTGGGGGTTATAGAGGAGAAACCTATGATGTTTGAGAGCAAAACAAGACAAAAATAAACAACAAACACACACTAGTTTAATTTCTAGATCACACCTCTGAATCTCTCCCAGAGAGACAGGAAGGGTGACCGTCAGAAAAAGGAAGATAATCTCAGGTAGATCCGTCAACGCTCTTTACGGTTTTTCCTTTTCCTCTTTGTTGAAGCTCGGAGTGGGACCACACAGACGGCCGAGCGAGGACAGTCTGTGTGAGTTAAGCGACAAGCGCAGAGAGAGGAGGTGGATTTGTGCAGTGGACCCTGGAGGCTCTCGGGGGTCCGGTGGTGGCCCTTGGTATTGGTGACAGTGTCTAGGCCACGAGCCACTGAGGAGGAAGGGGGAGACAATAAGCCTCAATGGTTCACTGCAGACTGGCTTTCCCAGTACAGACGGGGAGAATGCTTGATTTAAGTTGGTGGATACATGACGTCTTACAGTTGCACAGCACTGTCTATTCACAGGTTGGAAAAAACCACTGACGCTCTTTTTAATAATGTTTTTTTAATAGCATCAACTGTATTCTTATGTATATTTGGACCTGCACCATAACCAGAACCATTGTTGTAGCAGTATGTGCTCTCTAAGCCTATTGTTGATCATTGTAAAGAATTAATCTAAAGGCTAATGGACATTAAACACACCAAACAACAGAGGTGTGTGTGTGTGTGTGTGTGTGTGTGTGTGTGTGTGTGTGTGTGTGTGTGTGTGCGTGTGTATGTGTGTGCGTGCATGTTTGTGTCTAAATTACCTGCTGACTGACAGGCTGATGGCTGTGAGTGAGGATGTGCTGATGGGCGACCAGTGATGCACTCCTCCCCCTTGTCACCAACAGCGCTGTCCCGTCACCCCTTCCTCCCCCTCCCCCTCGCTTCGACCTTCCCCCCCCCGTGTCCCGTGATGCGCTGCGGTAGGTCAGGTAGGCAGCGAGGGCGAGCGAAAAAGAGAGCAAGGTACAGAAGCAGAGAGGCACCCGGGGTGGAAGGGGAGACTTTTTTTATCATCACTGTTTCAAGCTCACTGACCCCCCGCCCCCCCCCCCCCCCCCCCCACACACACACCCGTCGTTGACTGCTCAAATGTCTTCTTCTCTTTTCAACACACCTGAGCTCTCCCTCCCTCTCCCTCGCTCTCCTCACCCCTCCATCCCCGACACTACCCTCCTCTCTCTTTCTCTCAAATCTCAAACCTTCAAAAAGCCCTCCTTACCCCCACACAACTCCTCCACTCACCATTTGCTCCTCTCCTGTTTCCTCCGCTTCTCCCCTCAATGGGCTCACACTGAGTTTGGAGGGTCGGGGCGAGGGGGGATAAAAAGAGGGGGAGCGAGAGAGAGGTAGAAAGAGAGACAGAGAGAGAAAAGGAGGGAGAGCGGCAGGCCTCTGGCTGGAAGGGAGAGTGCACCTGGATGGGCAGGCTTCCTGGACACACTGTGAGGGGCTATTGTCCTGCATGTCAGCAGCCCCTCTCTTTTAATGGGGCCCGTATATCATCGTTCTGATTATGGCAGATGACTGGGACTTGGGGAAGGAGGGGCAGAGATGGTAGATCTGGAAGAGATGTATGTGTGTGTGTGTGTGTGAGAGAGAGAGAGTGAAAGAGCGTATTGGGGAGGGAGGTGGGATGAAGGCGAGGTTTGGGGACAGAGGCTTAAAAACGCAGGGACCCCCAAATCCCCCATCGACTGAAATCCTAGCACTTAACCCCAGCTATGGCATTGTGTGCTGCCATGGGGATTTTTTCTTCCTTTTTTGTGGCCGTCATTCTTTTTAATGGACTTTCTCGCTCCATCTACTCCTCCCTCTCTCCATTCACCCTGTGGATGCTTTAGCTGAGGAAGTTATTTTTTTCCCTTTTGGTTTATGACTTGTTTTCTTTTCAGAGGTAGGAGGAGGGGAAGTGAAGGCCGGTCACCTGTGTCCTCCGGCCTGAGCGGCCTCTCACACACACAGTCACCGTTAAGAGATTTCACAAAGGTGTGAACCACAGCGATGGCTGCGATAAACCGTCCTTTAAGATACTGAGATCAATGTAGTCAAGTAAATGTTGGTCACAAGTCAGTTCTAAACATTTACCTTAAACGACTTTCTGTTAACCCTCTAAATATCTTTTGGGGACACAATCACACTCGTGTAAATGTCCATGACATAAAACATGCTTCAGTGCAATTAACATATTTTGTCTAAGTTTCAGAACTGATCCCTTTCAAATGAGTAAATGGTCACTACCCCCATAATTTACTGCCTATGCTGGATTATATTCGTTGTGTATTTGTAAATTTACTGGGTTCTTCTCTGGCTCATACCACATCCTTCTACCAAATTTTGCGGTAATCAGTCAAGTACGTATTGTGTATTTGTTTTGCTAACAAACAAACACATTCAAAACATAACCTCTCTGGAGGGGGTATTACTGTTTACTAACTAAAAAGTCTGCATAAGAACAGATCATTGTGTGTGTGTGTGTGTGTGTGTGTATGTGTGTGACTGAACGTGCATGCCTGTGTATGTGTGCTCATTTCCCAGAGCTGATTGGGCGACAGCAGCCATACATCACACTGTGACCTGTGGTACTGAATCTGTAATGAATATATACACAGTTTCCACCCATGGACTGAAGCATCTATTCTGCTTTCATCATTTAAAACAAATCTACTTAAAGTATCTTAATATTCAAACAAAAAACAATTCATTACTGTTTTTGATTTGTTGAAAACCTATAATACCCTCTAACGCTGAAAGGTCAACTTGGGCGCCCTCCTCAGACGCTGTAGTGACGAAGACATTGCAGAAGGTTTGTTTTCCTGGTTAATCATTATCCTGCACAGATGGAACCTTATTCAACTTCTGTACTTTAAATACAAACAATGTGGCTGACCTAAAAACCTAATGATCACCTGTAGATCATATATTCCTTTTAACTTTTTCCAAGAAGAGAGATGAGGTGATAGATTTACAGGGTGTGAGTGCATGTCAGAGTACTTCCTATTTGGATGGAGGTAGCTGTGAATAGAGGGCAGGGAGAAGCCTATAATCCCTCTATGCTGCTTGAATAGAGTCATTCTGAAAACAGTGAGTCAGTGTCCGCTCGCTGCCTCAGATGAGAGGCAGTTAATGTGTCAGTAATTGGACAGGCAGTAGGTTTTGGGAAAAGCCCTTTATAAAAATATCCACCCACAGACTCAAGAGAGTGTGTGTGGCGCACAGGCACCGCTCTTTACTGCCTGGGGAATAAACAAACAAACAAACAAACAGCAAAGAGGAGATGGAGAGAGGTGGTGGGTGTGGGGGGGGGGGGGGGGGAGAGAGAGAAAAAGAAGGTAGAAATAGCAGCTGCATTCTTCTGGTGCGTCTGGCTGGCCGCTCTCGGGGGATTGGCGGGATTAAGTGCGAGCTGCAGATGACATCACGGGTGAGGACGGCCGCTCGACTCGTAAAGTGCCCCTTGGTTTGTGCATCTACAGGCCGGGTGCCAGAGCCGGGGTGTGGACGAGGGGGGCGAGGGGGATCATTAGTGAGGTTTTATTGGAGCGCTGGGGAGGAACCGCTGGTACATGGGTGCAGACGCACAGGAAAACTGGACTCAGACGGGCTGTGTAGTGCAGCTATTTGATTGCTCCCAGACCCTCCATGCACACTGTGTGCGCGTGCGTGTGCATGTGTGTGTGTGTGTGTGTGTGTGATGGAGAGACAGAGAGAGAGAAAACGGTTTGATACGAAATTGAGACTCATACTGTGGTCGGCAGTGAGTGTGGGAGAGTTTTCACTTGTACACATAAGCAAGTCTGTGTTTATGTTTGTGTGAGTGTGTGTGTGCGTGTGTGTGTGTGTGTGTGCGTACTTGCAAGGATTTGTTGGCACGTGTGTATAATTGTACTTTTATACATGCTCGTGCATGCGTGCGCGCGAGTATTTCCTTGTGATGGAAACCAGAGATATCCTATAGCTGTGGGGGCCTGATCTGCGAGTGGGCTGTCCAACAAGGTTTGTTCCGAGTTCTCGTAAAAAGCACAAGGCGAAAGCCAGAATGCCACCCCCACCCACCCACACCCACACCCACTCCTCCTCCTCCTCCTCCCTTGCCTCTTTCTCCTTATGAACATATAGAAGACGACAGCAGAGCTATCCAGTGCTGGCCAATATAAATCCGACTCAGTCACCTCCAGATGGGATGGCTGCCTTTTACATGGAGAGCTCAGCAGTAGCCCGTCCCGACTCATTGTGTCACTCCATATAAAATGAAATCAACCACATCTTCTGGGAGTGGCTAAACCTAAGCTACCTTTCCCTAGTTATACTGGAAGAGATCCCTTTAAGTGAACTGTGACTTCTGAGGAGATTTGCGTAACAGCTCAAAACGACCTGTTCGGTGTTCGGTTCATGAAGTAGGGCCATAGCAGACAGTGGTTTGACACACTGTTAAAGATTTGCTCTGTCGTTGTGTGTCTTGTCACCAACAGCTGTGGAGGAAGGGCCACTGGAACTGTATCCTCTCCATCAAGCCACGGCTCGGAAATGAGCCATTCGTTCTGACCGCTGCTGTCGAGCCGTCTGACCTCTCGGGGCTGGAAGGCCCACTGTGGTCTCATAAAAAATGCCAGTCATAAAACAGCCGAGGGGGTAAGTCACTGTTGAGCTATTAGCTGCTGATATTGGATGAGATTTCAGTAGGTGTCAGGGTGTAAGATTGGATGAGGCTAGGAGGCAGAGGCCTGTGTCTCAGGAATGACGGATGGGCTGAGAGGTGAAAACTTCAGATGACAAGGAGGACAGTTAATGACACGATCATTATCATTATTATCAATATTTGTGGCACAGCTGTTTAACACAAGTATCACAACTTCCTCTGTTCAAAGGGGACGGAGTTGGCCTTAAAATTAGGCCTAATAGTGGCATCAGTTCACTCTCTCAAAGTTTGAAGTCAAACAAAGCTCTGCCCACACACACGTGCACACACACAGTCCTAAAAACACTTGTTATCAATTGGGGGGAAGGCACCATTCAAATTAGCTCTTTTAATGGTGCAAACAGGGGAGCACAAAGTAAATACTGAGGTTTACGACTTCCCCTACTCGAGAACAGCATATGTTTGATTGTGGCTGCTAATGTTAAACTAATTAGGGGGTCTGAGCTGAAAATCCCATGCAGATCATTGACGTTCACTCAGTTGTGACTAAACACTAAACACTATGAGCAAAGTGGGAGTATCCACTCTTAATAGTCCTTTAAAATCCTGATGGATTCAAAAATCATGGAAGCACAACAGCCAAAAATCTTTGGGTCTTTTGTAATGGAAATATTTATAACTGTTTTTGTATTATCTTAAAAAAGAGTTAACTGATCAGGCGTGTTTTCAATGAGAAAAGTATGCTGAGTCAGGAGTCAGGTAACATCAGTGATGTTAAATATTTTTTGAAAAACGGCAATGGCCTTCAAACAAAATCAACTTCACTCACGTTATATTTTGGAATCTGATGGCAACATTTTCCCAATGAAGCTCTGCAGTGACAACCCACATCAGGGCTCTACAGGGACATTTCACCGATATGTGTGTATGTGTGTCTTGTATGTTTGTGTGTGTGTGTGTGTGTGTGTGTGTGTGTGTTTGTGTGTGTGTGTGTGTGTGTGCATGCATGCGTGCATGCGTGCGTGTGCGTACGATATTGGCCTGGCTCCCTGGAAGAGTGACAAAGAAACAGAACAGGGATTTATTCATCAGCCTGTTTCCACCAACAAGATAATAATAAAAAAAAAAAAAAACAAGACTCAACACCAATACCAAAGCACTCTACTCAGCAGAAAACCTGCCTGAGCAATTTATAAACTGTCCCCTATCAAACACACACCTACACACACACACTCACTCAAATCATTCTTGCCCCCCACCATCATCTTGATCTCGTAAATGTTTTTAGTACCAGGTCTGTCCCAGAGAGCTGGACACCGGGGCTGTTTACATTAAGGCTAGTCGTGCTAGCTAGCGGCGCTGAACGCTGCATGGTCGTCTATCAAATTGAGAGTGTTCTCATAAACATACTAATTAGACTGTGCTTTGGTATTTAGCCCATGGATCGTTAAGCTAGAATAAACCAACATATTAACCTCTGATTAGGATGGCAGAGCTAATACTGTGTCATCACTGCACTGCATTTATCACAGCACCGGGCATACCATTTATCATAAGGTCAGCCACCTGTAGCAGCAATGAACTGCTCATTAATCACATTACATCTCCAATTACACACTGGATGAATTAATGTGCTTTAACCAAATCTTGAATTGTGATTTTAAAACGTCCGAAGGAGCCAGTAACATAAAAATGACTGATCTGTATACGCTGTGTTGTTACATGATTAAAGTTGTGAATGCCTTTAGAAACACCTGTAGCCTCCTTATTTCACTTTAAGTAAAACTGCTTTCAGACATGCATTGAACTCTGGACATTTTTTTCCGGAGGCGCTGCATGACAGAATGCAAATGTCCGATTCATTAGCTGCAGATATTTTCCTGATTTTCTTCGGCCAGTCCCCTGGTATAATGTCTGAAAATGTCAAAGTACAAACGTGATGCGCCTCCGAGGAGGATATCAAAGGACATTTAGGCTATAAAACATGGTGCAAAACTATAGAACTCAACTCGTTCATGTCTTTTTATTGACATGAAGAGAGTAGACTGCTGTTCAGCGTTACGCTACAGGCAACTGAAAACCTTTAATTTGCTAATATTAAGGAATAAACTGTTACCTTGTCAACTTCTGGAAATAAGCTCACAGGCAAATACATTTTCATTATCTGTAGCTCCTAATGCGAAGGGTGGATTGTGAGCAGTTGTATTGTCCAAGTCACAATGGAGTAAAAAGTATTGTGTTGGTTCATTTAATCTGTAGTATATCTAGTAATTTATTACTCTGAGGTAATATTATAGTAGAGATACGGTAGAATTATGATCATATAACACAGAGGTGTGAAGCCAAGACATTTAACATAAATGCAATCTTTCAACAACATTTCGTCATGAATGTTTACAGACACAGATTTGGAAGTAAGTGTAATTAATTATGTGTGTCAATGTACCGTACCATGCCTGGAAATCGACAAAAATAACCACGGAATTAAAAATGGCTGACTTGCCATGTGGTTTAGGCTATGACTCACTTTGAGTTTTGTACATCTGGGTGTGATACATGTGCCGACCAAAGCAAACGGCGTGGCCATTTAGCTGTGCTCTAGCCCTTGATAACTGTGATTCATTTGGGGGAAAAAGATATCTGCTGAAGTCAGCATGCTAATCCTGCCTCGTAAAATCACTTCAAGAGGCGCTGGTGAGTCACCGCAACATCCAGTCAGCCTTCAGTCCGACATGAAAGGGTATAGAAGATAGAGTTTCTTTGCATATGCCACCTTTATCGGAAGACTTTTGTCAGCAACGACATCAAACTGCCCCCATAGAAGTTTTAAAGTTTTAACATGATCCAGGATTCTAAAGTTAAAAAGCACAAAGTCAAAACTGACTAACAGGTGAGTTTTCAAAAGCAACAGGGATTTAGATTTTTTCAGAAACACATCACAAAAACAGAATATATATATATATTGATTCTTATTTTGGATACAGTAATCCAGATCTGGTGAATTCCACAAATTTATAATAGTTACTTTGTAATTAATAAGCAGTATCTGTCAGGATCAAGGCCAGTTAACTGTTGTGTCTAAGATATTAGCCCTCCCACAAAGTAACCTAACGTGAGCTTGCATGCGTTTGCCAAAATCCTCCCCTTACCTCCTAAATTTTGATTTGAAGTTCTCTAATTCCTCACGTTTTTAAATCTGCTAGTGGTGTCTGCCAGTAGCTGTCATTGTGCTAGCATTACTGCTAATATCCTTAGCTATTTTTTAGCTTCCAAATCAGAGAGAGATAACAGCTCTTAATAAAACAGATCAAATTAAGTGTGTGATCAAAACAGTAATCATGTGTTAAAGGTAACAGAGGAAGATGGGGATCCTACAAAATATGTGTCAGTGAAAGTTACCTGGCAGTTCTGACACTAATTAAAAGTTACATTTCCTTTACATTTATTTTCCCAAGATCATGTCTTTCAGGAAGCCCTGAAAGACATGATGTCACATTTTGATTGCTTATATTAAATATTGGTCAGATTGTGATTATTTAGTAAAAATGGCAAAGGAACAAAATAGAATAGTAACTTCTCTATTACGGAACACAATTCATTGCAGCAGCCAGTTGTGGATCCCAACGAAAACAAGTAATAAAAGCATGAATTTATCTGTTATATGACTTAAAAATGTAGAGGGAATGAAAAGGTCTATGTGTAATGTAACAGCTTCTGCCCATTTCTGTGTCGTTCTTGACTTAAATCCACCCAAGCCACAGTCAGAGTCGATGTTTTCTTGAACGGGTCCAGGGTTTGAACAATCTGAACATAAAACAATTCTTTCTGACTCTATGATTATGTAGTCACACTGGACAATGCTGGATAAAAACAGCCTTTTAGTCATGTTTCCCGTACATGATTTATGTGGGCCATTATCAAGTTCCCATATTCCTTCCTCTAAACAATGAAATCCAAAAATCTGCAGACAGATTATGCTAAATCCAGAGGATGGTTTGGTGATTACAGTAACGACTCGAAATAGCACATAATGACGGACGCAGTGGAACAACAAGCAGCAGGAAAAAAGCTCGAGGGCAAAGACCTTTCAGGGGAGTAATACTGCTGACATCACACCACTAATGCTTTTTATGGACATCTTCATTATCCATTGCACAGAGAGCAGTGGGAAATTATCCAGACATGTGAAAGGCCATCAATTTCAGCTATGATAGGGGATCGTGATTTTTATCAAGTATAAATTGTTTGTGCAAGTCGGTGTGTGTTGCAGATGTGTGGACATAAATGCACAGGTATTTGTACTGTAGCTCAGGGTAGTGTGTTTGTGCATGTGTGTACAAAAAGAGGCGGAGTCTGGGGCCAAGCAGATCTTTGCGTGAGTGTCTATAATTGGCGGCAGAGAGAGAATCCATATGAGCTGACATCTGTAGTGGATTTTTGGTGATAATAAATCAGGTTTCTCTCTCTGTTTGTGTGCTTCCACACAGCTCCTTCTCTCCCCTCTGTGTCACACACTCTCTGTCTCTCTCTCCCCTCTCATTTCCTAAAGTCTGTGGAAAACCCAAGACTAGCTGTGCAGAGTTCCTGCAAAACCTTGGAGTCAGCCTCAAATGACGGGTGGCCACACAAGTTGAGTCGTGAAAGCTCCTTCCTGGCCAAAGCTCAAGTGAGAGTGCAGGGAATGGAGTGTAAAAAACGGAGAGACCTGCTCTGTGATTATCAGCGAGCGGAGGTGGATGGAGACAGCGAGGTGTGAACACGCCGTGGCTGAGGGGAGCACTGGCTGGCAAAACCTTCAAACTGCCCGTGTGGAGACCAGTTTTTGCTGAGTGCACCCATGGCTGAGTTAACAGTGAAAGTTTGCCACTGAGCCATTTCTCTCCACATCAATTTCCTGTCTAGCCGCAGCCTCGACACCAGAGTTCAGGCTGAATGACTGTTGTTTTGATTATGCTTCTTCTTATTACATTAAACATGATATGCAGTCAGACAGAGTGAAAAAAAAAAAGAGGAAAGGAAAATCCTTTCTGGAGCCCAGTCGGAGGTGACCAGGTTACTGCATTCTTGAGTTATTCCACTGACGATTACAGAAGTCCTGCTCAGAAACATTATCTCCTCTCCAAGAGATTACAGGGAGTAAACACAGTAAACATGTTTGGATTACTGTGTTTTCCATTTCATCAAGTCACTAAATGAAATAACGAGGTTGTGTTTCCCCTCAAATGTTTGTCAGATTCAATTGTATATTGTAAGGATGTGGCACAAACGAGAACAAGAACATGTCACGCTTGTTTTGGGGGAAGAAAAACCTGCCTGACCCTGAATACTGTTGATGTTTAACACAACATGCTTCAGTCACTGCCTTATACCTTAAAACAAAAAGAAAATCCTTTAGTTCTATTAACACATAACTAAATGAAAAAGGTGCTGAATACTTCAACTACAATTAATTTGACAGTAAAATACTAACTTCCTAGTGTTGTAGTTAAGTGGACACCTTGATATTTACAATTGTACAAGGCCAAACGTTTGGATACTCGTCCTTTGGGCAACACCATCGAGGAGCCATCTGATCGGCACCAGACTCATTCTACACTGCAGCACGACAACGACCTCTCAACAGCCAGAGGTGTGGTGCAGCACCCACAGAGCCCTGGTCTCAACATCATGGAGTCAGTCTGGGATTGAAAAGAGAGAATACATTAAGACAGAGAACAACAAGTTCTCCCAGATGCTTGCAGCCACCTAGGTGCCAAGTACTTTCAAACTGTGTGAACCTGGAAGAATTGGTGCTTGGGAGGCAAAGAGCTCACAGATGAAATATTCATATATTTGTTTTCCTGTTTACTGCACTTTACATCCATGCCATTATCTTAGAGAGCATCCTAACTTTTCTTTTAGGGCCTATGTTTGCACAGTATTGCACTTGTGCCAATATACTGGTGCAGTGCTCGTTCTAAACCTGCCTGTTTGGAATAGTCTGGTGGCTTGGCCTATGGTAATGCTGGTTGCAGCTTTTCTTTCTGAACCTGTCAAAGTGACCTGCACTAATGGAGCAGGTGCAAGTAAAGACAGAGCCCTGAAGCTGCGCCACCGCTGCTGCACAAAGATTTGTCCACCTGTTTATTCAAAGTCTGGTGAAGATTGAATCGGTACAAACATCCCCGAACTGGAGAAAGAGTTTGCATTGCTGTTGTTGTTGGCAATAAGCAGAATTTTTTACCATTTTACTAATATTTAAAGACCAGGGTTTTAATCAGTGCAACAGCCGAAAGCCGTCGCAGAAGTAATTAATAAGTTGGACTAGAAAAGAGCATTCACGTACAGATCAGAAGGTTTCTGCTGTCAGGTAAAGCTGGGGTTCTTCAGTACGTTGCGTGTGAACCTTTGTCGTAAATCTAAAAAGTGTTATCTATTTACTCTTTCTATGTGATCCACACAGGATTGTAATGTGCTGTGCATATTGTGATATGGAATCTGGAACATATCCTCTTTGCACAAGTACAGAAATGGTGAATGGCTGTTATACACATGGATGTATGTGTGTGTGCTTGCAGTGTAAAGTGTGTATATCCCAAAACAAATCAGTTCTGAAACCAGAGAAAAGAACACAAGGGCCTGACACTCATTCTCAAGCCAGAAGCAGAGTTGAGTTGTGTTTGGAGGAAAAAAAAGACAAGCAAAAGACAACATTACAACTTTACACACTGAGTGTACAAAGATTTCTTAGATCATTTTCTTAACAGAAGTTTAAAAAAATGCAACTTCCTTCCTTAGACCAGCCGAGACTAGACAGGTGAAATGATAAAGCTTTAAACCTGGCTGACCTCTGACCAACATGACAAACCCGCGTGGACAGATCAATAGACACCTGATAAAATGAAACTTCCTGCCTAATCTGTCTTAACCGCAAACAGGAAGGGAAGAGTATTTCTAATAAAACGCCACAGCCGAAACAAGATGGGGATGATATCCATTGAGAGATACTTTGTTTTAGAAAAATAAGCATTTCACACCTCCCTGTTTGGTCAAGACCTTCCGACCTTTCACTTAAGTCCAAACGAAAATAATAGGGGAGAAAGGTGCCTGCTGACAAACGGTCCAAAATTTGACACGAACAAAATAGGTGGCCTTGGTCCGGATCACACGAACCATGGGTCGCATCATTTGCAGAATGGACGTCCGTTTACATATGACCACAGTACATACAAATTTCATAAACTCTTAAGTCCTTTCCCTAAATTTGCAATGTGAAACCTAACGAACTGGTTTAAATGTAAACAATATAACAAAGATATGAACTTAGGTTCAAACATTGATTTCCGATTTTCAGGTGTAGAAATGCAAGATTTTCTTAGAAGTGTCATTTGTAATTAATACAATTGAAGAAGGGGCTGACTGGGTTTGGGGGGGGGGGGGGGGGGGTGGTTCAAGGAATATGAACCAATTTGAATTTGAAAAGTCATTAATTTTGATTTATTTCATTGGGACTTTAACTAGGAAGCAAAATTAGAGGCACATTACATGATCGATCTGCAATAAAATCCACTGCCACAAATAAATAATCAGACATAGAAACGAGGAAGTATCCACTGAGTGTTTGTGCAATGTGTTTCTAATTGATTTGCACTGAGAGCAGAATATCTGTAGAGGTTGTTTTGTATTATTTGTGCATCCAATCATTTGTTTTTCCTCACAACCGAAACGCAGCATCTTTCCCTCAGGCAACCGTAAACATTGGGCCTCAGCCTGTCAACACTGGTGTGTGTTTAGACATCTGTTTCCACCACAACTTCACACTGATCGTCAGTATCATGTGGCTCTTGTCTGGAGTCACATCCGCACTCCAAAATACATGTTGTCTATTACCACATTTGGATCTAATTCTGAGGAGTGTTTAGTGGTTGAAGTGGTGAGAGACCTATCCCGTCTTGTTGTTATGAAATTTGTAGGAGACGGTTAGCAGCGGAGTGTGCGCGCGTGGTGCGGTGCTTCCTGTTTGCTCTGACTGACACCAGCTGATCTGATAAGTATACATGTGATTTTTCCTTTCATCACTTCTGTAGTTCTCAATTCTTCTATTTGAAACAAATGTAAGATCTAAAAAAAAAATACACGACTTTCGCACAATTTCAGCTAATGAAATTTCTTTAGCCCATATCGCCCCAAAAAATGTGTCTATCAATATAACAGCCGGCACCACTCCCAACTTTTAGTTTTTCTACTTTTGCTGTAAGGATAAAGGCAACCCCCCCCCCCCCCCCCCCCCCAAAAAAAAAAAGGAAACAATTAAAAAGAGCTATGTGTGCAATTGGTTAAACCGTTCAATTTCCCTTCAGTTTGCTTGGTCAACCAGATTTGACCAATTTCTGGTTTTTATTGTGTTTTATTTCATTTCGTTACGGGATTAGCGACAGATTGAATAAAGTTGGTTCTCTAAAATAATGGCAGTTGACACAATCTCAGCATGGAAATCCATAGACTGGAGAAATAAAATGCCATCACTTTTCCACCCTTACTGGAGATGGTGCTTATAAGCATACACACATTACATCAAACTCGCTGGACCACAAACCCTGAGCTTTCTGCATATCACATATGAAGAATAATATATGACTTGGTGCAGTGTACCATTAAAGTATATGGAGCATTACCCATAGTGCACATAGGGGCCGTGCCATAGTTTTATTGCAGGTTTACAACTCGCCGGTGGAATAACAGCAGCTTGTTTCCTTAGGTGGAAGATGGGAAAAGAGGAGTGGAGTGTGTGTGTGTGTGTGTGTGTGTGTGTGTGTGTGTAAGTGTGTACAACTATTAGGGCCAGGTGTTGGAGGCTTAAAACAAGACCAGGTAGTGAAAAGTAGTCACTCCATCAATTTTTTGATGCAAAATCAAGTGTGCTATTGGAACTGCCCTGATTCAAGATAAAATATAGACACACAGTGTCCGGTGACAACAGAAGCACAACACATGGCACCGTTAACCTCAACAGTCACATCCAGTGACTCTTCAACCTGTATCGAACCAACAAGTTCCACCAGTTACAACGTTTGCAAACTATTTTAAACTTATAATCTCTGTGCTTCATGACTGACGAAGACGTTATTTGCAGCGCTTGTTGACAGTTGTAAGCAGATAGGTAACCAATCGTGATGTTAGTCCCTTAAAAACATTGAGGTGCTCTGTCTTTCATCATTAACGCAGCCACTTTAATGACAAAATATTAAAAACAATAATAAAAATATTTGTATTGTGATTGACACAATCATTTTTCTGAATCAAATATCACAATTTTTCGCAGCGTTACTCACTTATATTCAACTTCATGAAAAACCCACAAGAATCTAGTTTGACTGAAACATAATCTGAAAGCACTTTTACAATTTGAGCCATATTATTTATATATTACAATATTAATATTACTTATTGATTAAATCTTTTATGGGAAATTATTTTCATACTCTGAAATGTTTCAGACATGTGCAACAGCTAACAATTATTCAAATATGGGGTTACCCTCCTGTTTAAATTTACGTCATGAACATTTTGGGGGTTTAAATGATAATTTGGTATGTGGAAGTGTAATTAATATCCTGACCAGTTTCCACAATAAAAGGAAAATGATAGACAGATATATTGATGCAGACATGTGAAAAGGGACCCGGCGTATTGCTCACACAGTGAGTAATCATATTAATCTCTCTAATGGCAATAGATCTCAAATAACTTGGCCTGGAAAACAACACCTGTTAAAAGCCATGTTTCCGTCTATACAATGCAGGTCCTGCAGCTTAATCGCACCACTGAGGTTGATAATCTAGAATATAGAACTAAATCAATACCGGTGGGTAGTGTGTGGGATCAATTCCCTGAGGGGGAGGTTTGCCATTGAACACGACACCCAGGGACGAGCGTGCCTAATCCATGTTTGAACTTTAAGTGAGCGTGGGCCTCTCTCTTCTTAACATGACCACTCGGTTCCCCCAGACCCATCAAAGCTGGCTGGAAGACATGGTCACTCGGATGATGATATGTAAGAGCTGCTGCCCATGTGGGAGATGTGGGGACTCGACCAGCCTGTGTTCTCTGTCCACCCATCCACCCGAACGTCTAGCAGCTCCATGAGAACGCCAAATGTCCCCTGCGCTCCCTGCGTCCAGGTGTTTTGGTCATTAGGGCCTCTGACTATTAGACGCACCGTGGTGCATGCTTAATGGTTATAAGGCCAACCATCGTGCTCAGATCACACCTCCGCAGCTGTAAAGGGAGGCGGGGAGGGGTGGCAGCCGGGGAGGCATGCGCAAGGGGGGACCGGGCCAGGACGCCAGCTTTGTTCTCTGGGGGCTCCGGTTACACCCAGCTCTCTCCACAGCCAGCGTGACATTCAATACTGCAACTGTAAATTTTACATTAAGCGTGTGAAATCACAGATGCACATGTCACAGCAGTGTCATAAAGTGAATTTACTTAGCTCGACTTCAGCACGCACCTTAAGTCTCTGTAGGGGGTGGTTGGGGGGGGGGGGGGTAGGGATGCTAGACACAATTACAGCAATTAATTCTTAAAATGGCCCCTCGAAAAGTTCCCTACATGTTGACATGTTCAGGGCGCACACCTGGTCTCATTCACCTTATTAACAATAGCCCGCCATCATTATATTTTCTTTGGTATTGCACATTAAAAATAATTGATATTTAGACTCAGCTTGCAGCTTGTTACGGGATTAATGGTCTGTGAATGTGAATAATAACTTCGGGTGAAGACTAAGAAAGTGAGAATGACCTTTACAGTGCACAGTAATATCGCAGCAGAATGTGTAAACACGCAAACACCCAGAATACAATTCAAGACCAGGACATCAAACTGAAATATGCAGAAGAGAGCACATTTTATGGTGAAACTTTGGGACTGTCACATCAACCAGTTCCTTTATTTCAGTCCGACAGAATTTGAAACATTCGCAGACAATGCAGCTGCAAATCTGTCTGCTTACTGGTGACAGAGGCCAAGTCCACCTGTTCTCCCTCAGATCATCCCTCCACTAAAAATACAGAGTCAGGAATCCAGACAAGTCTCAGTCGTAAACAGCAACAGAGCCAGACCCGTACATAATGTGCCTCTAAACTTCCCTTAAGTCTGGCAAGTACCAGTATTAAGGTTTAATTATGTTTGGAATATCAGAAAGCAATTTTGTCACCTATTAGAGTTAGTTTTTCATTCATCCCTATTAAATATGCGGATATTTTTTATAATATTTTTAAGTAAAATTTTTCCAGCATCATATCATCAGCACCCAATTATCCCACTACAAAATCTGTGACTCTGGATGACGACAAAGAAAAAAAAAAAGAGTTATGAGGTAAATGCCATGCAACTTCCTAACTTCTTATGCATAAAATGCTGAATATGACTAATTCATGTGTCCCCTGAACCCCCCGCGGTTCATTTGGCAACGGCTCAATAAAATGTGCAGAGCACCCCGTGCTGCCCGTGTACTCTACCCTGTAAGAGTATTCCCCTGCTCAAAGGGCGGGGGTGGGTGAGGGGGCAACATTAAGACTGGTGGTTTGTAAAGTGAGCTGGGAAGTTTAATTGATCTAAAAGAATTTAATGTGGCGTAGTGAATTGCAGCAGACAGCATGGATTTATATCGCAACCCCGCAGAAACGAACATAATATTGCCAGCGTTTTACAGCAGAAGGGGGATTTTTTTTAATTGTGCCCACAAAAGTGATTTACGTTGTGTTGAGTAAAACTGCAGTTCAATAACAGCCCTGACTGCCTGTTTTAATTCCCGCTCTTGCATAAAAAAAAACCTGGAAAGTTTCAGACGATTTATCTCAGATCTAAATGTGTTGCTCAAAGAAGGATCGTTTTAATTGTGTATTAATTAAAGCCATCCTCATGTAGAAGAGGGGGTTTTTGGCGCCGACCCATTTCACACATCACAAAGCAATAATCACGCCTGAGCTGTATCATTTTAAACTAAGCTCTCACTCTCTCAAGTGTTAAGTCCATCCTGCATGGACGTCAATGAGAACACGGAGGACTCTGCAATGTGTTGGAGATTTTGAATGTAAAACCGAGATTACCCCACAGCCACGGGGGGAAGGATTCAGCCCAATCCCCACAGGATGTGTCGCGGCCAAGTCAAACAAGAGCACAGATATTTACCAATATGTTCTGGATACTGTGGCCACACATAAGGAGATACCCAAAACAAATAACAGATGGATTTCTTTTTTAGTTTGATTTTGACTGAGTATATGCATGTAGTGGAATGTATGGTGTTTGGGTTGATGCCTTCATCTGAAGTGTCTCTGGACTTAAAGTTCTAAAACATGATCACAAAGAATATAGAAGGAAAAAAAAAGACATCAGTTATGTACATATAGTTGATTAGTAGTTTTAATTACCTAATTAATTAACTGCTTTTTTAACTTTCTAACAACATTCAGTCTTTACCAACTCATGAACCACAAAACTCTCCTCTGCCCTAAGCTTTCAGCAATAAGCATGGATGTACTGTTTTATTGACACAATATCAGTAATATTAAAAAAGTATTTCCAATTTCCATATTTTCTTTTTTGAATATTTTCTACTTGTGTTTTTTATTATACTGTAATATTATACTGTGATTCAGATTTGACATGAACAATGTAATGTTAAGTTTTGATTTGAGACAAAAAAGGGAGGTCATCATTGGGCAAAGCTCCCATGTAGTTGGTGAAGTCAATGCAATGCAGGTTTGTACTGGCTGATCGCGGTTTAAAACAAAACCGAGAATTGGCTGACACGTACATTTTTTGCATGTAACTAAGCATAATCTGAAGCTCAACTAATGCTCTTGTTGACTTAGCCTAGCCATCCTATCTGAGAAAAACCAGAGAGACCACAGCTCAGCAAAACGTATTTACATTACCGCAGGGAGCACCGGATGAGAAAGATTGACTCAGGGAAAATGTACGATGTATCATAAAAAAAAATATGATTCTTCCCCCGAAAATTCCACTGTGACTTCCCTTTGGAATGATTTTCAGACAGACACAAGCTCGTGGGAGGAAACCGAGCACTCGTTAAACCGACCAGACCTGGCTCAGACCACACCTAGACCTGACCATCCATCAGACTGACTGGACAGAATTTATAGTGTGACCTGATCGGTCATCATTTATTACTTTTACTGGTCCTAAGTGGAGGCAATCACCGGCTGGTGTTTGTGTAAGAGGAGACCTCCACCTGCGAGGGTCTCCCATTAACACCAACCTAACTCGGGGGAAGATATGTCATCTGTCGGTGTTTAGACTGGGTCTGCAGTCTGCCCCAACACTATTCTGTGGGGGACACTTTACTCACTAAATGAGCTACTGTGTATCTTCATTAAAAAAAAAAAAGAGTGTGTCATACTGACGTCGGTCGGTACTGTGATTTTTCTCTTGCAGGAAATGCTTTTCAAACCAGTCATCTGGAACACTGTCAAAGACGAAGATGTGCAGCTGAATGACCATATCTGAGCAGTGACGTTAGAGCAAACAGAATAATGTGCAGGGACCGGAGAACAGAAACTGACCATGTGTGCGGGACACTCTCAACCAGATCTCGCTGCAGTCTTATCTTCGCGATCAGTGAAAGATCTAAGGGAGAGGTTGAGGTAAAAACAGAGTGGATGATGGTGTAACTACTGCAGCCACTAACACAGCTGCCCTGGAGCTACCGTCACTTCAGGCCGTGAAGGTAGCTCGTGGCTTTGAAGTGCAGCTGACATTGGCTTCTGTTCAAACTCATGACACGTCCTTTGGACGCTCTGCTGAACTTGATCAGTCACTCAGCAAATAAATGTACAACCAACCGAGAGGGACAAAGAGAGGGGAATAAAGAGAGCTAGAGGGAAGCAACCGTAAAATAACTAAACATGGCTGAGACACACTGTGAATAGGTTCACAGGAGGTCACGACCTTCTGAGCTTCCACAAAGCCTTTGTTGAACACAGGTAATGGTTGGGCGATGGTGCTACTGTTCTAAACAGGAGGTGAACAGAGAGTGAGACCCAGAGTCGAGGCTTCTAGTGAATTATTATGTCTGGTCCAGCTTCACATCCCGGTTTCAGATGCTCATCAGTCAAATTTGATCAGACGCCGCATGTGAAGCGCTCCAGTGTGTGAACCCCTAACTCTACAGCACGGGGCTAATTCTGCGTAATTGGCCGTGTGTGTGCGTGTCTGTGTGTGAGGCTGCAGGGAGTTAACAACTGGGTGAGAGAAAGAGAGTAACAGAAAAAGAGAATAATGGACAGAGTCAATCTAAGGCTCACCTTCACTTCCCTGTCTAATCACTACCACATGCTGATGAGAGGCACTTGGGAAGTCCCTCCAAAAATTACACATTCTTTCTCATTCACCTCACTTCCCTGGGCTAGAAGGGTTTGGGATATCCTTAATTTTTTTTTAAATATCATTATGTTACTAAGTAGTTGTTAAATCTAAGTTGTGAAATCTGACACTCACAAAACCAATGAGTCAATGATTTTGAATTTCCGAGCTGGGAGTTGTAATGTCGCTGAGGGTCCTGTGGGAAGTGAATGTGTTGTCGTGTTCAGGTTGTAAGCCTCTGTCAAAGGTAGAAAGGATCTCTTCCTGGCTCGGGCATATTAAAAAGCCTCACCAAAAGCAACCTTAGCCGTCCCAGTGAAAGTGTGGGAACCCAAGCCACAACTTGGCATTACATAGCTCGCAAATAAATAGCATGCCCTGCCTCAACTCTCATCTAATTACAGGTATGGTTTACCAGCTACGGCTTATTAGTGTTTCCTCAGCAAACTATAAAAACTAAATGCCACCGTTTTGTTGCTGCCTTGGTTCTCGTGTGCCTCCCTTTCTTTCCATGTTCTTGGACAGCGCAGATTATTTTTAGCCGTGAGCTGGTGGGATATTTTGCTGCACAAAAACGTGCAGCCAAAGCTAATGTCTGTCTTCTCCCTGGGTCAGCATTTAACATCCTGCGGAGGTTTTTTTTGCTTTGACGCTGCAGCTGAAACCTAGACAGAGGATATCTGTAATAAAATAATACCAGTGCGTCTGCTGTGGCAGTGTCTCTTACTTTGTAGAAATAATAATCAAACGTGTGTTTTGATAGTGAAATGGTGATTCATTGAAAACAGATTCATTCCACACAGCAACCACCACAAATTCACCACAGAGTCCTCCGTCCACTACTCTTGAGACAGAAGTCGTCTGTGGTGACCACTTCTGGGAGACTTGCTCCCCCTGGTGCCAGGGGCTGTAAATTCAGTCAGAGAGTTTCAAAACTGCATGTATCCTCCTCTTCGTTTTGCTTTTGTTGACATGTTCAAGCATGTGTGCTTATCACATAAAGTATGTTGTACAGATTAATATACACAGAGGCAAAGATTAATTTTGTTCTCTTTTACTTTGCTTTGGCAGGCCGTGCCACTTCCCATACTTGAACCATGGCTGCGCAGTGCCAAGTGTATTTAAATACTCGGATACCTCGGCCAAACATAAAGTCAAGGACTCCATGTGAGCGATCAGAGACCACAGGCTTGTACCGAGTTTCACAGCCACAGGTCATACTTAATCTGTGTGTGAGTATCAGGGTGTCCGGACACTAAAACAGGCTTGAATGAGTTTAGTGCTGTCCTCAGGGCAGCCACAGTGCTGTGACCTTCCTGAGAGCCATTCACAGACAGTGCTGCTGAACGCTCTGTGGGCATGTTTGTTAACGTTCGGTTCTGCTTGGGTAGGAATGGACACAACATGATGGTGAAAAAAATATACATTCGACATGAGGTCACTATAAGTTGAAAATAAATAATTGGAGGGATATCTTATTAAAAAACATGCGTTTTAGCTCCATCTGTGTAAGCACCTCCGCCTTTAAATGCATGAATTTCTCATGCAATCTTCACAGATGAGCAAGCCTCGCAGTGTTAGCACTGAAAAGCAGGTTTCAAAAATACATTAGGATTATATGAAACATCATCACTAAAAACACACCAGCAAGCAGAACTGTCACAGACCTTTAGTCTAGGAAGGCATGCGACTGTAGCCTTGCATCCATTATCAAACATTCACCACCATCCATTAAAATCGTGTTTGCTTGTTTGTTTACTTGTCTCCGTAGGAGCTGACGGCCTGTCACCACCTTGTATACATTCCAGCCATTCAGCTATGTTTCAATATTCACAACAATGTAAAACACGCACATCTAATATATTATTTAGTCATATTCCCCAGTAATAAAACACATTTAGATTCTTTCTGGTGTGATCCTGACATTGTATTTCCATTATTTTCTCTTTAAACATTAACCATGGCCTTGTTGGGAATGCATTATATCTTCATCTTCTGCTTAAAGATTCAAATGGCATGCCGGTCGGGATAGGGAGGCCGTAATGTTTGAGCAGAGCTGACAGAGAAAGGAATGTTTTTGCCTAAAACCTGCTGAAAATTCACTTTTTCAGGTCTCTCTCCCATTACAGCACAGTGCTATGACTGCAGTTTAAGGCTCGCTAGGTGCTGAGTAGGGATTTCTTCCCCACTTAGGCTGATAATAACCTCCCATAACACACACACACACACGCACACACACACAAACACAAACACACACACAGAAAATATTGTGATCTGTATGATTAAAGGTATATATCTGAAATGCTAGAATGTGGAACACTATTCATACAATTGAGCACATTAAAAGAAATAAGGTTAATAAAAACAATACTTTGTAACATGGAAGCACTTTTGATTTCTTGAACCCAACTGTCATTTTGACTCTGATTCCTTGTTCCTGAACATCAGACAACTAATATATTGTTTCTTTGGAGATTTCAACTGGACATTACAAATTTCTAAAAAGCTATTATTAGAGAAAGTATAAATTGTAGTTATGCTGAACATGTAAAAGGAAATGAATATTATTAATTGGTTGGATTTTCAAAAAGATCCTGATAACATCAGAGATATGACAAAGTGGACATAAAGATGATGTGAGTCATAATCTGACTATATGCTCTGGAACATCTCCACAGAAATATTAATGTAAAATCAGAAGCTCATGTAAACAGCATGATTGAAATAAAGTCTTATCCTGAATAAGGTCCATAGTTGGAGTATTGGTGTCCACGTAATCCTTGGTTTGATCTCCCTCCGTGGTATCTCATTTATATACTCATTGATCAATGAATAATGTTAATTCGTAACACTGAATTGGACAGTGCATTCTCCTCCATCATTGTTTTTTCATCTAACTAATTATTAGAATAAAAGCTTGCTTGATGCTAATTTCATAATTTTCATATATTGCTATGCAAATTATTTTTAATTCAGCTCTTCAAAACATGCAACAAAAATTCAAACCTGATTTACAGATGTAAGATATTTTAGTTCCATAACTTCATAGAGCATCATTGAATGTAGAATTTTCTTTGCCGAAATAACCGTTTTCGCTGTAGAACACCTGAATCCCCTGACTGAGATAGACCTCAAAAGTGTCAAGACCACCCTGCAGGTGGTAGACAAGAGCCTTGTTATCCCAAACGCTCCTATTCTGCTACAGTGATTAAAGAAGCCATGGGTCTCCTTCAGAAGCGCTGGATGTTGCCTCTTGCTGCTGGTAAACTGATTGGCGAGCTGCTCGAAGCCTTGCTCACATGGTGTCTTTTGCTGAATCTGAATCAGACCCTGATTAGATCAAATTGCAGAGAGAACCCTGTGCAGCCCTGTGTGTCCACCCTCCCCTCACCTCAGTGCTGCAGCAGTTAAATTGGACTTTTGGAGGCAGGGCCAAGCCCCGTCACTGACACTTGACATCCGGGATATCGGGATTCATGTGTTTTGTATCCGAATGACATGAATACAGATGTTCAAGACTTCAGATGTCGGAGCTCAGATCATGCTGGCTAGCAACAGACAGGGAAATGGAGGGACAGGATACAGCCGCATTGACTAAACTCAAAATATTGCACAATTCTTAGTTTTTCACCGGGGTTCAACCTTGGCTCGGTGATAAATCAGATTCCCCGTCATGGCATGCATGTATCATCAAATGAGGAAACAAGCTAATTTTATAGTCACCAAGGGAAGGGGGGGGGGGGGGGGTTTAACCTGACTCTGGTTAACATTACAAATGAGCGACCCGTGTCTCTGTCTCATCATTTATCTGTCAGGCACACTTCAGGTTGTTGGCAGTGGAAGACCTAAGTGTTTAAACGACAGAAATACTAATATCTGTCTGAGTGGATGGAAAGAGAGGGAGAAGGGGGGGTGTGTGGGGGGGGGGGTGCCTGCTTTCTATAATTGTTTTATTATAAGTGCAGCTCATTATTAGCAAAGGAGACAGGAGGGTAATGAATGACATAAATAGACGGCCTCTATGGCTGACAGCTACGCCACAATGAGGGAGCGTCTCCCTGGGACAAGAGGAGTGTGTGAATATGTGTGTGTGCCTGTCTCACACACATTTCCGTATATCTTCGATGCCAATCCAAGCACACTGGAAAACCGCAATTATAAAGTCATTTTACAGTGAGTTTGACAGATTATTGATCATCTGTGTGGATTAGGTTTATAGTCGGCAAATGAGAACGTCTTGTCAAGCGCAGTAATAACACACACACACTGTATGTGCACATGCATGCGAGTACGTCTGAATGGGTGTGCACGTGAAGGCAAAAGAAAGTGTGCCATGGGGAGAAATTGAAAAAAGAGACAGGAGCGGAGGAAAAAAGATGATGATCATTAGCTTCTGATGGATCTAATGACCGGGTGGATTTATGTAAAGCGGGGCTGGGTAATGGGAAAGAGGCGAGAGGAAGGAGAAAATCATTTAGGGGCAGAGAGGGAGGAGGGGGACTATATCAATGGCATGCTGAGGGGGTAACGACAGCAAGCTGAGAGGCATCATGACAGAGATATAGATCAATAACCCCTCCATTAGGGTATGAAGAACAGTGAGATGAGGAGGGAAGGGGCGGCAATGGAGGAGTAATTTGCTTTATCAGTACACAGGGGACAAGCGTGTGTATGTGTTTGGGTAGGGGCGGGGGGGAGGACACTGATAGGGTCACATAAACAAGTGGCAGCATCTCTCCCAAGAGGGCCAGCAGTGGTGATGCGGAGATGAGGCGCTGCTGGAGTCTGGAGGGGTGAGCGGCGGGACGCGCTCCGGCAGCATCTCTCTCCAGGCAAGTAAAAAATAAAAGTCAACAGGAAAGGGCCGGCGCCCGGGCGCTGCTGTGATAGCTGCCATCCGTTACGGGTAAATTGAACTGTCAGCCCCTCTGTGTCATTTCCATGGCTGGGTGAGAAGGAGAGGCAGAGGCAGAGAGAATTATGGGGGTATTCACCAGGCGATCGCAGTGTGCACTGGGTGTGTTCTGGCAAATTAACTCTCAAAGGAGAGGTGCAAATATGTCCGGGCTGTCAAACAGACAGAAGGATGGGAGGCTAAACAGGCAGAGGGGAGGAGAGAAAACGAGTTCCAGTGTGTTTTGAAAAGGTATCTAGCCGTGTCTCGCTCTGCTCACTTATGGTGTTAAAACAGATTCTGTCAGTGGATGCATTTGGTTCACGTTAGCACCCTGTGGGCAGCTATAACCTGGATGTTGTTTATATTCTGCCACAATGAATGCCAAAGCTGGGCTTGGCTGTGTTTGAAATAAAAACTACGTAGCTCCAATGTTGATTGCTTGTGATCCGAGATGTACACTATGTGCAAACGTTAAACACTAAATCAGTGTCGCTTACGCCTCGTCTGCACAGAAAGTGTTTCAGCCCCGTTTTTCACTCATTCGTCTCATGCATATCTGATTGAACAGATAGCTTCTACTTCCCAGCTGCCTACACAGGTCACACAGCAGCTCAAGTTTATTGTTATTTGGGTTATTTTCACTGTCAAAATCTATTTTCCTGCATTCTAATGTAACTGAAAGCTGAGACGATAACCAGTCGACCAAAAACTCATGTCACAAAGTCGACACGATGTTAACATACACACTGCAAGGAGAGCGCATGATACGCAGATGTATGACAATATCCTCGCAACTACCAAACATTTAGTCCTCAATGTCACATTTAACATAGGCTGCAACCGATCTTTTGAGATTCCCTCTCTAACACGTGGTTTAAGATTCTGTCTTTATTTGCTCGAATTATAATGTTTTGTTTGCACTATATTAAAACATCATTCTCATAAGTGTATGACTTTATTCTTCAAATATTACAACTCTTTCTCAAAATATCTTATTTTGTACCTTTAAGTGACCCTCATGCTCTGATGCACAACACAAATCTAAAACACATCTTCTGTTATTACATATACAAAACATGTGGAAAAAAGAGAAGTTTTTCACAAAACGAAAAAAGGCTTTCTCCAGGCCTAATTTATAATTTTCATATCAAAACAGAAAATTTAAATCAAATAACTTTTTCTTACAGCACATTGAACGGCTTTACTTTTCTTCCTTTAAATTGCTATCGTCAAGTTTCCACAGTCAAAGATAAAATACCTGATCTACACGAGGATCTTTGCATAGCTTGATATGCAATACTGCTTTTATTATGTATTATCCTACATGTATAGTTACGCACAAACATTACAGACGCAAAAACGCATTTTCCCAAGTAACTGGTTCGAAGGAGACAATAAGGAATGAGGGCAAACTCTTTCCTCCTTGTGTTGTCGATGTTCTGCTGATCAGCCTCAGTGGTTTTGCAGCAGTGTTACTTTGTGCACACACAGCTCCTCTGACTTTCTGCCCGCCCCTCCACTCTGTCTCTGTCCGCTTACTTAAATATTTATAAAGATTCCTATTATTGTATTAACTATTTATTGATTTATAATTTAAAAGATTTATACTGGGCCACAGAACTCCAGGGGGGAGAGAGAGAGACTTCCACCTCAAGGAGGGAAGCCATCTATGGCTATTTATTGTCTTTTAATGTTAAACCCGGGCTTTTTTGCCTCTTGGCCTTCAGAATAGGAGGGAAACATTATACACAGCGATAGAAAGACAGAGAAAATGAATAGGAAGGACAATCTGGCTCAATATTGCTCTTGGTTAGATGCTGGTGAGCTATGCTCCGTCTCCCTTCCTTGAACAGGTCATGCACAGCAGTCCAGACACAGTCTCCACAATGAAAATGTATTACCTTGCCCCGTCTCTTATTGATTTACATCTTATGACTCTTTGGACGTGAACTGCTTTTCTATACGGCATCTGCTCGTACCCTTTGCCGCCAATGGGGTATGGATGAGGGGACAGAGGGTTCTATGCACCTGTCTCATAAGCAGCCCACTGGCATTTTGCAATTTTCATCCAATGATCAGAGGAAAAAAAAACAAGGATATTGAATCCTTATTATACGTACCAGTTAACAGACTGAATGAAACTCTACCAGATAGGTAACTGCAGCCGGAACCACTTTATCATTGGTGTCGCATCCTGATTTGACATGACAGTACTGTGAACATAGGATACATTTCCCCTGCTTGAGTCTCGAAATTGTACTTCTAACAAGTTAATGAAAACGTCAGAGCTGGAAAAAATTGTCTTCCACTACAGTTCCAGCAGGTCGGAGTCTGTTGAGCGGTGACACAGGGCGAACAAAGTAGGAGTACGCTTTTTCATTTCACACGAATGCAGCCGGTGAGCCATTTGTTCTCTTGTTAGGGAGGAGTGGGATAACGCTCCCAAAGCAGACGAGGGGCAGATTCATCATAATCCAGCTGCTCAATCAAAAGACAAGGGATGGAGGGAAGCTTGTGGTGGTCAGCAGCAGGAAGGATGCTTAGGCGGCGGCTGAGGGTAGGAGGCACGGTGCAGAGAGAAAGAAAGGTGTTGGGAGTGAAAAGCAGAGCGAGCCTTTATGCAGTGCCTGGTGAGTGACAAGGAAACCATTAACGGCGTAGCGCTGGCCAAAGGGATTAAGTCCACACATGCATGGCTATTATTCAAGGTAATTAAAGGCTCTTTTTTTCTACCTCCACAACAAAGCCAGCGGAGAAAGAAGCAGGAAATAGCTCAGGCGATTCTGCTTAGCAGGCAAATCTTTAGCATACGTTGACCCAGGAGTGAACAATGGCTTGAACAACGCGGAGAACCTCGTCTTTGCTCTTGCTGAGATCTAATAAATGACAAACACTTTCAAAGGGCCGCTCCAAAGCCCTGATCCTTCACAACTGTTCAGAGAAAGTATAGTTTAAGATGAGAGTATATTATAGTGTAGTGTCTGTGTATTTAGAGTTTGTAGTCAATGAGAGAAGTTGCAGTCTAAAAATATTAAATTGAATGTCTTGAAAAGAGAATTCTAGCAAGTCAAAAATAAAGACATATTACTTAAGGGCCCAACCAATATATTGTCCTGGCAGATAAGAATCAATATCAATATTTTTTTATTGGAAGTTTCAGTTAATAACTGTATCGTAATAACAGATATGCTGATAATGTGTTTAAGGTATTATATATTAAATAACAAATTGATTATTTCATCTGAGGGCAGAGACCTGTTTATTTTAGTAACTGTAAAATCTCCTGCTCAGTGCATCTTGTTTACAACAAAATGGGAATTGAACGTCGGTTGAATGCCAATTATGCAATTTTGGAAATACAAAAATATCGATATTGTTAACTTAAATATATGTGAGACACTACTTGGATGTTGAATGAGCTGACTCAACCCAACTACCTGAACAAGCTGAGAAACAGCTACTACTGTTCCAAACCTGTCTCCTATGAAACCCTACAATCGGACCTCACCCTCGTCTTGGGCCGGACGACTCTTTTCAAGGTGAGGAGCTGGGTGCAGCACGCTACAGGTGCAGGTAACAGAGTTAAGAGCACAGTGATGAGTAACTGACCTCTGACTGTTGAGCTGTGCAGGGTCCATTAAGGTCCACATGATGTCAATTTTGGCTCTGCAACAAAGCCAGATGTCCATGTATCCACCGATTCGATGCAGACACTGGTACCAACTGTGCATGAGCTGAAAAGCAAAAATTGGACAGTGGGTATGAGAAGAGGCTGCATGAGGAGGTCCACAAACTATCCTCACCTCTACATTCATGCAAAGTCAACAGCAGACAAACCAGCTCTTTGCCTTATATGGAAGTCGCCATTTCACTGTGGTTAGTAGTGGGCCAGTCTACCATGTTAACTGTATATGGAGTTTGATTCATTTAGGAAATATTAATCTTAAATCTTCTTCCTCAAATCTTTAAAATAAATTGTTGTTTCACCTGGATTAAATAATTTTGGTGTTTATGTTTTTTTATAGTTTATTCAAAACAGTAACACTTTCTTCTTAATTTACGAATCTGAATCATTTCGACTTCCCCATAATAGAAAATAAGGTGATGATTGGAGAAAAACCCTCGATACACAACTCTGTCTCGCAAACAACAGGCAAAGACAGTAGAGTTCCACGTTGGTCTTGTTTGTAGCTTTATTACAACTTGAATATATTCATCATTGAGAAAGAACTACAAGACACACAGACATTACAAACTATACATATTGCCAAAACATTTGTTAATTTTCTTTTTTTTTTAAATTGCAACAGAAGTAGCATTTAAATGAACATTAACATAATAAAGACCTACCTAAATATATTTAACGCATTATTGTATTTAATATTTTAAAGTATTGCAGACTTTAGGGCTTAAAATTGAGATTATTACATTTGTGACTTTTTAAGACCCTGACCCTGGGTGTGGAAGCTAATCTTTCTCACGTTTGACAGTAGCCACGAGCCCTGAATGAACACGTTACCACTGCCACATGTGTCAATCTTGTTAAAAAACAAAGGAACCTGCAGCTTGTGTTCGGCCGATGAGACCCTGCCATTCACAGACAGCCGTGGGATCAGTGGAGGTTCTGTCCCTAGTGGCTGTAAATGGCTGCCAAGAATCTTTTCTTGGGGGATTTCACCCTAACAGCTCCTTGGAGACTGCCGAGGGCCTGTTGGCCTTCTCGACTGGCAGCAGCTTTACCGATAAAGACAGACAAGGGGGAGATGTGGGAGAAAGGGAGGGATAGGGGGGACATCACTTTACTGGTTTTACACCCACGCACACGCCACAATGGACCAGTCAGTTGGGATTGCACCTGACACTTGACATGCAGCCAACAAAGCAGACAAGCAGGGAGGGATGAGAGAAAAGCGTGAGAGCGAGCAGGGGAAGGAGTACGGCAAAGAGAGAGGGAGTGGATGTTGGAGTGCAGTGAGTGACTGACAACGAGCTGATGGGAAGAGGCAGGTGTAATGGAGTGTGAAGTGGAAGACCTCGGGAGACAGCGAGAGAGACCATCTGCCTGTCAGGGCAGCGCAGCCTCTCGTCTTTCTCCCTCTCCATCTTTTACTGTCTCGTTGAGTCGCTCATTCGGACACACTCAGGCTAACACACCAGGAGCGCAAACACACCACTCGGGTCAAGAGAGATAAATTAACGAGAGAACCTCCCATTCATCTCCTTAACTAAGTGACACTTGTTGGAAATAGGCTGCCAGTCACCGAACAGTCACATGAAGAGCAATTCAGTGCAAAGTACAAATGACAGAAATAATGAGCAAGGAATCACAGAGTCTGGCCCACCTGCTTACCGATGTGACCTTGGGCAGCAGACTGAACCCCCACCCCCCCTCCCCCCCTCATTGAAAAAGTGCTGCTCATAGATGCACTCTTTGTGTAAATCAAGACTAGAGCTATAAGCAATCCAAGGAAAATAAACAATTCATTACAGTGGTCAAATGGAGAAACTATACTTCCTCCTTTAAACCTCCAAAGAGGAACCATGGCATTTATAAGAACTCTTTTAAGCTCTACTGTTTATCATTCCTTAATAGTTGCATCCTTTTCACTTCCCCATAATTTGTGTCCCCAATTTAGTGAAGTCCTGAATAACAGTTGACAAGACCTAAAACTTGTTTAGCTTGTGAGAATCAAAACAATTTGTTAGAAATCAATACTGATGTATAGACACTAAAATATATTCAAGAATGGGTTTTGAAGAAAAAAAAAATTAAAACATTTAAAATGATGCGTGAAATAAATGTGATAGACCTGAGATGTGAGATGTGATGAAAGATGCAAAGAAAGGTTTTATCAACATTTTTACTTTTTTCCTCCACTGTAAGAAATACCTAAGAAATAGATATTGTAATATATTCAGTTGTAGTTTTTTAAACACGCTCATAGTACTACATTACTATAGGGTTCTATGTACTTATAATGCTGTGTAGTAAGGCTGGGCAATAGAACCATACAATTGCCATCAAAAGCAATATAACAAAACAATAAATATGTATATCAACATCATACACATGTGTTGTTTAAGCACATTTAGGGGCTATAACACATCATTGATCGACCTCAGATTTGTAAGACGTTTTGCTGCTTATGAAGCGTTTTTCATAAAGAAGAGTTTAAAACCCCGACCTTCACTCAGGAGTAAGAAAATTGCTTATAAAATTAAAATAAATAATAATGCCACACTAATTTATATCGACTGATGTGAACATATTTAACTTAATGTAATTTGTGGCCTTATTGTCCAGCCTGTATTGTTTAAATAAAAATGTGGCATTCCAACATGCAGGCGAATCACCAAATTGTACTCAAAATAACGAGTCAACTGAACTACAATTATTGTCTGCTCTAATATCACATTATGTATTTGACTGCAGCATTATCGACTGTTCCACTCATCCAGGTAAAAGTGTTTCTTGCATTGGTATAAGAGCCGTTTATTGTTGAGCCAGACACAGAAACAGCTCCCACATCTCCCCTGGTAAACCCATCCATCCATCCATGGCGTCTACTGAGGGTCTGTTTTTCTAACCTAATTACATCTCTTTACCTTTTGTTTGGACTCTTCATCTGTCTATCTGCTGTCTCTCCCTCTCCAGCCGTGATAAAAAACAGTAACATGGGGGGGGGACCAAACGGCTTCTTAATTTTCCCTGACAGCCTCCTTTAAACATACGGGTCCAAATCCACACTCTAATTGAAAGCACATTCCTATTCCAAACAAATTAAGCACAATTAAGGCCCCTGAGTTATGAGTATCTATCACTGTGCGATGTTTTTGTAAAAATCACTGAGCTCTAGATCAAAGTCTCTCGACCCCTCGGCTTAATTGCCTCATTAAGAGCTCCCTTCTTTGTGCTATGGGCTTCATAAATACAGGGTCTGCTCGTTTCATTTGGGAATTACACTAAAAGACGCCCCTTAAACTAATCGCTTCCACGTTTTCAATAAAAGATCATCTGTTTTTAGGTAGGGAACAGAATGAGATTTTCTTCCATTTATAGAGCATAATTTGCAAGGCCCTTTTTAGCGTAGTGTGTGATGTATCATTTCATTGTGTCTGTGACAAGGCACAAACCTGTAACCATGTTTAGCTACTTTAGAAACACATGTTAAAAAGGCTTCCCTAACTATTTTAGAAGTATGGTGAATATCTGTACTTTTAAATGTGCTGGGCCTCATAACCCTGGATGCATTAGCTTTAGAGTCTTAGGTGTGGCATTTGACACATCATAGCAGGTGACAGGAAGAAGGTGTCACCACCAGAAACCAGCAAATCACATGACAGGAAGATGATTGTGTGCAGCTGAGGCCACTCCCTCCTCCTCCTCCTCCTCCTCCTCCTCCTCCTCCTCCTCATCATCGCAAAATGCCATCCGAGCATGGCTGGGTTTTAATTTAATCTTATAAATGAGGTGCGCACTCCTAGACAACATGCTGTTCCAATTTGAAGTGGCTGCTTTATTGGGGACAGCGACACAGGGGAGAGAGAGGGAGGAAGAGAGAGGGAGTGGGAGATAGAGTGAGCGAGAAGAGGGGGGGTTGTGAGGAAGAAGAAAAAAAAAGAAAGCCAGGGGAAAGACGGTGGTATGGAACATTTGCTAGTAATCCAATTCCACATACCATATGGCTTCATTACCATTATGCGGGAGAGAAGACTTCAGTCAGTCTGAAAATAAAGACCTACTTAGCCTCATCCAAACTGACCCCAAATGAGACATGTTTGTCTCCGTGTGACAGTGTTAGTGTTATTGCCCTGCTCTTGCATTCTTTGTGGTCGCTTTAGATTGAGCCTGCAGCTGTGCATGGTTTCAGCGCGTGTGCGTGTGTATGTGTGCATGCACGTGGCCGTCTGAGTCTGGGTGTGTGTGAGATAGGGATCGGGCGGTTTCCCAATGACTGATTATTACGGAAGAGAGTCCTTAGTCATTACAGCAGAATGAGAGAGAGAGAAAGAGAGAGAAAGAGAGAGAGAGAGAAAGGGGGTGAGGGAGAAGAGAAGGCTCATAAGCCAGCTCCATTCAGATGTGAAGATGACTGATAATGCAGGAGCAGCAGGACCCCTCGCTGGGTTCATTGGCCCCTAAGTGCTCCTTTGCTGAATATGTCCCTTATCTTGCCCTGACAGCAGTAATAGAATATGCATAGCTCTATTAGCATACAAGGTAATGGCACCCTTGAGGGAGGGCACTGACATAAAACTTTAAGTAGAAATCAAAACATTGGTGAAGGCAGAAGCAGAATAAAAGGGGTTATTGTCACCCAGTGCAAACACGGCCCGAGGCCTCGACCGTGGCTGCGCGTAAGGTATGCTTCCTTCACGCTTCCTTGCACATCTGTCTACACATTCACCAAAGAATACACAGACAATTTAATAAGCCTGGTATACCCATACAAATATGCATAATTTTATAACACATCACATATCATGCTCATATTTTGCACACAAAGGCAGGCACGAACACACGGAATCCCCCTCCTCG
Organism: Platichthys flesus; assembly: GCF_949316205.1. Lineage (NCBI taxonomy): Eukaryota > Metazoa > Chordata > Actinopteri > Pleuronectiformes > Pleuronectidae > Platichthys > Platichthys flesus. The sequence goes on from NC_084951.1 coordinate 12,299,314, forward strand.
GGGCATCTGAATAAATGAAATGAGGTGCAAAACATGGCAGCGTACCATCTCACCTCAAAGTCTCCAAGTGAGGTAGAATAGCGAAAACGAAAAAGATCTGCCATTTTCACACAATAAAACAGACCCGGAAAAACCTCACAATCCCTGCTGAAGTGCCAGAGCGAGCTCTAATGAAGAGGCACTTAACAGTCCAAGACGCAGCCTGTAGAGAAGTTTGGCCGTCAAGAGGAGAAGTGGGGAGTTGATGGGTAAGGAAAGGTGATGAGGTTTTTCACTCACATTATCTGCCTGTAGTTTCCACCAAACCCCAAACCACAGCTATGCAATGTTTTAAATTAAAACAGGTCAAACCAACAACACGAAGCTCTCTGCCAAACAAGTATTCAGCATAAGAAAGCAATTTACTGCTCCTCACACATCACCCAAAGAAAAAATGATATGGAGCGGGGCCAGGTCTGGTGAGGAGTCTAATTTAGTCTGGTGGGACGGACAAGGAGAGAGTTTGCTTTTCCACATATTAACTTTTATTAAAGATATTAACCTTGAGGAGGAGACCAAGGAAGCTGTGTCAGCGAAGGTTAAGAATTAACGCCACTTTGGCGTGCAGTTAAAAAAGAATAATACTGCTCGCATGCCGATCAGCCTCTCTCTTTCCTATTTTCTTTTGTTCAGCTTTTGTCAGGGTGCAAAAAAAAATCAACACTAATAAGCCAATAATATCAGTAATTGCATCCTCAATTGTAATTACAGTGATTATGGAGTCCTCTTTGATATGCAGTCCGGCTCCAGCGCCGATACGAGCCATATGTGAACATGGGACAATTATGCTAATCATTCCACAGCCACAGTATGTAACTCTAAAGTGAAATAAAGTTCACCACCTTGTGTAGGAAAGGCCAATGAAGAATGCCCCCCCCACCAGTGTCGAAACTTGGAACATTAACAAATAAAAATTATGGTATGGCCAGTCATCAGTGTAGGTCTTTATAGAGACCTCTAGGAGTGACCAACCAGTTATTGACTGTTTCATGTTAATTACCATGAAGACGTCTAACATCTATTTAACTATAAAGCATTGTTGGTGCGTTCCGAAATACTATTATAAGACTGGCACATAATTAGACTTGGTCCAACTTTTATGGGCCATTCTGGACTCTGCTAATGGCTCTGTGCTCGGACTCAAACAGACCAATAAAGCATAGCCATAGCGGTGTGGACCGGGCATTATTAAAATGAGGCAGACACTATTAAGAGCTATCAAATCCATCTCAAACTGGGCAGGGCAATTTCTTTGCAGAGGGGCCGGTAAAACAAAAAGACAGCCTTTTCTAATCTGTGGTTTATTTAATATGTTTATTGCATGGGTGGCCGGTTTAATGAGCAGTCTCTCGGCTACATCTCTTCAGGAATATAACAAGAGATCCGTTCCAGCATGAATCCACTGGGCAAATGCAGCACATCAACTGGGAGAAGTCAGAACAAATATTTTGTCTCCATGGAAACCTCACAGCGTTCGTTTGGGCAGTGAATGTTCCTTGAAAGTGGCTTTTTCACTGTTCAGCATTTCAACATGTCATTCAGGCTGTGGGGTCTCACTGGTAGTTTGCTCCTACTGGTTGGTCCGTTTAGTTAAAGATGGATGGGAGTTGAGCGAAAGACTGTTCTGAGTTTCCCTCTGGTCTATACAGATGGTTTGGCAGGGTGACAAGACAAACTGGGCCTGGCATCAAACCCCAACCTCTATTTCATGGTGGCTTAACACTTTCTCTCTCACCAGATTACACTTGCTGTGACTGACTGATTTACCAATCCAATGAGCGATACGTCTTGGCAGATATTATTGCGGAGGGGCAAGTCAATCCGCAGCCTTCTTTATTCGGTGCAACTGCAATTCATTTTGAAGGTGTGGCATTAATATCAAGAATGATCTGTTGATTAGAACCATAACTGCTACAAGAGTGTGAGCCTGGCTCAGAGAGCACGAGCCGCATAATGTGATATATGCGCTGTGCGAAGGACTGTTTTGAGTATGAGCTTCTCTCGGCACGGCCTTACCTCCCGGCCCAGGCAGAAAGCCACTAACACATAAAGCTCATAGTGCTCAGAAGACATGCAGAAAACACATATCCTCTAAAGAAATGGGACCAGAGCCTAGGATTTCCTGGATTTCTCTGCGGGCCTCTCTCCACCACATATGCACATGCATGGCCGCACACACACACACACAAACCCCACACGCACACAGACAGCTTCAGTCAGCAGAGGGACTGACAAGGAATGAAGTCACTCATACTGATCTATTAACTGTAGTGAGAGAAATGCAGCAGGGCCTCACATCAGCTCGACACTGACCACAAACTGACAGGGGAGCCTGTGAGGATTTAAAATTGAGACTATTAAGCATCGCATTTTCAGCATCATACCTGAGATAAGATATTAGAATACAATCCCCCCCCCCATATGTTTCTCAGGATGAAACAGATATGGCATAGATGGAGAAGATGCTGACAAAGATTAAAGTCAAATGGAAAGACAACGCTTGTAGACCGTCTGCTGTAGACAAAAACCCTGTAAACTCCACAGCAGAATGTATACGTTAAGTGTTGACACTTGTATGTGCTACCCAGGCTGTTGTGAATGTGTTTGACCTACACAATTTCCTTCTGCATTCTTCATATGTATAAAAGAAACTCTGCAAAAAGTCCAAACTCAGCTTTAGAGACTTGGGACAAAGAAATACCAATAATATATTAAGAGCTCACACCCAACAAAAGATATATTACTTTGCTCATTAAATTTATTTTCAAATAAGCTATATAATTCTACTTTTAACAACAACAATAGGTGCAGTTTGTTATTTATAAGCTTTTAAAAATCAAAATGGCAAAATAAGGACGAGGAGGAGCCATTTTTCTTTTATGACTATTATATCAATAACCATGATAAACAACAGTTACAGTGGAGAAAATATCAAACCTGGCAACTCAAACTATCATAAAACAACTTTAACAACCATTGCTTTCCCTTTACTTTGTCTGCTTCTCCCACATTCTCACTAACTCTTTGTCATCAAACCTACCAGGTATCCAACGGGGATTCTAACCAAGCACTGCCATGGCTCACTTAACCATGAGATTGAGTGGAGTATGCATCCACACAGAAAGAACTATTTTGATTACTTATTACTTAACCTGTAATGTATTCTACCCCTTTCTTGTCTGCATGTCCTGCCTCCCCCCATTCCTCTCCCGCACCCCCGCCCCTAAATAAATGGAAAAATATTCACTGCCCTGGGCTACTGCTGAACTTCTCACTCTCTGCATCCAATTTGAAGCGGAGCTGCTGTGATGTCACTGGAGCGTCCAGAAAGCGAGGGAGAGGAAAGGGGAGGAGAGGGGAGGGGGTGGGGGGACAAGAGAGAAGAGCAGGCGACCTTCAGACCTCCAAGGTCACACTTCTTAACCCTGCTGCTCAAAATCCAATAACAATTTATGAATGTTTTAGTTAGAAGTCATTAATGCAACCAAGCATCTGTTTCGAAAAGAATACAAATGAGGTGCTGTCCTGCTCTGCACTCCCAGCTTACACACACACACACACACACACACACACACACACACACACCAGACACGCACACACCCTCTGGGCAAAGCATTCTGATGTGCAGGGAACAAGTGGCCCCTAGGACCTGGACTCTGCAGTGCTAAGCCTGGACCATCTCTTTGGATTTGACCGGCAGAATTTGTAAGATTACTAGTCAGGTTAAACATCTGGAGCTTCAAAGCTGTGCAGCAACTCTGTTATAAACTCACTCGCTGGCTCACATTGCCTCTTACTGAAAAAAGAGGGTCGGCAAGGTACTGACTGTTATAATGACACAGGTTCAGATTTTGCCATGATGCACACACTTACATAAGACAGAGAGGAGAGACAGGACAGACAGACAGTACAGATTGAGTACCAAACAGTGTTACCAGATGAGATCAATTTAAGTATAGTAGGGGAGAAAAGGTAATGTGGGACATTTTTTACATTTACTCCCCTCTAGGCGAGCTTAAATGATATATCAGTAAAATGTACACATTTCCCATTAATTCAGGATGTTTCCTATCAATGGAAATGATCAGAATATCTTCAGGACAAAGGGCAGTGAAAATATGATTTAAAAAAAAAAGAGGTCTTGTGTCCCACTTTACCCCAGCTACGGGGTAAAGTGGGACACTTACTTTTTCCACTTTAAAACTACGATACCAACACATGTTGTAATAGTTACAATCCCGACAGCTAGATTAACCAATAATATCGGACTAGTAACAGAATCATGGGGATTGGTCAATTAAGCACATTTATGATTATTATGATTCATGTGATCTCTTGCACACCCTAGCTTACCTGCACATTGTTTCTCTGTCCAATTGGCAGGGACAGGGATATTATATTTTTTCTGCGTATTCAAAGGCCAGTTCACGGCACTTAACTGGAGCAAGGCCATGGAACTGGTCAGCTAGTTGTTTCAAGTGTTTGGCAAGCTCCTCCTCCATCTCATCTGTGTGAATATTCTCTTTACCTCAGCTACTGCAGCCGAGGCCACTGATTTTACTTTCCCTTTCTCTTTTTTCTTTATGATCTTTTGAGGGTTGTCTTATGAATATTTGTATCGCTTGCAGCTTTTCTTAAGGACTTCTTTCCTTGCATGACCTCAGCAGCTGCACTCTCCATCTCTGCGAGGGGTGTTTGGCCCCAGGTTGTCTTCCTGGTAAATAGTTTCTTGGCATGATGGCTTTTCTACAATGCTTATGACATTAAAAATAAAACATATATAATGTAATATAACACTAGAATGTTTTTAAGACTAAACTTAACTTGTGCTTCATGGTGGGGTAAAGTGAGACAGTGTCCCACTTTACCCGACAGCATTTGTCCCACTTTACCCCACAGCCACTGTGTTAGAAAAAACAACATCTCTTAGCAGTTCAGGCTAATCTTCAGCTAGCATCAATCACACGGTTTTATATGTTGGACGTTCATCAACATGTGTGATATAAGCTTTTCTACCTGATTCAATTTGTTTTGACACAACAGTTGATTAAGTTCAAAGCAAGAAAATTAACTTTTACATGCAAAAAACAAATTTTTGTGAAAAAACATACTTTCCACAGCACCAGCACCAACTTCTCCTTCATGGCAAGGGAGGCGCTTGAAAACATAATGGGCAAATTACCACAAATGTGTTCCGTTGCCTAGATACAGGGGGTATCTCACATTACCCGATGTCCCACATTACCCTGCTCTCCCCTACCATGTGATGAGAATGATCATATTTTGGGGGAAATCATCGTACAGAAAAAAAAAATAATGCATTTTACTTTCATAAGCCACTATTTAGATTAATAAAGATTTGAAAAACGTGTAAATTAACTGGGTTTACTTTAGTGACAAAAGTTCAAGCTCCGCCTCTGATTCCCTGTGTCTCCTACATCCGCCACAAGCAGGATTGGCTGGAAGGATGTCAGGTGACCGGAGAAGCACAGAGAATAGACCCATGCTCCATATTCACAGCCTGTCACGATGTTATCTACAATGTTAATAATTATAACTCCTAATTTTGGCACAAAATTATTAAATTATTGTACGTGATGGAACATTTTATATTGCTTATCATACATTTCACAGCAGCTAAAATGATTGCACGCATACAATGCAACACTGTTAACCAAGTATGAGCTTGGCCTCAATGTCAAGGCCAGTTGAAATACTCTGGTGAAGTCATCCATGGCTTCGAGAGGCACAGGCTTCCAGCAGAGGTCTCAGTGCTGCAAACCTCAGAGTGGATTAAGCAGTAGACCTATATTTCCAGATAGACCAGTCTCTCAAGCATGACTCAATGCCACACAGTCCCGAACACATTCGGCAAGCTACATGCTAAATCCAATTGGTAGAAATAAATCAGTACAACACTAAAAGAAAGCCCGCATTACGGAAAGGAGCGGGTGCTTGTGTGTGTGAACTGTGAACATGAGCGTCTCTTCAGCACAAAAGTGAGTAAGAAGGCTCGGCAGTTTAATTAAGCCAACAGGGTTGTGTACCCTCCTATTTACCCGTGCGGGAGCTCATGGTCACCGGAGAAAAGGCCACAGGGAAGAAGGGAATAGAGGTGTCACAGTGGCCATGATGATGATGGAGTGTCTACAAATATGACTCCAAACAGGGTCATTTTGATTTAGCGGCAATACGCAAAAGGCTGGCCCGTTAACTCCTGACCTTTTGAGTGTGACCTGTGGGGGAGGGGTCTATCCGCCAGCAGAGGACAGAAAGAAAGGGAGAGCGACTGAAAGAGTGGGGCTGTGCAGTGTCAGGCCCATTATGACCCGCTAAAAACTCGGGCCGCTCTCCTGCGAGGAGCCATCCATCATCGGGGCCTCTCTAATCAGCATGTTTGTCACTGTAACTAAACAGTGGGCTGAGCCACATCGCCACGCTATAGGCCCTGACAGGGAGAAATAAATCTGCTGCCGGCCAATGGGCTGCAAGCAGTCGAGCGTGACAGGAAAGGTGACAGACTCTTGAGGTCTCAACTAGTGAGATTAAGGGGAACTAGCCCAGACTCTGGGGCGGAGGAAACATTTGAACAGTTTTACTGGTCTTTAGGCAGCAGTCGAGGCCGGGGCTGCAGTGGCGTGGGTGTTGAAAGTGAGAACGCCTTTGTCCTTTTCACAAAGAGACAGGTCCATTTGTTCAGATAGGAGGAACTCTGATTCCCTGGTAACGGATAGGTGTACTGTTCGCTTTCCCCGTGAAACTCAGGATTGAAAATCCTCTCTGTGGTGTTCACACAGGATTAAACGTGGCACCGTCTTCAGGGGAAAATGCTCCTTTGAAATCCAAGGTGGTTAATAGTTCAGTGAATATAAAATCATCACATCTTCGCTACCAAAATCCTGTCAACAACTGCTCATCTCGGGAGAATGTGGACATTATGATGGATAAAAAGTAAAATAATTATAAATAATTTATTAATATTTAGGCGGGGGGGGGGGGGGGTTCCTCTGTACATCATGTTTAGGCAAAACAATTTGCTGTGCTTACACCGTCCTTGCACATGCAGGCAATCCAGTCAGTTGAGCCTGCTTACTGTTGTGTTGTTTCATTTTCTCTAGCCCCGTTCTTACATCTCAGCAGGTGGGCTGTATACAGGAGCTGAGAAAGCTGCAGTTATTTGACCACTTGGAACAGGGACCTTTTTTCCACTCACAACAGCTAACGGCTCGAAAAAGGGGGAAAACAAAGTTTTCTTGATGTTGCCACTTACCAGCATCTTGAAAAAAAATAAAAAAGATTCTGTTAAATCTCAGGAAATCACAACTGGCACTGTTATGTTGAAGGTTTTGATGGCTTACATCATAACATTGTACTTCTTTGCTTTCTATTTCTGGTCTTCAGCAAACTTGGCTGATGGTTGTGCTATATTGTGCACAATGCAAGTCCAGGATTCCTCCAGAAAAACACATTTTACTTGTACTGCTGCTTACAGACTTGTAGTGCGGAGGGATTCTACTCCCAAGATAGTACATGGAGAAATTCAGGTCTCTGAAACATTAATAGTTGGCAATAGGGAACCTTAGCTGCCTGTGTGCTGTGAATGCACATTGTGGTAAATACAGTTTGAAAGCCATTAGTGAAAAAGGAAAAAAAAAATCCCAAGAACTGAGCTTTCGTCCAGGACCCTAATGACGTCAGACATTATTCAAAAGGAGAAAAAAACTGTAAATGTAGAAAACAGAACACAGAAACGGTCTACTTCTCTTTAAAATACATGTGACTTGATTCACATAGAAGGATCTATATGAGAATAATTTATGTCTGAAGGAATATTAAGACAATTGACTGATTTACGAAATCATGTTGACCAAGATTAACATTTGTATTAACCATCATAGAATTAAAAACCAAATCCACAAATGTAAAATTCAGTAAAATGCCAGAACTAACCCAGAACTTTAGCAGCATATAAGGAATTTCCCTAGAAAAGATTATAGCCGACCTTGATGAATGTACGATTTTTTTCCCAGTGTTGTTCAAAATTTCTGCAACAACGCTGAGGTGTCTGAGAACCCCAACCCTAACCCGAGGGGAAAATCCAGTGGTCACATGTTTTACGTATCATAATGCGAGCTTAACAAGACATACTGTACTTTTACCAAGTATTCAGTGACTGATTCTCACAGTGAAAAAATATATTCAAGGTCCAATCCATAATCTTTTAGTGTCACTTGATAATCATTTAATAAAGGGCTCGTTCTTTTTTTAACAGCAGTGGTAGTAACCCTGGATCGCATTTCACACCCCACGGGTTACAGTGGTGGCGGGTTGCAGAAAGGGGGGGGGGGGGGAGAACATGCATACACTCATTTCTGCAAAGTAAAATGACACTATATCAAATCAAGCATTTCCATATGTGGACCGCTGCTGCCACTGTGGCTCTGGCAGTATAGGGGCGGCAAACCAAAAGATGGGCTGTGCTCTTCGGCGTGGTAAGAGACGTTGGCATTCCGTGAACTCTGGGGCCTCCTACTGAGAGAAATCAGGAACTGTCTCTCAACCCATAGGAGCAGTTCCTTAACTGGTCTGAGTCGGGAGCAGGGCAATAATCCACGTCTGGTTTCTCTAGACTACACTTGATGAATATTGACAAACGTTGAAACACTATTAATGTATCCTAAAACAGCATCAGAGACATGAAATCCCAGTTATATGTATTTTTTTTATCCAAATCCCTTGACCTGTAGAGCAGCTGTTAATCAGGCAGTAAAACTAAGGTTGTGCAGACAAAAGAATGTGGGGGGGGGGGGGGCGTGGGTATGGGAGACAGACTTACTTTGAAAACTTAATAACTTCTACTTGACCATTAGACGTGGGAATTTGGGCCATAAATCTAAAGGGCACTCGAGACTTGTCTGGAGGCCAGCGAAGATAATTGGGCGGCGTTCTGCTGCGTTGGCCCTTCTACAGTAAGAGGATGTGTTTTCTGAATCAGGGCGCCATATATTGTCATCCAGTGCAGGTACACAGCAAAGGTCAGCATGACCCGCTTGACCCTTACAGGTTGTCTGCATGGGGCAGGGAAAAACACATCCAGGGGAGCATCTGCGAAGCCACAAATTTTCCAAGATGGCAGATGTTTCTTTTTGTTTTTGTGGAGACATTACCGCTTCCTCCTTCCATCTAAAATAAATTAAATTAGCCATTTTGTCGCAGTGTGGGTCAGTGGCTCAGGCAGTGTCATTTTACTGGGAGCTCCCCTTTGCCAAGCTTGTCTTTACAGACATTAATTAGCCCAGGAGTGCTGGGCTAAAACATGTCAGGGGCTAAACGAAGATTGAGCGATGAGGTTGAACAGGAGAGACCGAGGACCAGGAGGACTGGTGGAATGGAGAAACTCTTGTCCTTCAACCCTTCCTCCCTCACAAAATAAAAGGAGGAGGGGACCTCCAGTCCTCCAGTACATGAGTTGGCACAAGTTAGAGCTCAGGAAGTCCAGGAGACGCCTCTGCCTGCCTTGAGAGTGAAACTTAAAACCAGTGACATAGCCAATACATGTCATATTCTCTCAGTCAAGAATAGTTTATTTTCGAAGGAATTTCAACCTAAAACCTCTTCATCATAATTATCCTGACTTGTTTGAAAAACCAAGGTGGATGGGTCTGGCCCAATTGCCAACAAGAGACCACTGTTATGTTTTCATGAAAAAATAAAAAAAAATGCTTTTCAGCAAGACATCATTTTTCACATTTCCAAAACAATGACAAAATGTCTTGTTCTGCATTGGAGGGAGTACATTTCCTCTCAGCAGTTGTCATTGCAGAGTCAAGAATTTTGCAAATCTGTTAAAAAATACATAATACCTGGGCCTCAAATTGCACGCAAAATGCAAGCTAAGTCACCCAGTCACATACATTCAGTGCCTATGGGTGCTTGGAGCAACTCCAGGTTCTTCATCTAAATAACCCCAGTCACTGAAAAAGGCCAGGGAGACGCTGATCCAACTGCTCCCTGCATTTGGCCGAATCTCACTCCAGGTCTCAAGGAGACATTTTTATGTAAAGGAACAACAAGAACTACTGGACTTTCTCCCAGAGCTGTGTTGAAACAGATTGTAGGAAACATACATAAACTCGTTCAACTCAAGAGTTTAAATTGTCTATAAAATCTGATTCTTCTCCTGTTCAATAACAAACACAAGGAATGGAAGTATATCGTCTCTGTCAAAGCAGAGATTTTTAATGGGTTTTTCTTATAAGTAGAGTGTAATTACAGCAGGGCATTCAAATGGTACCCCATTATGCCATTCATACTACGCTGTGTAATTGTATGTGAAATCCTTGTCATGATTCAGTTATTTTCAGTTCAGGAGAGTGTAATGCATATTTATTTTTCTAAATTATTTATTTTTTCTTTAATCAAACAAATTTATTTTGGTAATTCAATATTTGGCAAAATGTATGGACAACAGATTCCAACAGATCTGATAAAATTTCCAGTTTCCCATATGCAAAATATTTGTAAATTTAAAAACAAAAATTAATTATAGTATCATACCTAAAACTGCCTTTTGTTTACATTGACTAATTATTCACTTTAGGTTTCATTTCTATATGATCGAAGTTACATTAACTGAAATAAACAAATGGGTTTATTTTCAATCTGAGGTTTACCGAGCAATCATCATTACTAAGGTGGTGAGTAAAATGCTAACAGTATTGGATCACGTACGAAAAGTGCGAGCTACATTAATATACTTTGTAAGACATGATGTAACATATCGCTCTGAGTCTAAACACTGGGATCCATACAATCCAAACTCCTGGTTTGAACTGAGTTACATCCGGTAGATAGACACGTTGCCTTATTAAATTTGATAATAAAATACATTTTTTTGCCCTGAACCGGTTTAAATCTTACCTCAAGGTGAACACATTTAGTACCTCTTTAAAGTAACTCATAAAATAAATAAATAAAATGAAATAATAGTAAAATACAAATAAACATGAGTGTAAAACAATGAAAACAATCATGGTTCATAATCCGTAAAAAAAAAAAAAAAGGTCTGTGCCTTTAAAAGTTCTTGTTCCACTATTAGCACCAAGTTGGTGAGGCTTGGCGTAGCACGATGGGTGGGGGCTGAAGGGGGCTCCACTCTTCTGTTTAAAAAACCCTGAGGTATTAGGGTGGGCTAATCTTTAAAAGGTTAATTTATTCATAGAGATTTTGACAGAGATGTATGGCCGAACCAACATCTCAGGCACCTCTTCCCAGAGGGAGATGACTGGTGCAAAGAACAGAGAGGGAGAGAGGCAGCAGAGGAAAGGAGGAGGTGGGGGAGTTGAGCAGAAAGATGGAGTGCAGAGGAGAGACAGAGTAGGGAGTCAACATGCTCTAAACACAAACACGTAATTACCTTATAGAGGCTGACGATGACTCTGGCCTTTAACCCCGTACACTTAGAGCTCTCCACTGTGTCCTTTCAAGTCGGGGAGGGAAATGTAAACTCTGTAAATTATACTCAACACAGAAAACACACATTATAAAAAAATGTGTTTTGAATGGTGTTAGAATTTGGCTCTAGTTTTTCATTTTGACGATTGGCAGCTATTATCATTTTTCGAAGAACAAAAAGACAGATTTCAGTGAAGCTGCAGCCAGCTCTGATTTTTCCATTGTTGATTTCCCCGATTGAACTATTGGTAATCACTGTGTGTCTGTGAAGGTGGAGGGGAGCAAGTGGTCAATACTGGATCTAATTTTTTTTCTTTTGTCCTTTGGAGCAAGACACAAGGCTTTATATCAATTGTTGTTATTTATTAATTTAGTTTGTGAATTAAATCTGTTGTGTTTCTACTGTAGAGGTAAATCGGTCTATCAAAAAGATGCCATATTAACTACAGAGCAAACAGTAGACTGCATGGCCCCCCCCCAAGGTCAAACTTAAATAATGAGATACATTTGTACACATTTAGATGGACAAAAACTGCACACACAAATCAAGATCCATGAATTATTTTCAGAGAAATCAAGAAAAATGCTAATGTTAAAGAAAGTGGTATGCACCTTCCCTGATCAATACTGCATCCTTCCACCAAGTTTCAAGATAATACGTCTGGCAGTTTTGCGTAACTTTGCCAAAAAACAAACAAACAGACAGACCAAGATGCAAACATAGCCTCATAGGCAGAGGTAAGCCAATCAGATGTAGCTGCAATCATGCCACTGTGAAAGTCTGAGGAATCTTGACAAACTACAACTGGAAGCCAGTGGAAGCATTGTGGCCTTGAGACAAAACAATGAAGCAAGTTATCAGCGTTAATCCCATTGAGTCAATAAAGTCGTACGGTTTTCTAGTTTCACCTCAGATGAGCTGCTGCACTGTTGCAAACTACTCAGCAAGAAGAGAGGAAGTGTGCCGAGCTGGAGTTCTTGTTGAAAACAAACTGCAACAAACCCACAACTGCAGGCAGCAACACGTGCAGTGGAAAATCGTATGACATGGTAATGAAGAACAAGAGCACGACTGTCTCGAAAACATAAACACACACAAACACAAACACACACAGACACTTTCGCTCTCCAGTATTTGTTTACTTTGTAACTTTGCTAATGGCGTTATAACCTGCCAGACCCGTATGAGTAAACATGCTGCAGTTGGTGATGTGGTTAAATTGCTTATTTGCCAAGATTAAGCTGTTTGAGTTTTATTATACAAGTTCTTTTTTCATGACTTTTACACATAGCACACGCAATATATCACCATAGATAGGACCACCCAGGCCTGAAAATAATTTTGTAATTGTTAGTTGTTTAAGTCATATATTTGTTCGAGTAATGACGGCTAAAAGTCTAGCAGGGTGGCTGTATATTATGAGGTAGGGAGCACCGTCCACTAACCAGAAGGGTCGATCTCCTCCGGTCCATATGCCAAAGCGTTATTAGGTGAGATACTGAATCCCAAATTGCCCCTGATGGCTGCTCCAGCAGTGTGTGAATGGTGTGTGATTGATCCTGGCTTTGTGTTTAGGCCTGGCTGCACCATGAGTGATTGTATAGCTAGTCTGGTCAAATTAACCAGACTTTTAAAAATGTCATGATTCAGATTTGATCATGTATTGATTTGTATGTAAAACAAGTAAAAACAGAACCTGAGCAGTGGCCAGTTGTATGACCTGCGAGCTCGACGCCAGGCTCTTTCTCCGGTCAGTTTCATTCTCTGCGCGTTAAGAGTTAAAATATTTCAACTCGATCTAGTGAAGCAAATGATATGAATTTTGTGTCTAGCGTGTGTCGCATTGCCAATTTTTGTCTTTGCATTGACTTTACATTTAATCACATTACACAAAAAATACGCTTTGCATTTGGTGTGAACACGAACAAAAAATGTATAAATAGCCAAGTATCGTCACCCTTCATCAAGCAAAGTTTGACTTCTGGAAAAATAACTAATGTCCATAAGAATCAGCTCTTGAAGAGGACTGACACACTACACAGAATGAAAACAAGGTGCATACACATGTAAAGCCTTCAGTTTGAGTTAAATGATGCTGAAAGCATTACATGGAGATTTCAGACTGTCAGTCTTTTACGGCAAAGGCTTCTCTCTAAAACATTTAGCGACTGTGAAAATAAACAGAAAATCCTAAACAATCAGGGCGTCTGCGTGGCTGTGCCTACACAAAACTAAACAGAGGAGGGACTGATGTGGTGTTTCATAGTGAAGCCCAGCAGCCCTCTGGATCAGCACAGCGAGGAATGAAGTGATGCCTTGTACGTCTCCATCCATAACATCTACAAGGTTTGAAATCCATCTACCGAATTTGGAGCACTCATATAATCTGATATCAAATGTGCTTCTGCGTCTTTGCATTGCTGTATTTGTTGATAAAATGAACATGAAAACATAACCAGAGGTATCCAGTTCAATACAACGAACCTTCTACCACATATTTCCTGTTATCCACTTAAATTATCTTTTTAATCATTTTTGAACATTGAAAAGCTTAAATATATAATTTTCCACTTGGCTATTGTAGCTAATTTCATACACATTTTCCACATATGACCTTTTTAAATTTGACCTTCTCAGTCTGGTTATTAATTTTGAACTTTATGAGAGCAACACGGACAGACAAGGTACATGTACATTTGAATAATTCACAACCGTCAGCATTGATTTGTGACAGATATGATGATGGGCCGGATCCAGGTCCTCAGGCAAACGTTGAAAACACACTGGTTGTTACTCTCTGTGTGTAAAGCGGGCAGCAAGACCATGACTTTGGGTTTTGAACTCTTCTTTATCGGCAGAGAATGACAAACACTTGATAAACAGCAACAATTTTAGAAATCTCAGTTGGATATATTATATGTAAAACCTCACTGTAACTTTACATGGCATAATCCTTTTTTTCATTTTGCTATTGATGAAAATCATACTGTAATAATTTGACTTTTATTGCAGAGCCATACTCTACATGTATATTGTTATCATAGTATCGTCATATCACAACATTTTTACAACAATCTCATACAATTGAATTAAAATCAACGAGTGATCTAAAATTATGATGAAAATAACTGAAATTAATATAAAAAAGAATCACAGTAGTTATGGATACATCATTTATTATTATTCAATTACAAATACGTTTCCGTTCTCTGCTCCTATGGTAACAGCTGAGAAGTGAGTTGGAGCCAATACAAGTCTGCTCCTTTCCCCTTGATCAAGGCACTTAACCCTCATCTGAGCCAGTGGACAGGGCATCACTGGAAAGAGAGCACTCGCCAACTTCCCCATGAACTCATGAAAAAGGGTAATAAGCTGGAAGTGATGCTGTCATTGCATGTTAACCCTTGTGATGTGGAACCTCTGCACTGTGACACACAGACGTGACCCTGACAGTCCAGACTTCAACACAGACAAGAAGGAGGTGGGAACCTATCCCCCAACATCTCTTTCACCTTCCCGCCCTCCTTCGCTCAGACGTTTTGGGACAAGATGGTCTCTCGCCCTCCCTGTCTTCCCTCTACTCTTGCTCTGGGCGCATCTAATTGAAGCGATCTCGGGGCTGAGAGAGTTCCGTTTCTTCTCTAATCCCTCCACTGGGGGAGGCTCACATGGTCTTCATTACCCCCACCCCACCCCAGAACACTGGGTCCCCTCTCTCTGCTCCCTCTCCATCCGTCTCACCGGCCTGCTCCTCTGCCAATGCACCGGCCCGGGCCCTTTTTCAGCAGTTTATGTTATTAAGCACACACTGCCGAGTTCCTGTCCTTCACAGGGGCCTGGAGATGTTATCTCCCCTGCCGCCGTATACAGTTACCTACAAAATATTCCATAAATTAGACTGGGATTGGCAATTCAGAATGCAGAGGTGGAGGTTGAGGTGGTCAGGGATTGGTTGGGGATGGGTAGGGTAGGTGGGTAGGTGTGGGGGCAGCGGGAGTTAAGGGAAGCTCAGTGTAAGTAAAAGCAAAGGAAGATCTTCTTGTATTTACATTGGATGGAGAAGCAATGGGAGGTATGTCACTGGGACAGCGTAGGTGAACAGGGGAGAAGTGGACGTTGCTTAAGGGCTTAGGGATAAGGAGGAGAGGAGACTCAAATCCAGTTCCTATTTGGATAGAGATTCTTTTAGAGGTGGAGCTGAATATCTAGTCTGAAAAGAGTTAGACTGGGCATTTATTGGGTTTGGGAGGCGGGGGGGCGGGGGGGCGGGGGGGGCTGTTCTGTTCTGTGCAGTGTTATGTAGGCATCCCCCTCCTGTAATTAAACAAGGCTGTATTTGGACAAGTGACTTTTCAAGCCCCGAACAGCTCTGTCAATCCCCAGAGCATGGAGAAAGGTCCTGAGCCGGGACATCCGTGGCCAATTAGATTAGGAGGAACCTGTGAGGTCCCCAAACAATGGGCTCTCAGAGGATCTGCAATAACACAAACATGGCCCCTGACACACGGCTCCAGCTCTTCAAAAGAAACTATTACAGCTTTAAGATGAAGAAGTTAAACACACATACAAACAAATACTAATTAATTACAATGGCACCATAATTGCAAAGGTTCATGGTCAAAAACAGCTTGTTCCATGGGTATAGACTGAATTCTTGATACTTAGTGTGCTGTTAACGTTTATAATTTATATATAGCAGTGCAAGTAACAATTACTATTTAACCTCATTCATTTCAGACAAGCGAAACACTGACATGGCAACTGGAAACACAACCTAAAAAACTAGAATCAGTAAGGCACATTCCTCCGCCCAGGCCCAACAGTCAACAACTATTAACTATATTTAAAATTTGCTAGATTGCTCATCAAGATCATTGAATTATTCTGTGAGAAATTTAGAGCAATGTTGGAGAACTCAATGATAAAGAATGTGACCAAAGCATTCCTGGATCTGCTCCCTGACCCAAACTTGTTCCTTCCCCCAAATTTCCTAGAAATCAACCCAGTAGTTTTTCTCCAGTCTTGCTTTAAAACCGACCAACAAACGAACAGGGGTGAAAACATAACCTCTTTGGTGGAGGTTAAAAACCAAACAACAACATGTAACTTGTGTAGATTACAGCCAACTGGTTATGAAATCTAATAGGTCTGAAACGGAAAGAAACACCGGCCGAGACAGACAGCGTCTAAATGAGACCTTGTTTGGTCTTTGTTCAGGAATTAGTGGCCGGTTGAAGCAGGTATGAGCAAACATTAAAGGGAAGAGGGAAATGGGAGCACTGGGTCTGGGTCAAGGGTTCAGCCCTAACCTTGGGGGCTGACTGATTTAAATTCTGTTACCGGCTCAACTCCATGCATGGCTAATGTGGCACACTGTCCCTTTAATTATGGCTGACCTCCTAGCGAGCCAGTGGTGGTCTGCAGCTCTCAAGACAGAGCGCCTCATGATCTGAGAAGGGTGGGGGATCAATTAAAAAAAAATTAACTCCTACCAACTTGCTAATTACCACCGTGCACTTTCATTTGGGGCTCTGAGAGGGAATTGTAAAATTTTATTGGACTGGTGGAAGAATGGAAACACAACACTGAACAACCGAAGTGCATCAGCAGCTCCAGCCTGTACAGAAGTTTTATGGAGGAAAACACCACAACTGACAAGTTTTCCAATAATTTAGACGGCCACCATTAAGAAAACACAATAGGTCTGGTAACAGTCACCCACTGAGGTTGTAGAGGGAATAAAGTAAAAGTCTAATCGTGCAAAGAAGAAGTGATGGAATTTTTTTTTTGTTGCTTTTATGATCTTTGCTGGAAGAACCATCAACAACTTTACTTCATTTGACAGAGAAATGTTCAGAAACTGCTGTTCAGTCTCTTTCTGCTGATCTGATTTTGTTCCACTCAGTTGGGATTTATATCCAAGTTTGATCATGTAACCCTCCTCCTTACTTCATGACACTGCTTTTACTAATATTGCGATTCAGTTCCCTTGATGTAGTTATTCTACATATATGGCTGCTTGACAGTGATGTTAGACATGCTCTATAAGTGTCTGAAGGCCATGGGCTATTGGCAAAGAGACTTATTTTTACCATCCACACATGTTACACCAATTGATAATTACCTTTTGCACCTTTCTTTAAACATCTGTTGAAGCAATTATTTAAACAAAAAATAGTCAGGAGCAAGTGGCATGTTCGCTTGTATTTAAAACGTGTCAGAACAAACCGGCTCCTTACACACCCATCTCCTGCAGCAGTTTTGTCAGGGACAATCTGTTCCCCATTTTGAGTTTCCTGATACACATAAAAATGCACGACGTCGAGCGAGAGTGTTGCGTTGGAGTCAAAAAGGAGCCCCTGAGCCCCCGATGATAGGGCACCAACTCCTGATGTGGAGCTGCGGAGGCTGCCTGTGTTTGCCTGTCCTCCACTCTGGAACATGTGGTTTTGGTTACCGAATGTTTTACTGCTCAACAATGTTTCTGCCTTAGAGCTCGGCACACTGCATAAAGACTACTTTGTCCCATGATGCCCACACGGGAAGAGTCTGCCTCATTGCACACACACATACACACACACTCACTGGGTGATGATGACATCAGCAAGGCCACTAAACCCATGTCGATAAAAAGGTACCATTTTCCTCCTGGACGGTAACATTTTGAAAGTGCCCTCCTGTGCCTCTTCTTGGACAGCACAACTATAAGTCAAAGCGAATATTTCAATGTCCATTTCTACTGTGCGGATATCAGAGTTTTGACTTTCTTGCATGTCCACTATCCACTGCATTACCAGTGCTTGCTAAAATAGCCAACGCCACGACCAAACCCAAGTCTCTGACAGACGGATCACTGGATAAAAGTAATAGCAGACGTGTCACCAGGGCCATGTGCGCAGCGCTGAAACTAATAAAGATCAGACGTTAGGAGTAGTGCATTTAATAAAACTAACAATGAAACAAGAACTTAGAAAAAGTGGAATTGCACACGTGCATATGAAAGCAAATAAAACTTCAACATGGAACCGTAAATTACTGAAGTGTAACAATGGGATCTCATCAGCCAATAATCGGGTTTGGAAAAGTGTACAGAGTCAAGAAGGTGACAAGTGAACATAGTGAATGTCACTAACCTGACATCACACCTGTAGCTCTTTTCATTCGCACTGGTCTTTTCCAACAAGAACAAATGTGACCGTGATCTCATGGCCCTGTTTGAAGGAGGTGATTAGCACACCCTGGAGTGCACGAGTGAAAGGGCTACGGGCAAGTTGGAAGATGTCTGGCATGTAGTCACGCCGGTTGTCACTTGGCGCACTTAAATCATGTTCTGGAGCACCAAAGTGGTGCTAAACACTGGTCATATGCAATGACAGAGCCGGTGCAGAGGGGCCACGTAACAGCTTCTGCCTGGCATGTTCTTTGTTTAAACTCCATTTCCCAGCAGCGAAGCCGCCACGGCCAACGAACCCCGACTAACACCGGGGTGGCACAGACCAGCGCGTGCACACACAGTTGGTTTCAGCTGTGCTTGAACTTGAAAAGCCCCATGCGTGGGCCATATGTCTACCCTCGCAGTCCATCACAGCATCCGTCTCACACCCAAAACATTTTTCACACACCCGGAGGCCAACAACATGTGTAGTATTCAGTAGCCCTCTAACCCCGGACATACTAACAGATGGACAAGGGTCAAAGCGGAGTCAGGGAGTGACATCCAGGAATTCTGCGGAGTGCCAAAAACATCTCATCGCAGAACAGGCTCAAAGGTTACATTTGCTAAACATTATTGCTTGTTGGGTTCAGTTTATGCGCTGGAAACCTCACACCTGCTGGTGTCCAGGGCTCTGCCAGAAATTGCCGCCACAAAGGCTGCTTCAAAATCAAAGATGTTTTCAATCACAATGCAGATTTACTGACAAAATTATTTTCGTGTACCAACTGACAGCATCATATATTTAATAATCTTGGCTGTCACAGCAGTTAGCTGAAATAAGCTAGAAAGAACTTCATTTTCACTATGAAAAATATTGTGGCATCTTTCCAGATAAAGAGTCAAACAGAGTCGATTCAGTTATGAAATAAATTTCTTCAAGCAGCAACCATCGAACATACATGTGTTCTGTGCATGGTTGTATTTTATAAGGGTTTGTCCACATCTCCAATGGAATAAATAATGATCAACACCTCAATAACCTCAAAAAAGAAATAATTTAAACACAGGTATTATAATTTCAGGTTACATGCAATGTTTTAGTCTCTAACGCAGTTGAAATGTATGAAGCAACTCTTGCTCTGAAAAGACCACAGTACAGCATCCCTCTGACCGAGCTGCAAAGTAGTTATGTGTCGCCATCTTGTGGCACAAGCAAACAATGCTAAGACACACTGAGGATGTTACCACTGAACCTCTGCCAGTTTTGAGTCGAAGGACTTGAGTCAGGTGCCAAAATGTCATTACTGATTTAGAACATTTTACTAAAAGAGAATGAACACTATTTGATTAAGGACATCCTTTTAATAATGACTCAAACAGAAGTCATCCTGTGCCTAATGTCAACAACAAACCAATCACAGTCAGCACACTAAAGAAGTCGTCTGTGTGGAGCCAACGCATCCAAATTAGTTGTTACCGTCTCCGATTTGCCATGATAACTCTCTTTACTGCCATGACCCCATTAGCTATATTCATCTTATGACCACTGATTGTCTTTGTCAGTGTGGTTTGTCTACGTTTAGTAGATGTTCTTATGATTTCATAAATACCATTTTTTTCATCAATTGCTCTCTGACAAATCAGTGAAAATGTTAAAGAATCGGATAAACATTTTCTGGATCTGCCCCCTAATCCAGATAAACACCAAAATAGAATGGGTTGTTACCAAAACACCACTGCATCCTTCCACCAAGTGTCATAAAGTGCTGATCCGTCCAATGGTTTTTGCATAATCTTGTCAACTAATTAACCAACAACCCAGATGAAAACATCACGATAAACGATTCAATTAAATTATACAAGTGGCACACTTTAATGTAGATTTTGCCCAAAAACTACAATATGCATTGTTATGACGGAGGTTGTGAGTAAGTAATGACAGAGCGGACACTGTCTGAAAACATCAGAGGAGAAATGAAAGATAAGGTTGCTAATTTAACAGCAATGACTTGTTTTCCTGCGTTTCTAATGATAATTAAAATGCAAATGAGCCCTGGGAGTCAAACAGTGGCTCAGTGGTTTTTGTTCACATCATGGTTATAAATGAGATCTTTCCATGTACAAGAAAGTACAGTAATTGGGGTTGTGACTGAAGAATCTTTAATATATAAAAACTGTATTGGAACGCTCCCAGGGGAGGGTGGTCCAGAGGAGAGTGAGTACAGAAAATAATGTGAAATAAAGTAGTTTTAGGTTTGGTGTTTCCATCACTCTGTTGCCTTTTAAAAAGCCCTATCCTCCAGGACTTTAGAGTAAACAATATTAGCTACTTCCGCTTCTATTTTACTAAAAAATAAACTGATTATCAGTGTGGGTTAAATATAAACTGTTATTTTATAAAGATGAAGGACAGATAAGCAGTACATCTGTATGCACTCTTTTCACTGAAATGTATTACATGTATGTATTAAATGTACACAATGTACATAGTTAAGGATTTAAAGTTACCTATCCATGAGTCGGTTTCTGCATGAAGCTGATTTTTTTATTTAATGTTAACGTCCTCAATGGAAAATAAATTAAATAAGTGAATAGCTGAGCTCCCATTTTAAACATGAAACGATTAGTGAAAGGCTGAAGATGACCTGGTTTAGGTCCCGCAAACTAAAAGTTCAACCTTTAAATGTGCTTTTCTGGACGTATGGATTTTAGGTGGTTTAACCAGAATTGATCAGAATGATGGTGGTGGCTGTGGGACTTTGTTAATAATTATGAATCCTTCAAATACTTCATTACATTCATTTTAAATACACGTAAACCTGAATGAATTACATGTCCCACCCCCCTGATGCCACAGACAGCAGTTCAGTGACGTCCTCAGATGGTTTGACCTCCACCAGTGAGGTTGTGTTTGCACGTGAACACACTAAAGACAGAACAGTGTTGTTATTGGGGAGAGTGTGGCCTAGGGGATAGAGCGGGTGCTCTGCAACAAGAAGGTTGCCGGTTCGAATCCCACTCTATCCCATCTGCATGCCTAAGTGTCCTTGGCAAGATACTGAACCCCTTGATGGCCCCTCATAAAATGATGAGTGTTCTAAAAATGTAAGTCGCTTTGGATAAAAGCGTCAGCTAAATGACATGTAATGTTATTCATGTGTTCAAAGTGTTTAAACAATACTTTAACACCTCTTCACACTTGTAGTTTATAATGACCATTACTACCATTTCCTTTTTCAGAGAGTTTGTTGTTAGCATTGACCGTTTAAGGTATTAGCTTCTCCTGAGCGGCTGTAGACAGAGTCATTAACTAAAAAAACATGAGTTCATAAAGAAGCAGATGAAAAGACGAGGAGAGAATTAATAAACTCACAGCAGGTCAGAGACATTCCATCAAACAGGTGTGTACCGTGATGGAGAATTACTTCTTCTACTGCAGCTACTCCACAGTGTGCCTGCAATACCGCAGAGCATCAGCAGTGTTCCCCAAGTGGTCATAGAGGAAACTGCAAGTCCACAAAGTTACTTCCATAAACATTTTTTCTTCACATGCAGATTAAACTGTCAAAATGTTTCAGTTAGCCCTGTGGCATTACTTTTAAATGAAACTTAAAATGCAGCTGTAGATGATTTAGTCATAGCCTCATACACTTAAAAGACAGTGACATATGATTGGCCTTTAGATAAACAAAAAAAGCTGTAAATAACTTTTAGAAAAACAATTTAAGAAACTGTAGGCCACAATTTTGTTCTCTCATGATCAGTGAATATATAAGTGTGACGTGACAAACAATAAGGGTGTTGTGGCCTGAGTGGATTGTGTTGTGAGATTTGGACTCATGCTGTAAGTATTTAGTTGTCTTTTATTCTTTATATCGTGTAAACATAAAGTTACATTTCAAATTCACCCCTATTTATGAAGCACTTTAAATGAGAACTATCGATCTAAAGTGCTTAACAACACAAAAATAACAGTGAAAATTTAAAACAAGAGAAAAAACCCTTGTCATTGTTATAGTCACTACCATCACCGCTACCGATAATGAAAATAACAACATGAACAATCTAGGAACATTGAAAATCTAACAAATACGAACATGAAAACAACTTTTGTTGAAAGCTTCTATTGAGGGGGATCGTCTGATGGTGATAGGTAGAGAGTTCTAGAGTTTTGGGGCAGCGATTGGGAATGCCCTTTGAAAAAATGAAACAGGGACAGAGACATGCATGGAGGCTCTGTCACTGGTATCATATTGATTCTTAATGAACTGCTTATAATTCACATTATTTTGTACGCTTTGTACCATCTGTCTGGTTTCTGGTTTTGAAATAAGCAACAGAAGGTGGGGCACCTGTGGGAAATTACTACAGATTTAATATGCTGTGAATAGGGCAATAGTGAGTGTTCTCATTTAAACCCATAACTTACACATTTTAGGGAGTGATGTTCTCTTAATCGTGCATGAATAACAAAAGACACCGTGTGACCGTAAACATTCTTTATTTGATGATCACGTGCAATCAGCAACAATGACACAAAATAGTCACATATTTAGTTAGTGGTCATCACCTGTAAAAAGAGAGAATAGAAACAATATTTAAAATAAAGCACTACATCATATCTTTATCACAAAATGTACACTTACTACTCTTCCGCTACCAAAACTGAAGGTTTAAATTACGTTTTTTTATTAATATTTTATGATTATGTATAATTCAATTAAGTCATTTATGGAGAGTTGCTCAAACCATTTCTCAGATTTGGAACATCAGGAGCCATTTAATAAAAAAAACAAAGTAGTTTAAAAACTGCCTGTTGTTTGATATCTCCATGACTCCGGTAAACAAGTATATTATTCCAAGATGGGTACAAAGTTTTAACCACTTTAGCATGTGCCAAAATGAAAAAAAAAACTTTCTTTAATGTTAGATGAAATCTTTGCGGAAATATTAGAATATTCAATGCTTTCCCACTCACGTTGTTGATCCAGGGGATGTAGGCGCTGACCCTGGTGAAGACAGAGGGCTTCTTGGGGTAGTTGCAGCCCATGCTTGAGCCGAAGCTCACCACACCGTGGACTTCCCAGGAGCCATCAGGGCTCTGACAGTTCAGGGGACCGCCAGAGTCTCCCTACACGGTAACAATAAATGAGCCGATGACATATGATGGAAAATGCTTTCAGAAAAATAATATTTGTAGATCTAAATCTTAATGATGCAATGTTGAACTGTACTTTTCATTTTAAGGCTGGACTTTTTTTGACATAAGATTGAAAAAAGTTAAATCGGTGTGACTCACATTGCAGCTGGCCAGGTCTCCTGCTCCTCCAGCACAGACCATGCTGTCGGTGACCAGGCTGCCCCACCAGTCGGACCTGTTGCAGGTGGACTGTCCGACCACGGGGAGGAGGGCCTGCTGCAGGATGTCAGCGATGGGACCTCCGGCTTTACACAAGAACATGGAATTCACAGTCAGGACCACTTCATTCAAGGTAAAGTCTCGTGCAACATTCACTTGAAAGGTTAACTTGTTTTAAACCAGGTTTTCTCATTGATTATTACGTTTTACCAGGATGAACAGAGTTTATAGATTACGTCTGTTTACTGTGGCCAAAATTGTAACATTTATTTGTTTGATTATTGGAAAAATAATTGATTAATTCCTGATAAAATTCATGGCCAATGACATTTCAGTTGATGATTAACCTCTTGAGTCCTGGGTTAAAAAGTCAATTTAACTTTACAGATATTACAAGTACTTACTGTTTCCAGCCTTGGTTGACAGCTGTTTTCTACTGCTTACAGATTGCTGTTCCATCTACTTACACTTAATCTGTTGTATAATATTGTTCTACTTTTTTTATTAGTGATGTAACTTACTCCAAAGTCGTCCCCAACCAGTGACGTAGCATGGAGCTCCATTAGACTGGATGTCACCAGCGTTGGGAAGACAGGCGGCCATGACAGCATGAGAGAAGGTGACGGGAGTCGCCAGTTTGATCAGGGCAATGTCGTTACTGGAGCATGAATACAAACACATTTAGAAACAGCAGAATACCACTTAGCCATATTGTGATATACTGGTACTGTGACTGAGCCCACCGGATTCTGTAAGAGTCCCAGTTCTCGTGGACGATGATCTTGGAGGGGCTGATGGCAATGGAGTCAGACTCATCGTTCTTCAGGTTGTGTTTTCCCATGTAGACTCTGTAGGTGCGACTGCTGCTCAGCCACAAAAAATATAAATAAAAGTTATTAAAAATCACAACTTTTTACAAGAATGTTACATGTACCATTACAATTACCTACGTTACCGCCACCATAACAACTTCCTCAATTATTTAAGAAAATAGCTTTTTCCTTAAACTGTTTAAATCAATCACGGCAACAATACTTCAGACTGCTAAAGTAATCAATTTTTCTATGCTGCCTCTATCACCATGTATCTTTGTATTAACCTTCCAAGTTCACATTTCTAAAACTTGTTGCAGTCTCACCCGATGCAGTGAGCAGCAGTGAGGACCCACTGGCTGGAAATCAGAGTGCCACCGCATGTGTGGTAGAAGTTGCTGCCACTCTTGTACTGCAGAGACACCTGGGGAGAAAAGACAACGACGGCACATGAACGTTTTATGACTTTAGGAAACGGACCGAAGACGGAACCTGAAGGACCTTACCTGCCAGGGCCAGCTGTTCTCACGGACGTCATCTCCACCAACCACCCTGGTGACGGTGGGGGGGTAAGTGGGCAGGCCGCACCCGTAGGCTGAGAGACATCAGAGCAGAATATGGTGGTTGGTTAATGACCTCATTAAAGGAAGAGTGACAGAGCTTTAGACCCCTTAACAGCAAAAAGCCTATTTCCAAGCTCTTGAATGTGATTCTGTTAAGCTCAATAGACTCAATGCTTCATATATCAAGGAATGTGTCCTGGGTTAGGGTTAGGGTTAATGTATCAAAGCCTGGAACTGTGGTCAGAGGAGTGAAGGAGCTTACCACCAGCAACAAACAAAGCAAGGATCACGAACTTCATGGTGACTGTTCAGAAAGGTTCAGACACCTGCTCCTCTTATATACCTGCTTTAACAGACCTCAGGCGTGTTGCGTAACATTCACAGCGCAGCCAGGAAAAGTAGGTGGGGAAAATAAAGCAACCTTGGAGATAAGTAAACATAGATATCCCCAAATACATCCACCTGCACCTCAGCCTCTGTGTGAACCTCCCAGATGTCTCACAGCCACAAGAGCTGGTCAGCTCTTTTTACTTTTTAAGATTGCTCTGTGGCTTTACGGTTATTTAAACATGCTCTATCAAAACAATAAGAGATAAACTATACTTGAAAACACACATTGTTCACTTTTTATGACAAATTCTATTTTCATAAAACACATCCCACATGTGTTTATGTTTATAAGTATAAACAAGGCAACATTGTAAAATGTATATGGACAAAGTAAAAATAAAAACAGTGAAGTTGCATCATATTTTTTTTACCACTCCGCCTTGTTTTCTTGACATCTCTCAGAATATTACATTTTAATTCATGTTCAAATATCTTTCTGGAACACTC
Organism: Platichthys flesus; assembly: GCF_949316205.1. Classification (NCBI taxonomy): domain Eukaryota; kingdom Metazoa; phylum Chordata; class Actinopteri; order Pleuronectiformes; family Pleuronectidae; genus Platichthys; species Platichthys flesus. The sequence continues at coordinate 12,325,535 of NC_084951.1, forward strand.
AGATAAAAAAATAATTTAGTATTTGCTATATTATATCATTTTCGCTGAGATAAGAATCAATGACTAGACCTTTTTTTACATAGATATATGTAATGTAAAAGCGAATTTCAGTATCATAATAATACTGCTTACTTTCATATTAAAAATACCGTACAGAAATGGGAAATAGGGGAGGATATGATGGATGAGGCAGTATTTTTCTCTCAAAGGTGAGCTCTACATTTGATCTGGAGCCAGGTTCTTGTGTGAAATTCTAACGATAACAGATAAACACCCTTCATTCCGCTAACTTGCTCACAAACACATTTGAGATCATGTAGAAGTGTGGGGCACTGTGGCCTTGGCCATGTGCTCCTGTTTATTTCTGGCATTCTGATTTCTCCTCTTAGCTCCACCTCAGTATCAAGATTTACCGCAGGGTAAATTTCCAATTGACACAGTTTGTGCAGGTTATGTAACATTGGGAACGGTATAAATACATGAGATGTTTCATTGCAAACTGTGGAGATTCAAAAATGATGAAGTTTGTGGTTGTTGCTCTCTTCGTGGCTGGAGGTGAGGATCTTTCTGTTGCTTAAAACGTCACACACAACTTTGTTATGGCCTAATCTGTGTTTACTATGTATTGCAGCCTTTTTTTTTATAATAATACAGTGATTTACAACAAACATTATGTAAGTCACAGACAGAGTAAAATAACAATAATAATAAAGATACAGATAATAAAAGTCATAGACATATTACGACAAAAGCTTTTTTTACAGAGATTAAACAGGTTACCAATTCTGCTAGTCTCATCTAGCAGATAAAAGATCTGAAATATAGGGGAAGGACTTAACAACTGCTTGCAGGGTTAATAGTTGTGTGCACCAGTTCACCATTTGAAAAGAGTTTGTCTGTCTGTCTGTGTGTCCCCTCAGCCTACGGGTGCGGTCTGCCCACCTTCTCCCCCGTGGTGACCAGGGTGGTTGGTGGAGAGGACGTCAGGCCTAACAGCTGGCCCTGGCAGGTAAATCATTCTGAGCGAGGAGTTTTCACTTTCACAGAGACCCGGGTTTTGAATTGGATAAAAGGAAAAAGATAAGGTGATTTACGGATAGACTGTGTAAAGTAAAAGACTGGAAATACAGTTACATTGGGCTTATAGTGCAGTAGCATGACCCAAATTAAGTAGAAGAGTGCATTAAATAGCACAGCGTAGAAAACAGGACAGTTTCTGTAGAGACTTAGAAGATGTCAGGGGTGGCAGTGTCATGGTGTCATGTGGAGTTTGCATGTTCTTCCTGTATCTGTGTTTTTTCTACCTACGAGTACTCCAACTTCCCCCCCAGGGTAGAAAGACATACAGATTGAGGTTAAGTTAACTAAAAAACTAAATTGAAGTGTGAATGTGAGGATGAATGGTTGTTTGTCTCTGCATGTCTTGCGCTGTGATACACTAGCGACCTCTACAGGTTGTACTCCGCCTCTCGCTCAATGTCAGCTGGGATTGGCTCCTCCCAGCAACCTTTAAAGGAGAACAGATGATGAATGGATTCAAGTTAACTCCCATGAGGACAAGCACACTGCAAACAGCATGAATCCAAGGACCCTAAAAAAATGTCACAGGAAAAAAGAAGAATCATTTTTTTAAACAATGGATTGGGTTCATGTGTATGTTTCAGATTTCCCTGCAGTATAACAGACAAGGTGAGTGGAGACACACCTGTGGAGGGACCCTGATCTCTAACCAGTGGGTCCTCACCGCTGCTCACTGCATCAGGTATGAGATAGCCCAAAAGGATTCATGATAAATGATAATACCTGCATCCTCACACTGACGCAAATATTAGCTATCAGTGGTATGGTGTGTGCAGCATATTGTGATTTCAATAAGAGCTGAATAATGAGGTGATTTAACCTGTTTCTTACACATTTAGACTTGATTCAAGAGACCAAAGTTAGCTGAAGCCTTAATATCTTCTTGCATATGTTTATTTTATTTATTAAAGAAAAGACTAGAAGATTAAAAGCCTTGTAGGGAGACATATGTTTCTACATAAAATCCTGATAAAAACTGCTGACATTTTTCTCAAATTCCCTCTACTGCTTTATATTCTTCTGTTTGTGGAATTAACAGCAGTGGCAAGGAGTACAGAGTGGGCCTGGGAAAGCACAACCTGATCGAGACGGAGGCGGGCGCTGTGTTCATGGGCACCGCCAACATCGTTGTGCATGAGAGGTGGAACCCCTTCTTCATCCGGTACAACGCTACCCCTGAGAGAGTTCACTGAAATCTAAAAGGATGATTTCAGTTTGTTGAGTCTATGATGGATCTATGTGTTTGTGTATGTGTGTGTGTGTGTGTGTGTGTGTGTGTGTGTGTGTGTGTTTCCTCTGCAGTAACGACATCGCTCTGATCAAGCTGGAGACGCCTGTTAGCTTCTCTGACAGCATCATGGCGGCTTGTCTCCCTGCTGCAGGTTTCCTCCTCCCCCACAACGAGTCCTGCTACGTCACTGGATGGGGTCGCATCTCCAGTGAGTTCCCAGTCCCTCGTTCATTCTTTGAAACTGGTCAAGGACAAATGTTAGGTTATGGTTTGGGTGACCGGTTCAGCTGAGAAAACATTTTTCACGGCAGTTTTAATAAACTATTATGGACTCTTCACAGGATTGTATATATTATAGCAGTTAATGTCTATGTACTGTATTACAAAGGCAAATGCTGAAACACTATTAGATCATGTGATTTCGTGTCAGATGGCCTCAAAGTGCTTATTTTCCAAAGATGACGAAGATGTTTGAAACAATATTTAAGTATCATATTTGCTAATTATGATAATTTTTATTGCAAACAAAGTACATGTAATTTAAACTATTTTCGTTGCCTGCAGTCTCTGGTTAACTAGATTAGATACTGAGTGGATTTTAATACTGCTTTCCTGAAATAAAACACAATAAATTCACTTTTTTTGCCAAATAGCAATATTGATCAAATCCCTCACATAAAACAAATAACCCCTACAGGGGCCGCAGGCTCGATTCCAGCTTGCGGACCTCAACCCCCTCTCATTCTACCCTTTCATGCTTAATCTGTCCTACAGAGGCAGAAATGCCCCAAAATATCGTCAAAAATAAATATTTGCTTTAGCATGACAACACTCACCACACTCAAAGATGCTGTTGTCCAAGTATTGTTATCCAGCCGCACTGTATACGTCAAATCTCCATCCATTAATGTGCTGAAGGTCTCACCAGTGTGTGCATCTCTCCTCCACTCAGCCGGAGGTCCCATCGCTGACATCCTGCAGCAGGCTCTCCTGCCTGTGGTGGACCACGCCACCTGCACCAAGCCTGACTGGTGGGGCTCTCAGGTGAAGGACACCATGGTCTGTGCCGGCGGAGACGGGGTCGTGTCTGGTTGCAACGTGAGTCTGAAATAATGAATGATCGCATTATTGTATAAGATGGTAAATCACACACTAGGCCCCAACTGATAGATCAGTATACACTTCGTGGTTAAACTCATACATCAATAAAATTTGTTTTATTTAACAGCAAATATATTGGTATTGGAAATGTTTTACTCACTAAAATCTTACAGTTATTGGCTGCAAAACTCCATATGGGTCTGGGCTTAAACCATTGGTCTAAACTAGACACAACAATCTATTGACCCAGCAGGAATTTTCTTGCTATTTTGCTTCTGCTTAAGTTTGAATTCTGCACTTATTTTGGAGGAAAGGCCCATAAATCCTTAATTTTAATGATTTATTTTTTAAATCATCTCTATTTAAACTTTCTAAACACAATTTTACACAATTTTCAGCAATGTAACAGAAAACTATTACTAGTTCATTATGGTTTCAGTCGTTTTTAAGCAAAACTACAAGGTGTGCCGTTTTTTTTTTCTTCTACAAGCAATTGAATTGAATATTTCAACATAAGCTTCTGAAATTAGTGAAAAATTAGACTAATTGTAACACTTACAAACAGCAAGTTCCTATCTATTTTGATCCTTTTACTTCTTATTCTGATGTTTTGTCATTTTGTTATATTGTTATTGTTTGTTTGAAAATAACATTCAGCTCTGCAGTGTCAGTTAGAAAATGTAAAGAATGTCTGTCAGGCATAAGTAATGAGTGTCTTTAAAAGAAGTTAGTGTTAGACGTGGAAGTGTGGATCATGTGTTTCCTCTCATGTGGCTCAGGGAGACTCTGGCGGCCCTCTGAACTGCCGCAGCGCTGACGGGACCTGGGGCGTTCACGGCATCGTCAGCTTTGGCTCCGGCCTCAGCTGCAACTTCCCCAAGAAGCCCACGGTGTTCACCCAAGTCAGCTCCTACAGCGACTGGATCAGCTCTGTAAGTCCACGACAAAATCTCTCCTTGACTGATGTGAGGGGTTGAAACTTCTGTTATTTCAGCTATTTTATTCCAGCTTCAAAGATTAAACCAGCAAAGAATCAGGATAATATTTCAGTAAATAAGCTGCTGCTGAAAACCTTATATTGCCCTAAATCTCACATGTCTCTATCATTTTTTTCCACAGAAAATGTTGGCCTACTGAGAGGACAGTGGTTTGGAATAAATATTGAAATAAAAACTTAATGAAATAAAAAGTGTTGTGTTATTTTTTCTATTTTCTATTCTTGGTATCATATGTTGTACTTATTAGCTGATCAGCAATTTCCTGAAACATGTAAAGCAACTAAGCTTTTCTGAATATTGAGCCTAAAGCAGGAGTTTTTTTTCTTTTCATTCTATAAATAATCTATTAAGGGTTTTTGCCTACAAAGAAAACATTCCTTTTTTCCCAACCAGAATCGGTGATGGGAAAATGGTATCACCAACCACATGTTGTGTCCTCAGTCTTACAGCACTTGTTTGACTTTATGTGTTGGTCAGGTCAGTCCACACACCAGTGGTTCTAGCCGACAGTATAAATACACCCCTGTTGTTAGCACAAGGTTTAGGCTCAAACTACAAACTCTGCAGCCATGAGGAGCCTCCTGGTTCTCACTTTGATGGTAGCTACTGGTAAGAAAGATTAAATATTCACATATGTTACTAAAATCTAATTTGCTGTTGCATGATCCAGATAAATAGTCCCTTGTGACAGTAGTAAAGAGTACTAGTAGTAATCTTCTATTTGAAAGAGTGGTTATTGGTTAGGCTTCACAGAAATTATATTTTTGAAAAAGTTGCCAGAAAAAAAAGACCTAATTTTGTATGCTTGTTTTATACAAAATAAACATTAATAATCTTGTCCTAGCGTATGGATGTGGCCTTCCCACTTTCCCCCCTGTGCTGAGCAGGGTGGTGGCAGGAGATGATGTCAGGCCTCACAGCTGGCCCTGGCAGGTAAAGTCCACAGCCACACAACATAATCGCCTCCACGCTTTAATTTCACAGCGATATAAACAAGTACTAACGCCTACTTACACACATTCAAGCTCCAGATGTCTACAGTATAAGCTGAACGTGTGATGATGATTTCACCTCCAGAGCAAACTCAGAGGGACGATAGATGGAATTGATTTGCTGCGTGTTAAAATGGTTAAGAGTAGTAATTCCCACTGTCCTGTGTCTCTCAGATCTCGCTGCAGTCAGACAGCAGTGGGCGCTACAGGCACGTCTGCGGAGGAACCCTCATCTCCTCTCTCTGGGTCCTCACTGCCGCCCACTGCATCAGGTGCATATACTTCACATTAAAGGATGACATGCAATGTTAGGTCAAAATAATCACAACACAGCATTGATCAAGATTTTATATAAATTATTAACGGTCCACTGTTTCAGATTTCATCCTCTGGTTTTTAGTTTTTGAATAAACTGGTTTTAATGTACTGGTCGGAAATGTAAATATTATTGTTTTTTAATATGTTAAATTAAAACTCCACAAAAGTTTTATTTAAATTAGTGCTTTTTTAAATCTTTAGAATTGATTAACAGTGGCAAGAACAAGTAGGGGCCCTTAGGTTGTTTTCTCCATACCTCAAGTTCCCTGATGAAACAACATTTATATTCACTGGATCCAGATTATTATGTGGATCTGCACCAAATAGCATGCTCATGAATATAAATCCTCTGAAGTCAGATTTTTTCACCAAATCCATGAATTACAATCAATGAAAAATGTTAAAAGATTATCTTATCATGCAAGGTTCAATGATTCTGGATCCGCCCCCTGATCCAGATCTGTAGTAAAAAATGTTGTGAGTTCTCTGCTGACCCTTACCACATCCTTCCACAAAATGTCTTGTAAATCTGTATCCATTTTTTGCGTAAATCTGCAAACTAACAGACAAACAAACTTGTCTCATCAGTCCACCAGACCTGGTCTTCAGGTCATTAGCAGAAGGCTTCACATATTCACAAATATATTCACAAATACTTGAATATGGGTGAGGACTGCAGGTATTAGTGTTTGTTGAATATTTTATATAAGATGAAGATGTGATTTTTAAATGCACATTTATACATTACAGCAGATCTTTTTAAACAAAGCTTTTCTTGTCACTGTTTACTCTATATCTCCATAGTGATCCAATATGTACAATTCATGAAAGTGAGCCTACGTACTACTGTGTTCCAGATCACAGTTCTGTGCCGGGAAATACTCCTTTGCCCAAAAGCAAATCATATATTTTCATAAACTTTTGGCTTTTTCTGGGGAATTTAAGAGAAAAAGAAAAACTTTAGAGAATTTAACAAAGGCAAAGCTAAAAATATTTAGTGACACAGACAGACATGCATCACCCCTACAGGACTGCCAGGCATTTTTGATCCACCGTCAGCTTAATCACAAACTCACACAGAGAAGTCTATGCCAGTGTCTAAATCCCACCCCGTCATCTGCCATCCCACAGTGACCGCTACAACTACAGAGTGGAGCTGGGTAAACACAGCCTGCAGGCGAGCGAGGAGGGCTCCGTAGCTCTGAGCGCGGCTGAAATCATCACTCATGAGGACTACAACGTTCTGCTCAGCCGGTAACAGCCACAACTCAACACCACCTAATGTGTCCGAGGGGAACCAAGTGTAAACACAACATCGGTCATGCACTGGAGAATCTACTGCAGTAAGGCATGAATGTAACCTGTGCTGAGTTTTGTTTACCTTCACTTCCTGAACGGGGGTGAATTGTTTCTGCCTTTGCAGCAACGACATCGCCCTGATCAAGTTGTCTTCCCCTGTCACCTTCTCTGACACAATCATGCCGGCCTGCATCCCGGACCCGGCTGTCACCCTGCAGCACGGTTCTCGCTGCTACGTCACCGGGTGGGGTCGACTCTTGAGTGAGTCAATGCACCTCAGCAGAAAAAAACAAACAACAATCACTGCATCATCACAAATAGATGTAATTTTCTGTTACACAATTTACGCATGTCGACACGTCAATTTGTCATTTCTTGAAAATCTTCCAGATTCTTTTTCTCTGTAAGTCTTATCTTCATCGGATTCAAAAGTAATTGCAATTAATATATTAATGTAGTGTAGTTAATAAGTACAACCCTTTCTTCTGAAAAAAAAAGAAGTAAAGAGGAGTTAAGCAGAATCTTGGTTCTTACCTGAGTTTCCTCCTCCACAGCCGAAGGTCCTCTGGCTGACATCCTGCAGCAGGTTCTCCTGCCAGTCGTCGGCCACGACATCTGCACCCTACCCGACTGGTGGAGCGTCCTGGCCACAGACAAGATGGTCTGTGCTGGCGGAGACGGCATCACTGCAGGATGTAACGTGAGTTGAAAATGCGGGTCATCTTATAAAGCCTGCAACTATAATTTAAGGGACAAATACAGGTAGCTAATTGCTGATGTCAACAAAAAAATGTACAACACGCGTGGTACAAAAGATTTACTCTGAAATAGTTTAGAAGGAAAAGTTTGCGTGACTTGAGATAGGTAGCTAAGTGTCTTTGAAGCTGCTAGCCAACAGTTTGTGGGTGGGTGTGTGTCTGTGTGTGTGCACTGACCTACAGGGAGACTCGGGCGGCCCCCTGAATTGCCAGAACCCCGACGGCTCCTGGGAGGTCCACGGCGTGGTGAGCTTCGGCTCCGGTCTCGGCTGCAATGTCCTCCAGAAACCTACCGTCTTTACAAAAGTCAACTCCTACATCAGCTGGATCAACACGGTGAGGAGTATTTTTGACTTTGTAATTCCCACACCAGCACAAACATGTGTAGCCTGAAGCAAGCACAGGCCTCGGCTTCCAAAGAAAAGAGGTGTGATATAATAATGTTTCTGTTGTTCACTCTGCAGGTTGTGACCAGCTACTGAAGAAACTATCCACGTGCGTTTTACTGCAATAAGAACAACAATCACCAACAATGTGTTGTCCCAGTTTTACTGCAAATAATGGAGATGCTGTTTATCAGTTCTGGGAACGCAGTTTAAAGGGATAGTTCACCCAAAAGTGAAAATTCACTCATTGTCTACTCGTCACTGTGTCGGTGGAGGGGTGGGTGAAGTGTTCAGTCCACAGAACACTTATGGAGTCTCAAGGACAGACAGTGCTGCAGCAAAATCCAATAGAATTTAGTTAAATGAAGACTGATCCTTCAGACGATTAAAAAAACGATTTGAATGTCGGGGCTTACAGACACTTGGATGACACCACAGGAGCAGTTTGGAGGCATTTTTATGTTTATTTTCTGTTGTTTATATACGTTTGAAGAATAGGTCACTATTTACTCCCCATTTTTCATGTATTGGATTTGGCAGCAACACTGTTTACACCTGAAGCCACCATGAATACAGGAGGTGTGTATATACTGAGTGAATTTAAATTTGTTGGGTGATCTATCCCTTTAAGTCATATCCATGAATGTGGGCCTGAACAACAACCGGACATTTATCTTACCCTCAGCTTTAAATATAGTAGCTGCATATTAGAGGATTGGTTGAACAATGCTTGAAAACATGGATGTTAATGTGTCCAATGAAATATGGCATTCGTACAAGTCAACGTGGGATTATATTCACAATGATTCAATAACCATGGCAAAACACACTTCTTATACACAGGAGTAATTAACAAACACTTTTTTTATTTATTTCTCATAAAATATCCATGAGATAAACATTTGTTTTGCTTGTCAGGAGGAGGAAAAAACAAATAAACATAAGCATAGAAAAGTATATTTTCACAGCACATACAAAAGGAAATATATATATATATTTAGGTGATACAAAAAGGAAACTGACAGAGTGTTTTGGCCACTTCTTAATAAAACTGGTGAATCAAAACACTGTCATTCATTAAAGTTAAACAGTGTGACGCAATGAAATCAGTTGTGCAGTTTTCTGGTTCTTTTGCCAGTGAGGTACAATGAGTCTGTCTGCAGTTCTGAAACATGACGACACATCAAGGATTTACACAGAGTGACGACTTTAAACTCCAATAATAAGAGACAGACATGAGGACATGTGTCCTATTGACAAACCTCAAGTGACCCCATTGTCTTCAGCTCATCAGAAAACCTTGTAATATACAATATGATATAACCAATGAATGTCAGCTTTTCTGCATGAATAACACATTACACAATAACAAATGGGCAACTCAGGGATGACATCTTGTGCAGCTTTGACAATTTTTAAATATTTAAATGAATTAAAGTAAATCATTCAATTTGGCCTCAGTTGTCTAACCTGAAGGAGAAAGCAGGGCTTGTTTCACAGGAGTTTTGAAGCAGTGTGCAATGACAGAACTCGAGACTATTCCCCTCTCCAGCTGTCTCTTTTCTCTTTGTGCTTGTTCTCTGCAAACGTTTTAAGTGAAAACAGGGCTGCGGTTTAGGCTGCGGCCGGCAGAGTGCGTAATAGTTGCTGTTATTGTGGCGCAGCTGCACAGTCAAAGACTCTTTTCTGTTGGTCATCTCCAATAAGAAAAAGAAGCACGCCCCAGAGCAGCAGCTAGAGGCTACAGTGCTGCGTTCACAGCTCCACAGCGTTCACCATGGGTATGGCCCGGCGGCTCTCAACTATTCACAAGCTGCTTCCATCGTGCTCTCACACACACACTTCCTTCTCTGCAGCGGAGGAGCCACACTATGGCTCAGGTTCAGTCACACTATGAGTCATATGAAATGCTCTAGGAGGAAAAACAATATTGCCACGGGCATGCAAAAGTATATGAGTGGGTACAACACAAAGACAGCTGCACTCTGCAGCAGAGTTAGCAGTTAGCATTAGGGCTGAGTCATACGGACAACAATGACATCCAGATACAAATATTCATATCAGTCGATATTGATAATTATCAAGGTAAACGTGACATTGTTATTTCTGTTAAGACTCATTTTGCTCCTGAGGTTGTGAGTTTAAACTCTCAAACACTGAGGCACATCAATTACTGTGTTAGCCCATAGAAGCAATATTTTGATGTATATTGGACTCATTACTTATTACTACAGATAGATATTATATTGCTGTAATTAATGATATTATGTTATTGCCCCACCCTAGTAAGCATTACCACTACACCACTACTACAGACACCATGAAATGACACATGCTACAGGAAATGGTTTCTTTCCTATAAAACGATAAGTTAATGGTGACCATTGATGTGAGAGTAAATACAAAAATATGAGTCATTGAATACTGTTCATTGTGTTATTTTTTTTTATAACAGCCAAGACCTAATTCATAATCCTGAATGGCCTGTTGTGTCGTACTTAAACAACCAACCGTCTTTGCCTATGTAGCATGTACTGTATGCTTAAGTCCAATAAGAGAAGCATATAGACTAAACCATGGCTAAAAAGCATTTCAAATTTGTACTTACAACTTACCAGTTACCCTCTAAAGGAATGTATATTTATTCAGTAGTTTCAAGTTGTATAGTTCAGCAACTGCTTGCTATCTCATTAGGCATGCTATATCGATAAACTCAGGGCAAAGTTTGTTTTGGCATCTTTGTGCCCTCGACTTCTCAAAGGAAGAAAAAGTACAATTTCTTGGTGTCTTTCATAAAATATGACAATAAAATCATTGACGCATTGCATTGTGGACCTTATGTTGCTTATTTATACCAATCTATCAAACACATGAAGCTCTCCCCTGTTTTTAAGCTAAACTTTTGTTTCACAGTTCGTGGCCCTTTCATGTGCTGCAGGGTTTTTATCATGTGTTTCTAAAGAGAAAAAGTTCTTCTTTCTTCTGTTAGATAAATATGCTTCTGTACTGGAAGTTAACATTCCAGGGACGTGATGCCAAATAACTAAACAACTGCCATTTTGCAAGCATTCAACAATTTCATGTTCCACAGTGTTTTGGTAGAGTTATACCTGTTTCAATGAAAAAGAAAATACTTCAAATCAATAACACACAAATGAATAATGCTTGTGCACAATTTCAGAAAAAACTAATTTGTGTGTTACTAATTTGAGTTTTTCTTTAAAAGATGGTCCAACAATTTTCTTTCTACAGTGTAGCTGATGAATGCTAAACAAGCGTTGTATTATCTTAACTAAAAATACAAGCTACTGATATGGTGCCAGCCAGTGCACGCCATCGTAAAATATTAAATATCAATATTTATTTTCAGGCAGACAAACAGAGGAGACTGAACCAAATGCAAACTATATAGAAGCTAAAATGGACGAAGGGCAGAACTGCAGATCTGTATAAAGCACAGTAGACCATCTTTAACACCATTCGAAACATATAGTCTGTCATTTTCTACGAGAACTGGAATGAACTGTACAAATATTGATGACAATGAGGGAGAGATTCTGTGCAGCACCACGTCAGCTCAAACCAGCTGAGGACATACAAAGCTATGAGTCGCCCAACGTGGAGCCTACATCTGGAAAGCTGCTGGCAGTAGTCATCCAAAGACGCTCAGCACTGCTCGCTTCACAAACTGAGTTCCCTGCACATGTCTATTTAAGTTCACCCAAATCCGCACTGACGTATTATGACCTCTTCCACTGTCAACTTGATTGTGCAGTCAGCACACAGTGGATGGCAGTTGCAGTAGGGTAAACAGAAAACTATTTAAACATAAAGGAAAACTGCATTTGGTGGCTGCTTTGCTTTGAATCCAACGTGCCCAGATACGATCCAGCAACTGTGTTCCTCACCAAGTGTCTTAAGCCGGTTCAGAGATTCCAAAACTTACAAAAATAAAGTTTCATTCTGTTATTTGCTTTGGAGCGATTTGTGGCATTCATGATACATTTTGACAAATACATTTAAAAAGTGCCACTGAGAAGGTTTTGCAGTAAGAGCCATTTCCAGGTGTTGGCTGGTCAAGCCAGATCTACATCCACAGAAGTTGATCATAGCAGATTCCAGGAAGTTCAGTAGTTTGTTTTTAAGCTTGATCAACTTGATCTTAAATTGGAGGCAATTTGTCTTCATACTGCGGTGGTGGGGTGAGTGGCTCAATACTGATTCCAGCTGCTGGCTGAGAGTTATCAATGTTTTTCATGTGAAGCTTCTCCGATTTAATCCTGCGGATCTTGATGGGGAGGAAATTGCGGGTAGTTTTTCCGGCTCTACGGTTTGACGCGGAGGCGGCAGCAGACGGCGCACTGGAAGCCGGGGTGGGCGGCTGCGGTCCGGTATTTGTGACCTCCGATCCCTCATATTCATACTGCACTCCATCGACCTCAACCAGGTCATCGTAGGAAGGTAGATGTGAGGAGCTTGGGCAATGGTTGCTCTGACGAATGGGGTACTTGCCACTGCCCACGGCCTCTTCATAGCTGGGTACAGCATACCTCTGGGCTTGTTCCTCAGGACTGCGGACATGTTTGACAAATAAAAATTAGCCAACATGAATTTTATTAAAGAAATAATATGAATATCATCTTCAATCAAACTTAAATCATAAATTGTATTCAAGCTGACAGGACATTTCATTTTGGTTGAGAAAGATAAAAACCACTTGCACTGGCCAGACAGCAATTATTTTCCCTCCACTGTTTGCATTGGTCTCCCGTGATGGATCACTCTTATTCATTGCTGGTTACTTGGTGAAGCTCTCCTAGTAAAGCGCAGGGTAACCAAGGGTCCCAAGAAGATTATGGGACAGGAAATGGTGATGAACGACTCCCATGATCCACCACTGTTTTTTATGATGTCATCAAACTAGAGCTGTGCCTTAATTAAGGGGCTCCATCCTACAGAAGCTGCATTTGTAGACCAATTGCTTAGATGCAACAGCGCTGCATCTAAGCTTTCTCGTTTAGGAGGCTCCTTCAAATATGGCCAACAAACGTGTCCTTCCATCCACAAGAAATGAAAGCATCAACAGGTGGATCCCTCCCTGGCCCGACCTCATATCGCTTCGGTGACAAACTGTTTTTAAAAGAGGTAATGGCAGGTGATGCCAATAAAAACAAATCCTCTGTAGACCTGACCATCTCCTCTCACTACATTTCTAGGGAAACAAGCTTAAAGAATCAACACAGTTCCTTGTCTAAAATGGGTAGTTTACATTGACTAATCAATTTTCTCCTCACAGACACGATGTTACGACCCGCCTCAAGAAGAGTCTTTTGGGGAAATAAAATGTTTACTCATAATGTAACTATTGTTGAGGTAGAAAATCAAGCCTGGACTCACGTTTCTCTCTCCTCTTGCTCTATATCTGCCACTCCTCCGTTGTTCTGGGCCTCCTGGAGACTCCGCTGCTCTCGCTGTTTGTTCCTCATTCCCACACACAGGGACAACAGCAGCATGACCACCCCGGAACCCACCAAGACGAAGGCCACAGACGACGCTTTATTTTTCCTGCTCCCAACGTCCGTTCCTGAGCTGCTGCTGTTATTGCCGGATGCCTCTGCAGGTACGACGCTCCACACGATCATCACTATTCCCAGGGCGATGAGCCCAACCCCGAGAGCACAAAGAGCATACTGGGAACCTGAGTTTCCAGTGTTTTGTGTGTTGATAGTGTTATGGGGGTTGATGGCAGTTCCTCCTCTGCCAAGGCGGCTCGGTGGTGTATCCAAACTGGAACGCATGTTGTCAGTCCCCAAACTTCAGTCTGACCAGCTGCAGAGAGGTCAGAAACTGTGGATAGAAAGGAATTTGATATCAGACACAATGACATAACAGAATGACAAAACATTATTATTAATATTATTAAAGAGCCCAACCAATGTGAATTTTGGGTAAAAATATGAGTAAAGAAATCTGACACTTATTCCTAAGTATTTGTTACCAAGCCCGATACATTTCATCCCCCTAGACCGTATAAATAACTTCAAATTGAAATACATAGAACTTGAATAGAGAAATAAACAATGGTGTTTGGACTCTAATTCAAATCCACAGTCGCTCTTGACATTTCTGTTTAACTTTAAAACTCTGCAGAGACAATATAATTCCTTCTAACACGCCTGTGGGGTATTTGAGGTGAGGTGGTATGTATGAAGGTTTGACCAATCACGTCTCTGCTAGCGAGAGATTTCGTCATTGTGTGTGTGAGAGTCCATTTTTCATGAGAACATAAAATTCACTCCAGTAAAATAACCATAGCTTCTAGTAACATGTGTGTGGCACAGTAAAGCATTTACAGAAGAAGTCACATGTGACTCAACACTCTACAAGGGGCAGATTTGATCACAGCAAAACAACAACCTCAACATATATGGACCATAAAAATCGCACAGTTTGTTTTCTTTTGTTTAAATCTATCATATTGATCATTAAGTGTTACAGCTTAAAACAAAAATAAACATTTTAAAAAGGAAGAATTTGTTTAGAATGGATTTACATTTTCCACAGAGTAAAACTGAAATAGTCAGCATATGCATGTTTACAAGAACATAACAATAAGCCAGTGATCACAAGGCCTCCCCTCCTGTGCAATTTTTAAATCTTCGCTAGATCAGAGAGTAAAGGAGTCGTCTGCTGGGAACGTAAAAGCATATAGTCCAGGAACTGAACTGTGTATGAATAACCTCTCTGACCATTAAAGAATGTCTTCATGAAGTGCTCACACCACAGGCTTAGCCTTGCATACCCCAACAGAGTTTGTCTGCGAACACGCCCGACCGATGTTGATTTTGGGTAAAAATATGAGTAAAGAAATCTGACACTTATTCCTAAGTATTTGTTATCAAGCCCTGATACATTTCAGCCCTAGACCCTATAATTAACTTCAAATGTAAATATAATTTTTAAATACAACCAAAAACATAGAACTTGAGTAGAGAAAATAAACAATGGTTTTCTGATGTATTTCGTCAACATAAACACTGACATCGATATGTCTGTGAAAGGCACATATCAGCCGACTTTTCTTGGCGAATCAACAAGTGTTTGGACTCTAATTCAAATCCACAGTCGCTCTTGACATTTCTGTTTAACTTTAAAACTCTGCAGAGACAATATAATTCCTTCTAACACGCCTGTGGGGTATTTGAGGTGAGGTGGTATGTATGAAGGTTTGACCAATCACGTCTCTGCTAGCGAGAGATTTCGTCATTGAGTGTGTGTGAGTCCATTTTTCTGGAGAACATAAAATTCACTCCAGTAAAATAACCATAGCTTCTAGTAATGGGTGTGTGGCACAGTAAAGCATTTACAGAAGAAGTCACATGTGACTCAACACTCTACAAGGGGCAGATTTGGTCACAGCAAAACAACAACCTCAACATATATGGACCATAAAAAACACAAGTTTGTTTTCTTTCGTTTAAATCTATCATATTGATCATTAAGTGTTACATGTTAAAACAAAAATAAACATTTTAAAAAGGAAGAATTTGTTTAGAATGGATTTACATTTTCCACAGAGTAAAACTGAAATGGTCAGCATATGCATGTTTACAAGAACATAACAATAAGCCAGTGATCACAAGGCCACCCCTCCCGCGCAACTTTTTAAATCTTTGCTAGATCAGAGAGTAAAGGAGTCGTCTGCTGGGAACTAAAAAACGTACAGTTCAGGAACTGGTCTGTGTATGAATAACCTCTCTGACCATTAAAGAATGTCTTCATGAAGTGCTCACACCACAGGCTTAGCCTTGCACACCCCAACAGAGTTTGTCTGCGAACACGCCCAGACCTGCTGGTGAGTGACAGAGGGGATCTGGAAGTCAGAACAACCCAGCTCCATTTTAGGAAAACCCCCAACCACACACACACCCCCTCACTGAAGAATGCCCGGCATGAGGCTGATCATGACAGTTGGGACACATGCAGCATCCCCATTTCCACCCATACATATATCCCCTCGCCGGCCTGTGACATGTGGCAGGGTTGGCTTGAAGGTGTCACAAATCATGGAGATATGTGAGCTTAGTCCCAGTTCAGCCTGGAGGTATATATTTATAAATTACATTTATTTAACAGTAAAAGTGAGTAAGACATTGACAGACGTGCTCATAACCTCATCATCAAAGCTGTAGACTACCGAGAACTACTGAGGGGATGGGAGGGGGGGGGGCTTTTGCGTAAAGTGGAAGTATTTCTTCTTCTGCACCCAAATGTTTACTGACACTAAATAATCAAAGATGTTGCAAAGGATCCTGTTACACTTCCTGTGCAGCAGAGAGACGGGGATGTGTGTGTCGTGGGGTTTTTAATCACACGTCCACACTGAACGGTTGTTGTTTCAGCGACACTTCGCCAACACCACAGTCCGGAGTCACGTCTCAATGAAACGCGGGGCGGGTGGGTTCCGTTTCCTCACTGCTGACGTCACGCAGCGCAACTAAAAACCTAACAAACTTTATATTGAAAAACATCCCGGTCCCTGCTGGGGGGGGGGGACTTTTGTTGGCACAACATTTTTAGCGGTATAGATGTGTGTTGTGTGTGTTTGTGTGTCTGCTCCACTCACCTCTGCATCGTTGGACAAACGCAAACTCAAGTCACGTCTTCTTCTTCTTCTCCTCCTCGGAGCTACCAGATGTGGAGGGTTACACGTGTCGCGGTTCTGCGCCGGCGGGACTATTATGTGTCGCAATTCTGCGTCAAATCAGCGAGTGTAGATGAGGAACTTAAGTTTCCTCTCCACAGACACAGACGGGCCCGGTTGGAGGGCGGGAGGGTGGGAGGGGTGAGGAGGGAGGGGGCACCGAGCTCCACTTCCAGTTTCATTAACCTCCTCAGTGCCGGGCCTGCAGCGAGGCGGAGGTTCAGCAGATTCATTCATGCAGTTTGCTCCTCCATCAATTAAGATTAGAGACCAAAGGGGACAGGGCCTGGACTCAGGTTATTGAATTGTTTTGTTTGTTTTTTGTCTGTTTTAAAATCTTAAATCTTGTAAGTCTTGCTGACAAAACACAAACAAACAAACAAACATGAGGGAAAACAACCTTCTTGGCAGAGGATATAGTGTCAGCTCCTGTCACAAAAAGCCTCTTGAACAGACAACTGTGCTATTTAGCACAGGTGGTAAACTAATAAGGGTTGACTTCCTCCTAGCTCATAGTCCAGGATCAGGTATTTATAAGGTGGATTTAAGTAATGAACTGAACGTGGAATATTTCCTTCTGAACATTTATATAATTGGTTTATGTCAGTCCATTATTGTTTTGGCTAGTTGTTAATACGATAAATGTATGATGATGCATACAGTCTCTTGAAAAGTGTGACTGACAACAATATTATCAGATTGACTGATTAAAAAACTTAAAAAGAAGTCCAGCCGCTATGCACCAGGAAAACAAGACATACTTTAGGTCTTTACCACACTTATTTAAACATTCAGACATATTTGCATAAATCTCTTCCAAGTCAAATCTAACCACAAAAAATATGACAATCTTTAAGGGCCTCTAGTCTATTCAAATATATTTGACAATCTGTTTTACACAATGACAGATATCACACTGTTTGCTCAATACCTCCCCATACAAACAGAGACAAGCCACTCAGTTATATATCAACCATTATTGATGACATTTTTAGGCCTACTTCCTCTTAAAAGGGCAGGAGTGACTGTAAGTGGATGGTAAATTACCCACCTACTCGCCGTCACTCCTTTCGAGCCCTTTGGACAGAACCATCCCTCGAGGACCAGGTCAGGTGACACAGAAAGTCCCCCGTCATGCATGTAGTCAACAAACTACATATGTGTGAAGAAATCTACCGAAGATCGTAAAAAAAGGCTCCACCTGGCTTCACTTCCTCTGTCTCAGCCTGCTACAATGAAGACTTGACTATTGTACAATAACGACAAAACCAGTTCGGACACTGGCCATTGCTGTATTGTTCCTTGTAGGTGAGGCGGCCTGGTTGCTCCGGACTCTGGGGAGGTTTTCTTCCTCCTAAGCTTTTGTCTGGTTCCTCTGTTTTACTACACAAGCACATAACCTCACACACACACACACACACAGAGGGAAAGATAGACACAGTGAATACGCCTTGGTTACATCTGGTAACCCGGACTGAACCCCTATCTCTCCCAGCCTGTTATCAAATTAAGTGAGATGTCGGCAGCCTCAAAGGAAAAATGTTACAGTAAGAGAGAGATGAACATGTTCAGAACATTAGCAGCCTCCAAAAGACATAACATCTCATTATAATACAAATATTATAATGGTAAAGCGTTGTTAGCTATTCCAAAATCCAAAAGGAGAGATAGCCTTTGCCGTGAGTTTTAAAGCATGTTGTTACCTGAACATGTTTTATACAGTGTGATAGCTTTAAGTGTTGCGGTAGCAAATCAGTTTAGGCTATAAATATATTTAGTATGGTTTCCTCATTAAATATTATATACTGTGTATCTGTTCCAACAAATATAACCATACATAACTCTAATAACAGATTTTCCTCTAGCCGTCCAATTGGCAAGCTAATTCACTTCCACTGACATTAATTTCTTCATCTCGCTGTTATGGATGTGACGTGGGCGCATAATTTCATTTACCCATCAAACATTTCTACTAATAAGTAGCTCGGTTAATTCCCAGTTGGAAAGTTGCCTGACACGCCTGCTTCGCGTAATCATACCTCTGATATCCCAGAGTGCATCACATAATGAATTGCGTGTTTTATCTGACCTGACCGTGGGTGGATTACAAGAATGTGAGTAAGTGAGAGAGGGACGCTTGCCCCGAGGGCAGCTGTCTCACTCGGTGCTGTGTCATCCTTCACTTGCCATGATAATTGAGTCACTGTGAGTAAGAGGAGGAAGTTGCACCATAACTGTTGGTTGTCACCAGAATACTCTCGAAGAATCAGCCAAGTATACAGAGTCAATATTAGCACAAAGGTAATGGCTGAGTTTTTATGAATCTCTTTTATGTTTGATCAGACGCATTTTCCACTTGCTTTGACTTGTCTAATAGAGTCCAACTGGAATGCAGTGGAAGCACAAACATTTCCCATATGTAATCATTTAATTACCAGACTGAATTATCATCCGTCATTCATAAATCTTCAACGTCTCTACTGCTTCCTCTTTTCACCACTGTCACAGCTCCTCTCAGTCATACAAGGTAGAGGTTGAGACCAAAAAGCTTCCTCCTCAATGTACCCACAAGTTGTTATATGTCTATCGTAAAAGTTGCTATGGTTGTTTGTTTGTTTGTTTGTTTTAATATAGTTGTGATTGTCAATGTGCTTGGAGACCCCTTCCTATTAAAATGTCCAGGACAAATGAAGCATCAGCGTTTAGTCAGGTCCCAAATTCACTCTCCTTTGAACTCTGATTTGGCCTCCACCAGCTCCACAAGTGTCTTTAATTGATAGATGTTTGACTTAAGTTGCAGCTAGTTATTCACGTTATCATTTGGTACTGGTCATGTCTAACTCGCATGTGGCACCTCAGAGAACTACACCCACTAGCAACTGCACCAATTATACTCACCATCAACTAAGCAGCCTCCAAAAAACACAACATCTTATTATAATACAAATATTATAATGGTAACGCGTTGCTAGCTATTCCAAAATCCAAAAGGAGATAAGACCTTTACCGTGAGCTGTAAAACAATGAGCTAAATGAGGCTAAAATCCTGCCTCCAGCTGTGCAGGGGCTGACATCATTGAAACATACGTGAGATTATTGATAATTGGTTTGAATGTGATCATGGAACTGAAGATCCAGTGTGTAAAACTGAGGGGAAATTGATTTATTGGCAGAAATTGAATATAAATGAATCCTCATGATGTTTTCACAAGCATTTTTTACCTAAATTGGACTCATCGTTGTTTTCTTAACCTGAGAATTAGCCCTTTTTTTTAAAATACTTTATTTAAATAGTCCAAACTGGACAAATTAAACACATTTTCAGTTTTTATGACAACTGAAGGCTTACGCAGGTTCTTTTCCATGTTTGTAAGAGGAGGGTCAGTTGAGGGGTATTCAGCCGCAACATTCAACTTCACCACTAGATGTCTCTAAATTCTACACACTGAATCTTCAAGTGGTTACACCTCCCTCCTGTAATATCTCCATTGCCACCAGATAGAGTTTTAGGCTATTGTTTTATAAAAACTATTCTTTTCAAAATGATCTTTTCTTACTTGAATGTTATCTTTATTTCATTAAAAGTAACACTTTCATGTTGACATAATTGCATCTTTACACCTTTTAGCCGGAAGGCTACCGTACAACTCTGGAGTCATCTTCATTTAGCAGTTCAGTTCAAATATTATTCCATGTTCACCACACAGTATAAAACATCAGACGAGGGCGATACATATGTTTAGACACAACAGTGTAAATGTGCAAGATGAAAAATGACTATCAAACATAGTATAATCTAAAATTTAAAATTCAGTTCAAGTCTTTTTTTTGTCCATTGTACTCAGTTACAATGACAAGGCATCACAGACAGCAGAATTGAATGAAACAACAACAGTTTACACTGATATTACACTTTTTAATTTTGTCTTGAAGTAAGCTACCTTGTATTATACAAAGTTTTTTTAATTCTCATTTCCCTCAGAAAACAGACTTTGTCAATATCAACTAGTCAACGAAAACAAACTACATAAACTACATAGAAAAATAATCCTTTATTCTGAATCCTTCCTTCATTCCGTGGGAGAATCTTCTCACCACCTGCTCACAGTGATTCTTGAAAAAGTCTTGCTTGGATCAGGAAACGTGTAAAAGCGTATCCTGTCCCTTTTTAAAAAGTGCAATCTGTCCTCTAAAGGCTCATTTATAGAAAAGAAGAAAACATCCATGTTCGGGGCCTAGATGGAAAACGATTGTCCATGATGAAGAGGATGTCTGGTGCTGCACTCTGATGACCTCACACGTTGGAGACCTCGATGCTGGTGTACCCGTGAATCGGACTTCCCTCGGATCTGGGCGGAGTCTGGTCTCGAATATCCCGGGGAAGAGAGCTGTAGCTGCCATGGCAACTCAAGTCCCGCCCATTGCGTCCTTTGGGGCTGAAGCCTGTTGGAGGCTGGAAATGAAACAAAGTAAGTTGTCTTCTGTCTGACGCCATGCAACTGCAATATATTCGAAATCTCATTAAAGTTGTATAAATGCTGTGTCAAAGGTCAAATAATGCCTCAGCCTGATTCAGAAACCCAAAGTTGATTCTGAAGAGAGGAGGATTTTTTGTTTACCACCTTCACAGCCCTCCGTCTCAGCGAACCCTCGTCATCAGTGTGTCGACCGGCAGAGCTGTGTGGTCGGCCCAGAGAGTTCTGCCGATGTGGGGTCGGTGGCGTTCCTGGGCCTAAACGCTCATAGTCCTGTTTGGCATCTGTCCTGCAGGGAGCACAGGAGGGATCAGGGTGTTGGGGAGAGCTGCAAAGGACATCTGAAAGACACTTCAATGCACCTTTGTTCAACATTTTAAAGATAAATACATCACCATATGCTGTCAGACAAGGTCTTGAGTGATACCTCTCTTTGCATAAACGCTTCAGTGAGTAGAACTATGGTGGAATCTGTTGTGGTCTGTTAAGTGGATGTCTCTCTCACCTGGCAGAGCCAATCAGGGCCTTCATCTCCTCGACCAGATGTCGACGCACCATGTGCTTGCTGTTGGCAATCCCCAGCGCTGTTGCCATGGCCTCAGTGTTGAACGTGGGGTCAAGCACCATGACGGCTCCATGAACTCCACTGTTCAGGAGACTTTCTGCAAACTCCTGCGCAGGTGGATGGAGAGAGGAGCAGTGAGTGAACTAAATTCTTGGATGTAAAATCCACAGCAAATATTGAGTGAAGGAAAAAAGAGAGATATAGCCAGTTGAGCCGAAAAAATAACATATCGAGTGATGCGTTGATATCAGGATAAATTCTCCATTAAAACGCCCTGAGGATGTCAACAGGATGTCAGTCCACATGACGTGAATGTGGTTGTGCCTCATAAAGGAAATGTTTTCCAATGCTAATGTTGATGGGGAGTTATTCATACTGCAGCATCGCCACAGAGGCTGCAATTTAAAGGCATTGTAATCAACCAGTAGCAGCTTACAAGAACAATGACTAAGTCTTTCTATCACACTGTGGAGCTGGGGAGAGCCGAGCAAACGCAGCCTCCACTACTCTCAGTGCAACATGACAGAGATCTTATAATACACATGTTTCAAAGTAATTACACATTCAGTAATAAACTGTAAGAGAAACTTTGTATTTGAATTCATCAGCTTCAATTTTTGTTTTAAGGTATGAGTTTAAACAAGACAATATAAAGTTGATGTAGTGGTTAGGCCTGTCAGAGTGTCTCATGTGTTCAGTGTTTAAGGTGCATTTTTGATCTCTGGTCCCACCTTCATGTCAATGTCTCGGATCCACTTGATGACCCGATGAGACGTCCACACCAGTGGATCCACGTTCTGATGCTCACACTGGACCCGGCGAGCCTGAAGTGCCTGGAACCCATTTTAACAAACAGGATGTCCTCTTTGTTAACTGTAACCACATCCACTGCTGACTGCTGTCTGTGAACCTGACTTCTCAGAGTCCCTCTTACCTCCTTGTCAAAGTTGAGTAGGTGCAGCAGTTCGATGCCCAGCTGCAGACTGACCTGGTGGAACTTCTTAGTGATGTTGAGGTGACGTTCAAGGTCCCGGCGTGTGAGGGAGTTAAGCATGCGGCCGTCCACCAAGTGATTTTGAAAGGCCTGGGCGTACTGGGGCAAGCCTACGTCGCTTAACCAGGCCTTGGCCACCCAGTGGTGGTCCATGTCTGCAGCCTTGGACAGCCTGCAGGCAAACAGTGTCACAGTTGTTTCTCACTCAGCCCTACAGATAGTTTTAGCCACAGTAAACCCACAGAGTTTTCCCCCCAACACCTCAATGAGGTCAACATATTTGGCTTTGAGTGAAATGTCTGACCCATAATAGCCTCAGTGTAAAATAACCCCCTGTATGAAGCTGCTGTGGCTACTGCAGAACCACTGGTTATAACAAACAATTACATATGTTTTTCTTAGATTGATAGAAACCTGAAGAAAATAATAAAAATAAAGAAATAATACTATCCATATAATGTAGCAGTTTAATCTTCCTCTATAACAGTTGCAATACCTTCAAATCTCTCTGAGAAGTTCCAAAGAAAATAGTTCTTATGGATTATGCAGTGTAACGAGGTCTCTCATTCAGGAAAAGCACATTACTGTTTTATTTATTTAATGATTTGAAGTTGTAGAACTGAAAATTCCAAAACCTGGTGACAATATTTATTATTTGTAATTTGAGTGAAATGGCCGCTTAATCTATTTAATGCTGCTGTTTCTAAATGCACTCTGGACAGATGATTATCTTATGGCTGCTTAACACAGAAAGGTTCGGTGACAGGTTGTTTTTAAAACAGTTAATGACACAATCACAGCTTTATTTCTACCCATTCGTTATTCTATAAAAGTCAACAGTAGGACTTCTGAGATTAATAAAATGATCACGCTGCACTCTGTAAATGCTGTTTCTATATCCCACCAACAGAGGGTGCTCTTGCATTACTACATATTGTACAGTTTATAGAAGAGTCTTCTGTGTCCCTTCCTCACCCTCTACCGTTCTCAGCATCTCTGTAGTCCTCGATGGCCAGGCGAAGTTTCCGGCGATGCATTAAACTGCTGACACCTAAACCCAGCTCCAGGTCCTCATCTGTCAGCCCCAGTAAGACCTGCAACATTTCAAGAGTTTGATATTACAGCAATTTTAAGGTGATTGAAAGACACAAGTTACCATGCCAGAGTATCGAAGCCAAATACAAATAGAGGTTTAAAGACGAATAACTGAAGCGATACAAAGTCAGGCATTCGACTGACATAGCCTGTAAAATGATGGTACAGGTACAGATGGTAAGCATATTTTTAAAAAAAAGTGAAAACAGTGCAAGAATAAAACTTAAAGGTCCAGTGTGTCAGATTTAGGTGAAAGGGATCTATTGGCAGAAATTGAATGTGAAATAACACTAGTGTTTTTCATCTTAATTATACAGATTGTTTTCTTTACCCTATAATGGGCCCTTTATATTTAAATACTTAATATTTAAACCAAGAGAAGGTCCTCTGGCGGCCACCATAGAGTGGCCGCCATGTTTTAAACAGTAGCCCAAACTGGACAAAATAAACACCTATGCCAACTGAAGGCTACCACAGTTCCTCTTTCATGTTTGGAAGGGGAGGGTAAGCTGAGGGGTATTCAGCTGCAACATGCAACTTCACCACTAGAGGTCCCTATATTCTACACACTGAACCTTTAAAGAATAAAACTTACATTAAAAAAAAAAAAAAAATGAAATCAACGTCTGGTTTTATCCAACCTTGCCACTCTTGATGTTTTCTGAGCAGGTGCGGATGTACATGGGCATCGCCATGACAACCTCTAGCCAGGCCTGCACAGTACCCGCCCTCCACTGAGACATGGGCGTGGTCCTGGCCAGCTCCACCTGCTGGAGGCGGTCCAGCTGGTCCTCTGACCCGTCTGAGAGGCTGTGGCGAGTGGGGCTGGACAGGCCATCTGAGTCTGGACGGGTGGGTTGTTGGGTTGGTGGGTGAGGGAAGGGGGTGGGGGAGACATGTGGATGATGTAGTTGAGGTGGTGAGTGTCGGAGGTGGGTGTAGTGAGTAATGAAAGAGCAACATGTTCAATAAAACATAGCGCAGTATAAATGAAAATCAGTTTAACATAAAATTAGCCCAGTGGGGGAGAAAGGAAAGTAGACGTAAGTGATTTCTGCAAAATAAATGGGCTTATAACAACATCCTACACTTTTGGCTGCACGACAACAAGCCAGGCGTTTGCCTGAGATGCTGTAAACACAAGTTGCAGCTTTTATAAGCAGCTCCACGCTTCAGAAGTCCGTTAAACCGGCAGCTGTTTGAGCTGCCGAGCTAACATGACTCATCTGTCTAAATTAGCCGGCAGCAGCGACTCAATGAAAATGCAAGCGCTGCTATTGAGAAAAACATCTTATACTTTGATACATTACGATCACATAAAATCTGCCTCACATAGTTGCAAATCAGACTAGATTCTAGCTTTAAATAATAATGAGTCATTTAAATACCCTTTTAATTTGTTTCCTGTAATAATGAATTGTTTTTGTGTTATCATTGGGTCGAATATGCATTTTTTCTAAGTATTTCAGTGAGGAATCAATCAAAGAAATCCTTAACCACACTTTGTTCATTTTACTCAGAAACATTTCTCTGTCTTGACCAGCAGGGGGCAATCTAGCGCCAGTCCAGGCCTCAGCACCGGGTCGCCTACAAGTAACACGGTTTGTTCTCATTACTTTGAACATATCATTGTTCTGACTGCTTGTGACAAACATGTGTGGAGGTGTGACTTGTCAGCTTGATGTTCTAGGCTGTTGAAGAGGGAGAAAGCTGTCACTGCTCGACACTCAGTCTGTGAAGCATCGCAGAAAACTGAGAAACGACTGTAAACCACACATCCAGCACTACATGACGAGGAGAGCAGATAGATGGTCACACACACAATCAGCAAGACAAGTCCTTTTGTTTGATGACAAACTTAAATATACTCACTCCTCTAATACTTCTTGAAAACCACCACATCAGTACAGATACTAAACGGCTCTCGATGCAGTCTTACATGCATATAGCCATGTGCACTGTGGCTCACCCACGGACCGTTCATGGTCCAACACTGTAAAGGCTCCTGGGAAACTAATATACCATGGATCAGTGCATCCACCTCACAGTTCAGTCATAAAGCAGGGGCCACAGAATCCAGAAATCTTTCCTGTTTGACCCTTTACTCTCCAAAACATCCATTTCATGTCAGACAAAGATGTGAGACTGAAGGATGCTCTCTAGCTGAATTATCGCTTCTGGTTTTGAAGTCAATTTGTTTCCCGAAAAAACAGTGAGAATGTTTTCGGCAAGCTCACAGTACCATTA
Organism: Platichthys flesus; assembly: GCF_949316205.1. Lineage (NCBI taxonomy): Eukaryota > Metazoa > Chordata > Actinopteri > Pleuronectiformes > Pleuronectidae > Platichthys > Platichthys flesus. The sequence goes on from NC_084951.1 coordinate 12,351,778, forward strand.
TGTTTTTACTCAGAAAGTAAGAGAGTCACAACTGAATGATTGTGATTTTGTATTTAAAAAACCCCATCTGTAAGTCATTTCAAACTGGATGTTATTATGGGCCCTCCTAAGACTAAAGGATGGACTGAATGTGCACTTCTTAGTGCTCTTCTTAGTTCAAATCTTTTCAAGCTCAATCAATGTATTCTGAGATAAACTCCAGAGTGGATCTCCTATAAGATCCTTTTCTGTCATGCTTCTACAAAGAATTGACCGTCTAGTTGAAGTTGGACAGTTTGATAGTTAGGTCCCCCTGTGGGGCTGGCCATACTATGCCTTATTTAAAACTCATTAAAAGTGAGCCAGAAGGACATCACCTACAGCTATATGGTAATTATTATTATTATTACTTTGAGATTGCTGGTTTAGTAAATTATGTTATTCTGTGAGTTTACGAAAACCACAGTCTATATATACTGTAGAGAAGGTAAGGAAAGAATAGCACTATGTCCACTACACATAGGATAAATAGACTGTTGCTTAATTGTGTTTAATTTGTCTGTTAACTGCTAAATTTAAATAGTTAAGATATTTGGTCAAATGATTTCACTATCTGAAGTGTATACTGAATTAATGTTAGTGCTTCATAGAAAGAGTTTAATATTAAACCCAAGAAATGTTTCATAGACTGTGACACGCCATTGTTTTTGGATGGTTTACATCAGATCCAGGTGAAACTTGAAGAAGTGCTTTATGATCCAGGGTCAGTTTGTGACGTCGTGTGAGAGTTAGAAGGCATCTTCAAACACAGCTTGCAACCCAACACAACCGATTTCAAAGCAATTGGAGCCGGTGCAGCTCGGCCTTACTCGGTCTGATTGATCACGTCATGGGTCACTCGACTGTGTTGAGAGTCCGGTGCAGGTCAGACAAGAGGGGTTGGTGTTAGAGGTCAGGGGTCAAACCAAGGCAGAACATTATTGACACCGTGTGCTGACACATATGAGTTGTGTTCCAACAATTCCGACATGGCTTCCTTTCCCTCCTCCACTATTTTTCTTCTTATTGATTTCAATACAACAGAAGAGGAAATAAGTGCTTTCCAGTCGTGATGAGGAGTTGAAGGTGGGGTAGAGAGGAAAGGAGGCCATGTGGAGGCTTTCGGGATGCAGTCCTGTCACAGAGGGACTTGCAGGGTTGAGGGAAGCTTACGCATATGTTAAAAATGGCAGCCACCCCCTCCCGGCATAAAGGGACGAATCAGGATTAGAGCCAGACAACAACAGAATGAACACATACACACACACACAAACATCAACACAGGGAAAGAGAGGACAGCCACATGGAAATTCATCGATACTTATTTTATTTTTAAAATAATCTTATTTTTCTCATTTACTTCTTTTGAGGGTCATTTTTTTGCCATGCCTTTAAAAGTCTGCCACTAGCCACTTCTAAACATCTCAGGACCTCATGGTAGAAGTCCTCCACCGAGGCCTACATCTTTGACTTTAAATAAAACTCTTTCATAATAATATTAATAATTTCATTTCTGCAGTGTTATCTCATTTACAAAAAGGAAAATATCCGTGGGAAAAAGAAAAGGACAAAAAAGACCCTGGCTCAAAACATAAACTGATACAATATTTTACGATTGGTACGTTTGTGTCCCCCCCCTCCATCAGCAGAGGAGCATGTCGGTTACAAGAACAAAATAAAAGTAGCCTCGAGTTTATACATGTCATTGAATGTGTAATGACATGATCTGCGAGCCCGAGCGTAGGATGAGCTCAGGGTTAAATGATAATCCCCTCACTGCTTACCTGGGCACTCTCTTTTGACAAGCATTGTGATTAAATACAGCTCCAACATGATCGGTGACTCTACAGTGTCTCAGGTGAGACCGACAAATACCCAGTGTTAGTTTTAATATCAGGGAGAGACACGACTTCCTGGCGGGGCAGTGCAGACTCCGGCTCAATCCAACGCACGGATGAAAATAATCCAGTGTCTTTATAAGTCATTCTTTTGCTTAAGAAATGCTATTAACCTTTGGCACAGAGTTAATTGCTTTTTTATGTAACAATGGCTTGAACTGGCACTTGCTATTGTTAAAGCAGTTCACTGAAGGTCCGCTCCATCATCAGGCCGCTAAAGTGAAGCTGTGATTATCTGGTAAAATGACCTAATTCCCTGGGTTTGAAGAAGAGGTAATCAATCTAATATTTACTGTGTTTGAATAATTGATGTTGATGTTATCGCTTATTTTGAGATAATAGTGTTTTTTGAGGTTATCTTAAGTGTAACTCTACTTCCAGCAGCCTTTTCTAAGTGTTAATAGAACAATAGCCAGAAGCTACTGTAAGATCTCACAGAGAGAGAAGGGTACAAAGCCCCATGGAGGAGTGGAATAATTATTTCCTCATTCTAAACGGAGCACGTGAGGGACTGTTGACTTTGTTGACCTCTACTGTTTCAAATGTAATTTAGCATGAAGAGCTGGTAGGTGCAGATTAAAAAACATTACGTTTGGGATGTTAATCTCTAGAAGGTTTATCGGAGCAGCAGAGGTTCACATTTTCAAATGTTGTCACTTTATTCCAAATGGAGGAAATCAAGAATAAACACCGTGAAATCAGTAACTGACCTCTCTTTTTTTTTCTGTTCTTTTAAACAGGCAGTTTTGTCCCCATCTCGACAACATAGCCAGAGAAAGACATTAGTGTTTAGAAGGGTTTGGTTGAACATGCGTTTGTGGACTGGGACTACGTGCATGCATGTCACACATGTACCTTCTATCCTGACAGATAGAAAACACATTTCTTACATTTCCTGTTTGGCGTCATGTGGCTGCGGAACAAAACTGTTCTGCATAGAGAGTTCAGTCCTCGCTGAGCGACGTCTTTGAAGTCTCATTGGACAAAAACATCGAGGAGTGCCTCTGCACAGTTTTCTTGGCGGTTGATGGAAGTGTCGTGCAATCGCGCTGGAGGTGGATTTGAGGAGTCTGCATGGGGCCTACAGGAAACTGTTCTCGTCATGGCAGTGTGGGAGGAGGGGGGGGGGGGGTGGACCAGGCAGGACAATAAACAGGGAGGAGTTTAAGTTAAAAGGTAGTGAGGGGGAGGGGGGGTTGGGGGGGTACATGTCAAAAATAACAAAAAGGCATTCAGGACGAGGAGACATTTACACGCACAGAGTGCACATCAACCGTTGTTATTTACAAGTACAGCAGTCCTTCAAGTTTCCAGTTGAGTGAAAACAAAAAGTCAAAATGTAAAGAACAATTCAAAGATCCAATAACACAGCCGCTTTGCAGGGCAGATACAATAGAACACATCCACGTGGTCGCTGTGTCCCACTGTTCACTCTATTTACACAACCGCACATACACACAGGTGCAATTTGCCCTGGAAGGTTTTCACTTCAGCGAAGCGAGACGCGCCTCCGGCTTCTGACATGGCCTCCGACCATGGACGACACACATGCACACACTCTCACACACGTGCACACGCAAGTATGCAATGCGTGTGTGAGCTTGCACAGGCACACACATTATTATATCTGTACACGCTGACGTCAAACACACACCCGTCCTCTTGCACACACATGCACGCTCGCTTCAACACGACTCTGTCCACTGATCATTTGCCACAGCGGCCCTCCAGGTGGTCCGCTCGGACATGTGTGCTCTACCAGTCTGCATCTTCCTCAATGTAATAATCAGGTGTTGAAGTACCATCAAACAAACCAGGGTCGAGGGACTTGCGCTGCTTCCCCCGGGCGAAGACACGCGACAGCGAGCCCAGCCCCATCTTCTCTTTCTTCTTCTTGCGCTTCGCCTCCTCCAGATCTTCTAGGGACTAAAAGAGGAGAGAGAGAGAGAGAGGGAGAGAGAGCAGAGGGGACAAGACGATGAAGAGACGGGCCAACAAACAGAGATGTGAGAGCAGAGCAGTGGGTGAAGGGGTGCAGAGTGGGCGATAAAGACCAGGGGAGATAAAGGATCACAACACAAAAGGGAAGTGGATGCTTTACATGCTGCGAGGCATGCACCCATTCAACAACTGGTTTTCACATCAATCCACGTGACAGCTGCGGAGTGAGGCCACAACAGACTGTGTGGGGCAGAAACACCAGCTCAGCCGGAATGAAGCAGCAGCGGCCACGCAGCAGGACAGTTGGCAGTTGCCACAAAGGAGGTGATTACGGTGGTGCAGAGGTGGGCAGCTCTTACATTGCAGAGGGAGTGAGTCCGATGGCGCGGCGAGTTGATGTCGCTGGGTGTGGACGAGCGGTCCCCCTCCAGCGCCGAGGCGTCGGAGATGATGGAGGGCTGACGCGAGTGGCAAGGGCTCACCCGCACGGCAGCCACTAAACGGGACAGGGAGGAGAAGAGAAAAGAGGCGTGTTTTCTTTGGGGTGTGTTTGGGCACCAAATCTGGTCGTTCTTAAATAAATAAAATATATATATATGTGTTTTAAAAATCCCCAAACCAAAGGCCGGTAATCCTCTGCAGTTGCTAAGCAACAGTGAAAACAGCTTCACAGAGGTTGAGCCAATGAGACTGAAACTGTTCAACCAATTGCGTCGCCGGTGAGGATTCGTGACAACTCGCATCTTCTTCTAACTCCAGATGCCACCATTAGTCAGCAGCCTGTTTGAACCTGCAGCTCTAAGAGGACTGGGCACTTTGTGTCGTACTGGGCGGCGTGCAGCCAGTTGTCCAGTTTCGCTCTTTACAGTGATTATGATTAGTTTAACTTTTTTTGGAAGTTCAGGATTAACCTCTCAGGGTGACTGGGGCTAGATAACACTCAATAATTCATTAGCCTTTTCTCAATTGGGAAATTATGTTAACATAGTAAAAGCTCCAGGCTGCCATGATGTTATAATGATGATCATTATTTTTATAATAGTAATAATGATAGGGTTGACCCCTGGATCATTCATTTACTACAACTTTTAACTGGTGCTGCTATTACAAATCACTATTATTATGTCTATAAGTATCACTCTTAATATTTTTGTAACAACCAGTTTGACAGAGTTTAAATATGACAGTGACAAAACTGTTCCTGGTCTCTCGCCCCCTTTTCCACCCACTACTACTACCTCCCCCATATATCTCCACACTGAGCCGGGATCTGTTGGAGGTGTCTTCCTGTTAAAGGGGAGTTTTTCTTTTCAAGTGTTGTGCTTGGAAATCGTGGGAACTGTTGGGTTTCTCTATAATAGTGTAAGATCTTGACCTTACTATGTAGATTGCCTTGACATCATCTTTGTTATTATTTGTCGCTGTACTCAATATCTCGAGGGGCCCAAAAATGTAATAATTACAAAGTTAAGTGAAAAAAGCTGAACAATTTAAGCAATCATAGAGAAAAAGTTTTCCTTAAAAACATGTTTGGAGCTTGGCAGACTAATGGTTTGATTCCACTTCTGACTGTATTTAAAACACTTGCAACAGAAAGAAACCGGACACAAGAACCAACCCAACCGTTTATTAGCTGCCACTATCCTCAAATATGGAGGAACAGCTGTTTGCAGCAGAGACAAATGGAAGCTGCAAAGCCAGAAGTTAGTTCCCTGTACCTGCTCCAAAAAGCAAATGAAGTGTCACGACCAGAGCAGCAGCGGGGGGGGGGGGTCGGCCGATAATGTGGAGACATTGAGCAGATGGCACGAGTGAATGTGTGTGAAGCTGGTTTGACATGAGGATGCAGCAGAAGGTGAACGACTGTTAAAGAATCGTTGTGCTAATGAGGAGGATGCTCGAGTACGCGGGCCTACCTTGTCTGTCGGTGGGATGCCCGGTGTGGACATACAGGGTCTGCTGACTCTGTCTGATGGCCGCCGTCAGGGGAAGGTCCGCATGCATCACCCACTCCTGGTTGCTACCGTTCACCACAGTCTCCGTGGGCATGGCCAGCGAGTGACGCTTGGGCACGTCCTTGGTCAGGGTGGCTAGTGACTGTTTGGCCTTAAGGAGGTAGACAAACACACAGAGGCAATCAGGCCGCGAGGAAACGAGCAACAAGCTACAATCCTGGAGAGAAACCTTGCAGGGGGGGTGGTTGTATTGAAGTGAGTTGGTGTTGTTGTTGTTGTTGTGGTTTTTATGCATTTTTTTGCATCTGTGTGCATGTGTTTATGTTAAGTTATGTATCCAGAATCCCACTGAAAGTCTCATGCACATATGACAGACCTCACATGGGCTGTATTTGTGTAAGTCTGTTGTTGTGTGAAATCTCGCTGCAGCCGCACTGAAAGGAAAACAAATTCATAGTGTATCTGGAGGAGATGTTTTCTTCCCTTTCCAGTTAGGGGTTGGTGGGGCATACAAATGGAGATACTGGATAAAATGAAGCTTTTCCACAAGTTTAATGAATACATTTGCTCTGCAGAGCCCTGTCACAATGCACAATTCACCACTTTTTAGCAGGAACCACAATGAGCCCCTGAAGCCTTGGGAGATGTGTTGGTATACGTGTGGTTTGTGTCTATTGAGAGCTTTGTTTGTGTGTGTGTGTGTGTGTGTGTTTGCTGATTAGCCTCGGCACATTGGTGTTTTGCAAATGCTTCATATCTCGTTATTCTGCGAATCATATCAACATGGCAAGCGGCGACAGGCTGCAAATCGGCACCCGGCACAGTCAGCTACATTGCAATCATCTCTACCTAGCAGCGGTCAAATGATTATCAATCATAGAGTTTGCTTCGCAGAACAGAATCACAATCAAAAGCCTTTGCAGTAATCATTAGGTGTCAGAATATTGATGTATCCCCCCCCCCCCCCATGCATTCATATTCTCCTATTCTGATAAATCACAGCAGGGACCCACGGGGAGCAGCAGAGTTAGGACCACTGGGTCAGGGGCTCCGGGCTGAGGGTTAGTCAAACACGTGCAGCTGAGGGGTCACAGACAGGAGAGGTTTCCAAGGAGTGTGTGTGGGGGGGGGGGGGGGTCAAGAAAGGTCAAACTTCAAAGTTGGGGGACCTGTCTTACCGCCATGAACCTAGATGAGTAGTCCCTGTCCGCAAGACGCTCAAACACCCGGAACTCCATTCTCTGATTGACACAGTTACTCATCTGGGGGGGTTGGAGACATGAGGGATGGCTACACCTTACATTCAAAATCATTCTGGGTTTCATTAGATGCAGAGTACCCGAAATATTGCACAGTAACAGACAGATGTACCGTTCACCCCGTGAAGCAGTGAAGCGAATTTGTGCTTTCTATTGTCAGTCGTAGATGTTTTCTTATCCCTGTTCTTGTCAGTAGATTCAACACTTATGATGGGATGTGTGTGTATAAGCTGTGATAACTGGACTTTGGTTTACTTCAGTTTAGAGTCCATCTTTCTTTTGAATGTCCTTACTTTATGTGTTTTTATTGGCAACTGTAATTCACACATGAATAAAATTCAACAATACTGCAGAAGGAGAACATGTGTTGTTTTTAGAGCGGTATCATCTAGTTCAGCCCCGTCTGGGTTTCTGTCTCACCATGGCCAGCTCAGCTTCCAGCTCCTTGATGCGATTCTCCTTGAGGTCGAGCTGCGAGCGCAGCATCCCCGTGTGCTCCGTGGCTTCCTTGGTCTGCCGCCGCAGGTCCCACTTCTCCCTCTCCAACAGGTCCTTCTCCTTTGCCAGCGCCTTCACCGCATCCTCGCTCTCCTAGTGGACACAGACATCCTGATGGGTTTGCTTCACACATGATTGTAAGCTGAATAAATGATCAACGGACCGAATCCAACCTGCAAAATAATGCTGCTCAACCACATTCTACATAAGGAAAGGAATAATATATCATCAAAAATCTGTAGTTTTACGACTTTTAGAAATGTATTTATGTCAGATTAACAGTTACATGCCTGAACATGTCATGAGAAACATCTTAAACACAAACACAGGTTGTCAATATGAATAATATTAAATATATGCAAAGTATTTCATAGCATGGTAATGCATGCAGAGAGTGTAATCTATTTTTAAGTAGGAGATTAGTACATGTACAGCACAGAGCACATATTCATAAATTATCCGCAGCGTGCACACACATCTAACAAGAAATGAACTAATTACAATCCTCAACGATTTATAAAAGCAGCTTCATAAAATGTGTTTTATGTGGCTCCACTGCTGCTGCTGCGCGGATGTAGATAGTGTTTTTGTTGCTATGAGCGTCCAACCAACACAGCTTCATTGAAAAGAAGCCTCTTTGCATGCACGTGTGTGTGTTATTGTGTGTGTGTGTGTGCGTGTGTGCCTGTATATTGTCGGAATATGGCCGCCATATACTTTTCTGTGCTGCTCATAGTTGCGTATGAAGTCACGGAGCTGCTCCTCCCGGCTCTCCAGTGTGGCGTAAAGCTGCTGCATCTGGTTCACCAGGTCGGCCTTCTCCGCCTTCAGACGCTTCCGGTCCGACTTCATGGCTGCAAGAACAGGCGAGAGAGAGAGAGAAATAGAAAGAGAGAGAGGGGCTGTAAGCTATAGCATCAGATGAGCAGCATTTGGTTGTGGGTGTGTCTGTGACAGATTCCAATTTCAGTCATAGAAATGTATCTAAGTGATTCATGTACAGCATTTTTATATATTTGACGACAGGTCACAGTATTTTTGGACGCTGAAGAGCTTGTAATAACTAATATACAATATAGTTAATATAATACATACAATAAATCATTTGCAATAATTACTCTGGCTGTTCAAATACATTAGATATAGTCTTTCTAAGTCGACACAGTAACACTTCTTGGCAGTGTGGGTTTTCTAGTCCACATTTCTTCATGCATAATAAGTAGGTTACTAAGCACCTTCAGATATGAAGCGTCTTAGGTAAAAACATTACTTGCACCTGCTGCTGCAGTTTTAAAGCTGCGTGGCCGCATGTTGATAAAGAAGTGAATCACACATGAACCCTCCTGTCAATCTGCGAGCTGCTGCCGGCTTCGTCAGAGGCTGCCTCTCCCTCTTTTCATCTATCTCTCCGCCGCACACTCTCTCTAATCCTCTGGCACTTCACCCACGCATCACGATAAAGAATATGGTTCAGTGTAGTTATTCACAGAAGCTCTAATTTTCTCAAAGACAACATCTCCTTTTTTCTTCCTCCCTCTTCTGCATCTCCTCGCTTTCTCTTGATCCTCTCCCTGTCTTCATGTGAGGCTGTTTTCCAGACATCTGCTCGACACCAATGTACTGTATGTTTTATTTACATCCCCTGTGTTCACACTGTGTCTGTCCACCAATGTCACATCCATTTCCTCACGGCACAGCCGGATGTGAACTGCTGGATGTTTCATATAAAATCACACGTTTCTCTTTTTCTCTCTCTTTTTGTGCTTGTTATCGTGTGTTCACCTCTTTTTCTCCCCCCTGTCAGCCAGCTGCCTGTCATTAATTAACTTATATCACAGCCTGCGTAATTGCATGACATTCACAGTGCGTCCGGGGAGCGTTCTCGGGCGAGCGGCATGGAAGTGCAGCTTTACAAGGACGGATTCACCCTCTCCTTTCCTCCCTTTCATTTCTTTCTTCTGTCACCATTTCATATCTCCTCCTTTCGTCCATTTCTCTTTTTTTTTGCGGGTGGAATTCCCCGAGCCAAAAGGAAAATGCAGACCAAAGTGGCCAAGTGAAATTGGAAACAAGAAACGGCCCTCATTGGCCAAGAGAAACAGGAAACCTTGCAGCACCTGCCTTAGGAAGTGAAATCAAAGCCTTCTTTGAGACGCGCCTGCTGCTGCTTCACATCCTGCACCTGTGACCGTTGGCAACATCGACTTTCCTACAAGAAAGCACTCACTGTCACTCGGTGAAAAGGATCCATTCACAGCCCAAAATCACGTTTGCGCCAGGACTTGCCATTTAAAACCTATGCATGGACACGTTTAATGAACGGGGATGGTCCGTGCACTTTGCAGTTAGATTACAATAAAAAAACGTACACGGGGAAGCACTGGCATGCCTCCATCCACTGACAGCCATATTAATGACCAGCCTGCTCTGGCTCGGACCAAGCCTCCAAGAATTATTACCAGATTAAACAAGAGGGAACCACCTGGGAACCACACAGAGCCGGGACTAATGTGTGTGGAGCTGCAGATCGGAGGACGACATAGAGTGGAAACTACTCGACAGTCTTTCATTTCTATGAATAGGTTTTGGGTAATTTGAATATTTTAAACTTTTTCGATTACACTTATTCCCCGCTTGTTTGAACTGTGGAACACTGGCTGTCTTTGTGTGCTTGACACGCAGATACAGACACTAAAAGCTAGCCCCTGCTTATGTAAGTAGAGGAGGAGAAGCTCAAAACCCATGCTGAACAAACACGCACCATCTAAAGTCCAACCAGCCCTGTGATACAACAAAAGCACCTGCCTGTGCCATGCACCCTCTCTAAAATTTGCATAAGTGTTTTTTTCTCTTTTGGGCCAATACACAAAAAACCTCTTCTACTTACTAAAGCTCTTGTAGTTAAATGTGAACATCTACTACAGTAGTGAGCTGAAAGCCTTTGTCTGTGATCATACTCCACGATCCGCCATCACCATCCACAATAGCAATCACATGGTTAACCTTAATCAATACTGCACTTTGTTATGATTGTTAACTTCAATCCCATCGTAAAGTGAATGATAAAGCAGGGTTTGCATTGGGGCATGGATATCGTGTGATTGACAGCTAGGGTCAACCAGTGGGTGCAGGTGAAGGTGAGTGGGCCGGTTCACCCTCCACTCCAAACTCCTGGCTCCAAAAATCCATTACAGCACTGACCAAAGTTTAAACAGCAGTAAACAAAACAATGGGGGATGTCATGGGGGGGGGGGGGGGGTCCACTTCCTCATAATAAGCTGCTTGCAAAGATGCTTATCTCTGGTTAAATAATAACCTTTGTTATCTGGTGCTCTCCGAAACAAAACACAAAAGAGAGTGTGCCGACAACACACGTCTTGGAGGAATCAATGTCCACATCGCTTGCATATATTATACTATTCAGTAAATTTGTGTTTAAGCAAAAACGGCTGTCCAAATAATTTGGAAGTACATTCAACACCAGACAACAGGATCACAAAGATGGAGCCACTTATCAACAGCCTTCAGATAACGATTCTTCACATGAATGAATGGGCCCTGTCAACAATGTCACCTCTGCATAAAACTTCAGTCAGAAAGAGGAGGCCCAGGCTCTCAGTCTGCTCTTAACATAATTATTTGGGGACAGAACAAAAGGGACATCGGCTCATTGGAGGAAGTCCATTGTTCACGGTCTTTTAAATCTGCCAGCTGAATAATGAAGTAGGAGCATCGGAGCTGCTCGCTGAGCCTGTCTCCTCACTTCCTCAGTAAAACTAACACCTGGGTTGCATTGGGTTGATATGCGAACTGGTCGAGTTTAATGGTCCTTCACTGTAGAGCTGGTGATGTCACTTTAAAGTTACAGTATTACAATGAGGGTCAGTCGATGTTTTAACCTGAAGCTCCGCAATGAGATTTGACCCTTCTTATAGATCTATTCACAACCTTTACCCTAGTCATGTAAAATACAATAGAACTCTATTTTGTCACAGAATCCACTGTGCAATTTATTTTAGTTACTACACAAAATCTTTACACAATGTAATGTCTAAAGTAATTGAGACAAAACTGTTTTTGTGTGTGTATGTGTGTGTGTGTGTGCAACAAATGTAACAAAGAGAACTGTGAGGCAGGTTTTTAACAATGGTACAGGTACAATGTTCCTCTAATGACAGAAGTATCCTTGATTACCACTAGAGGCCACTGTGATCCAAACACGTGTTCTCATCCGAGACGATTCAGTTAGAACTGATGGAGGTGCCTTAAATTACTGTTATGATGAGGCTACATACAGGATTGAGGTAGTACATTAAAAACTGGTAAAGGGCAGAGCTGCGTTGTTAGTCAGTGTAGTGTGAAATGACAGTAGACAGACTGTGCTTTGATGATACATACTGTGGCTGTCTGCTGTGTCCATTAGCGCTCTGGATTGACTGGAAGTCGCCCAGTTGATAGTAATTACCCAAAGAAGAAGCAGCTGATTAAAAATAGCAGAGGCGGGCAACTTTACTTTGAAGATGAAAGTCCAAACAGGAGTTTGGTAATAAGTCAATATGTTTATTAACACCTGTCGACAACAAGCCATCTGTTACATATCCAAACTGTGGTTCATTTGCTCATTAAGTCTTGAGATGAGGCTCTATCGGCACTACTACGTCTCATCGCAGAAAGCTTTAGCCCTACGATGTATAAACCCGTCCAGCAAAATTTTAAAGCCACGGAGAAGTTAGGAAACGCAGCTGGCCTCATTTTAGTTTGAAAACCCTTAGGAGTCTGGACGGGCGAAAACAACGTTTGGAAACATTGAGAGAAACACTCTTGACTATTGGAAGTTTTGGGTCTCAATAAAGCCTTTGCGGAAGAAAACAACCAGCATTATCCTTCGATTTTACAATGATACAACTGCTGCCACACGAGTCCAGCGGGACATGTATGTGTGAGTGGTCAGATGATGTGCATGTTAGTATAGACAGGTATTAAAATTAATAATGATCCAATACACTTGTGTCGACAGAGGTTGCTTTAGTTTAAAACAACATTTTCAAACGTAATGTTGCCGTGTGGATGTAGCCTCAGTGTCACAGTCATCTGTGTATTTAAAGGTAAGGGGGGGGGGGATATAATCACCACGGGCAGTAGCTACTGGGTTGAACTGCTTGTCCTCGAGCAACATAATAAAACCTGCAATTGTGAGTGGGCAATTATGTGCCTGTTAGCACGATCACAATTACAGTGCTACCAGGCAGATGTCTGGCACATGGTGGGAGTGAGCTCAGGCTTTCACAGTGGGAGCATCACAATGCAAACAAAGGCAGAGGAAGAGATAGAGGAAACGAACTGAGAAGTATTGTTTGTCTCTGCGTCCTCCATTTTGTATTCAGAGACAAGCGGAAATCTGCATGTAGGTCTGCCCCAAACCGTTTGAACCGAGGTGCGAGTGGCGGCACAGATTCTGTGGACCGTCCCCGAGGTAAACAGGTATTATCTCAAGCGGCAGAGACCAAAGGACGGAATGATGCATTTCTTTCACGCAAATTGAAAAACTAAAAAGCCTTTTGCTTTTTAGTTTTTCAATCCAAAGCAGAACCACGGGAAAATAAATAAATATAAACTAAAAACACAAAGCTACTCTGCTTCACAATAATTGTTGGTAGCACTTCAATAATAAAAAGCCCCCGGGGCACTTCATTCTGTTCCCCAAACATGTGGGAAAAACACTTTGTCAGAGTGTTTGGTTGGATGTTCACAATATGCCAGCCTTGTGAAAACTGGAGGAAATCAAACAGAGTCGACATCTCGTCTCCAATCAGTTGGAAACATATGGAAATTGCTTTAGTTAATGAGGTATTCTCCAGAACATTTGGACTATGTGCTTTTTTCTACAGAGGCCACTTTAAAATCCAACTTTTTCTAGCTGTAGTTTCAGGAAAAATACATGACAACAAATCTGTTTCTGTCTTCGACCTACGCTGGTTCACAGACCAGAGTAGATGTAGTCCAGTGAAAATGAACTGACAGTGAGTGTTTACAATGTTTTAAATGCTGGTGGTCGAGTCGTGACTAATGAGAACCAAACAGGAAAGCAAGCATCTTAAAGATTGGAGCTCCAGCCAATGGAATTACAGATGAACCTAACACCAATCCCACTGTGATACTATGAAAGCACTGCACATTTATTAAACATTTCATAAAGTTTAGAAAAATAGTTTTATGTCCGCTCAGACAACAGCAGCAGCATTTCCAAACTTCTTACTGGTTTTAGGTGTTAGCAAACTAAAACGTCACAATGTGGACGTAGCCTAACTCTTCATGCACTTTGAGTCCAAGGCTATGGAGTCCTGATTCCAAAAGGCCAAATCATATATTACAAAACACACTAAATGGTATCAATCCAAAATATATGAAATTCACAGGTGACTAACTAATAACTCTAACATTGACAGGTTTAATTTTCTAAACCAACATGTGAGTGCAGATGACGCAGTTACCAGCAGGGTACCAGTCGACAGAATACTACAAGTCTTTATGCTTTTGCTGTTGGCTTGTTTAACTGTCTCTGAAAACTCCTCTCTGATGGCCGACTCACACACGTCTGTTTAGTTATTGTCCGACGTGAATGTTGTTTTTGTACATCTGTAGCAGACCTAAAAGGGTTTCACCTATTTTCTCTTGTCCAATCAAATAAAAAGCAAATTTATAAGCACTACCTTTCCCCCTTTTTTTTGCCATCACCTAAAAGGCCTTTTATTACTAATAGTCAAATTTTCATGAAACAATTGCTTGTTGCCTCAATACCTTTTATAATGTTCTCTTCATGTCCCCCCTGTTGCAGCCCATTAAGTGTGAATATACACAGAAAACTGTCTTGACTTTAATGGTGTCAAAATATTCATTGAGTTACATGTACTGTACATTTGCCAGGTGTCCTTATCACATTATACCCACGTACACTGTCCACATATAAGCCTCGGAAGCCTGGAACATTAACACATTTGATGGAAACGGCTAGAAAAACCACACAAACAAGAGAGTGAGACAAAATGGGACGACAGATGTTTTCAGCTTGGAAACAACTGTGAAAAAATGTCACTGTCTGCCACCCACCTCAGTTTAAGAGCTAAACGCTAACCAATTCTGTTGCTGGCCCTTCATTGCTTTCTTAAGAAATTGCAAACCACAGTGTCGGAGAGATGAAGAGCGACAACCGAGGAATAACAAAAGAGCTGGGAAGCAGCTGCTGTACGGGGAAGTCATGTGGAAAATAACAATAAAAAATATTAATAATTCAGGAATCCGGCTACTTTCGCCACAGAATGCAAATATGATTTTATCACGGGTCACTCTGTGGTCAAAAGCTTTACCTAAACGTCAGCTTCTGCACCACTGCTCATATAAAAACAGCTTTAAGAGCAAAAGAATGAAAAGCAACGGGAAACAGAAAGAAACTTAAAAACGATAACAGCCAATTTCCTGTTGTCCTCCCACGTACCCCGTCTTAATTGCAGACACGGTCCACCCTGCTTCATGTTTCTGAACCTTATAAGCCAAGCAAAGTCTCCCTATATAAAGCTTTCATTAACCACTGATTACTGTCAGTGCCTGCTGGGGCTGGTAAGCTGGGGCCTTCATTAACAGGCCTGAGTCATACAAATGACTTTACCAGCCTGGGCTGTGTGCGGATTGAAGTGGTTTTTTGTGCTCTCTCCTGCTCTGCTCCAATCTGTTATGTTCTTTTTTGTTCAACGAGTCTCGAGTGCAACTAAATCCCCTGACAGCGTGTCGTGCATTTGTCTGATTCCAAAATGGTGGTTTCGTACTTTGCCTCTTTCCATGGGCCGATAAGTCTTTGAAAATTATGATTCACCACCGCAGCGATGACATCCCTTCTCATGATGGTGTGGAATCCACTGTGCACTGTCTGGCTGTCTGGCCGAAGTTCTTCATTACTTTACTCTGTCTGTGTCTGTGTCTGGGAGGGCACGTGCAACAGAGAGGAACCAGTGCTGCACATTGCTATTTGACCAGTTCTGCAAAGATCATTAAGGCCATTTTGAATGTTAGGCATCACATCTCCAAGGGGCTCTCTTTGGCTAATTGCTCATTTTTAAATGAAAAATACCTGTATTTAAACAGTAAAACAAATAAAGAAGCTTAAACAATAGCTTTTTTCACATTTAAATTGAATCTAATCCACATAATTGTCCTTACTGTGCCAACAAAAAGAGCATCCACTAATCAGACTGCTCAGGAGAAAAAGCTTTGATTTCAAACTTCAATCAAAGGCAGCATGTAATCTCTAATAGGCAGCTTACTATTAAGAGTTACATCCTCTCTGAATGAATAATAACGAATCACAGTGACTATATCATGCTTGTTTTCCCAAGTGGGTCCTAGAGTTTTTTTGTATAAATGCAAAATGTCTGCTAAGTTACAAAGGCCAAAAACTGTGGCAAACGGAGAAGAAAACACTGCTCATGAAGGGGCTGAAACAAACCGTTAGCATTTCTGGCTTTCCGACCATGAAGTACCTATTTCACCAAGTAACATGTACTATGTCAGCCTACCAGCTAGTTTGGCTTGAATTGATGCGGCAGAACCAATCTCATTGTTAGTATAGGGATAACAGCGTTTACAGATGATCAGGAAGTCTCTAAGCAGTTTTCAAATTAAAAAAGAGTTGATCAGCGGTCCAATAGCAGCAGACCTTTTGGGAGGGGGGCTCATGCTGCATCCATCCAATGTGAATTTTTGCCACGTAAGTTTCATTCTCAATGCTGATTGGCTTTCGCTCATTAGTTATAATGCAAATGTTTGAGATAATACCTGAGCCCAAATTTCACATCTATTCCTGTCTTTGCAATCATATGTAGGAAGCCTCATCACTTTCAAATTCGGTTTGTATTGGGTATAAGAATTTCAAATACGACTTTCAAACAGAGTAGTTGCTGAAATTTACTGTATGAGATGTTGCAGCATATTCTCATAGAGGCCAAAATCTAAACTCTAAACCTGTCAATTGTCAAAATAAGAGTACTTTAAAATGACACAACATTTTAATGTTTACCCCAAAGTACAAGGCCCTTCAATGTATTGGTCCAACTAATACATATTCAAGGTGTGAGGTCATGCAGGACTTAACTGTCTAGATTGTCTTCATGTTTATAGATGTCTCTTCAGGCTTAGTCTAAAAGGTTTAAAGGATAAAATACAGATATATACGTACGAATTATATACATAAGAAATGTACCCAAACACTGCGCTGAAAGTTTGAGGCTAAGCCAATAAAAACACCTTAATGTTTAGAGTGTTTCTAAAATGACATCTGACGTCAATACAGCAGCGGCTACAGTGAATCTTCTACAGTACATTGTGCTGTTTGTACATCAGGGCTCATTTTTTAGTCAGTGTCCTCTCTCACCCACAGGTCCCACTTCATCTCTGGTGCGGAACACATGCTAATGGCCTGTAATGCAGCTAATGGGCAGCATGAACCACACTGTTACACACACTAATGTTAACATAATGGTGACATGGAGAAATAAAAAGGCCCGGGTTTGAAACCCTCTGGAACAAAATGCAGAAAGGTTTTCTCTCAGAGTGAGTGCGGGGTGGCACTTGGCAGCTGAGAGCAAAATGATCACAGAAGGAGTTGAACGGGAAGTTTTTTTGTTCTGCCAGTTCCCTTTGCATACTTTCAATACTTCCATTTGTTTTCCAACAGGGTAAACCCAGTCGCATCAAATCCAAGCCTTATTAACACATTTGTTATCATGCTCACACGTTAACAGGCTACAATAGGTGGATAGGATTGTCTCAGCTGCTTTCAGACAGGCACTGAACTCCAAATCATCTTTTGAATTTATCCAGAGATGTGAGAACACAAATTCACAGAGAGTGGATGTTTCTAACACACAATGGATGCAAAAAGAATAAAGACAAAAAGGAAAATACAATTTCTCATTAAGACAAAATGGTTGTTTTACACATAGGGGATGCTGACAAAGATGTCAAATTGGAAAGACAATGACATTTGAGAGCTATTGGTGATGAGGGCCAACGCCAGTGTGAATGTGCTGTTAACAAAAACACATGATCTCCATGGTGGAATTACCATGTTGGTTCCCCGCAGCCTACATGTTGCCCTGCCCCTAACCTGAAAGCACTGAAAGATTTAGGTGCTGTAAATGCATCTGACAGAAGAATCAGCAAATTACATATATTAATTCTATTGAGAGTAATGCAAAGTTTTGTTCATGGTGTTTGTGTTAACTTCACAAGAAACAAAGTATTTTTTTACAAATAGTGATCATTGCCTGGATTTTTGCTTTCAATGATCATTGTCCACGAAAAATATAACACTAAAATATAAACATTAATAAGTCAGACTACCTCTATGAGATACATTTTTTGATTTGAATGGTAGGAAATATTACTTTGCTGCTTTCTGGATATACCCTGTGTAAAGTCACAGAATGATTTGGAAGGAGAAAGGACAAATAAAAAATAGGCTTAGTGTTCTCACTGTGCTCAAGAGAAACTGTTCTCATGTTCTTCTTGACATTTTTCATACTTATTTGACAATTGAAAGTAAATACAAAAAAAGAAATGTTGAGAAAGAGGAGCAGAAACTATTCAGCAGAACTTATTAATACATATATTATTAAAATCCTGTCTTATTCCTACAATAGTTCAGAAACCATTTCAAAATACAGAAACTCTATGACCCACTTCTCCCCTGCAGAATAGTCTCCTGGCCTTCTCTCTCTCTTGCAGCATCACAACCAACATTTCAATTTGATCATACGAGAGAGAGAGAAGCTCCTTCCTCACCTTGCAGAGCCTCCTTGGCTCGGTCCAGCTCCTGCTCCTTCTGAGTCAGCTGCACGCGAAGCTCGGTGGCGGAGAGCACGTCTGCCGAGCATCCTCCCTGGGTCTCCTCCAGGTCTTTACTCAACATGTCCTTCATCTGCCGCAGCAGGTGCACCTCCTCCTGGAGCTGAGCCACCTCCTCGCGCAGCAGGACTACAACACAGAGAGGGGGAAAAAAGGTTTAAGTGGCTGAAGACATAATATTTGTTCTTATCAAAAAACATGTGTGCTCGGTAACTTCAAACACTTAATCACTTTTTCGATTAAAGTAGAAAAATAATTCCAGTAGCTAAACGTTGGTCATGTGCATACTGGAATCCAGTCTCACAGAGGTGGACTAGAGTAGCTGCAGAATTTATGGAATAAAAAATTGATGTAAAAGTGACACATGTACGTTTTCTCTGCTGCCAAACTTTGGTTCTGGCTAGGTCGTGAGTGGGGGCTTGCAAAGACCTTCAGCCACTGATGTTTTTACAATCCCTCCTCGATTAGCACTACTCTTTCTTGGCCGACTGGGCAGTGACTTGCCACCCAAGGGTACCAAAATGGGGAGATTACGCCAGGAAGCTGGTTAAGATGGCAATCTCCTGTCCCCTCTCCGACACCACCGGGACTTGGTTAACTGATTTCGCCAGCAGCAGCAATCCACTGTGCATCTGTTTGCAACCCTCAGCTCGGGGGAATGAAAACATTTATTTGAAAGATTCCAGATGACTTCAGACTGGATAAACTAAAACAGGAACTTCTGGATAGTTTTTAGTCTCAGCTCTTCTAAAGTAAAAGTCTCACTTTTCCCAATGAACTGGACCAACACAGCACTGGCTTGAGTTTTCTGTGAACAGTGATGCTGATTAAGACTGTGTCACATGTGGTAAGTTTAGGCCTTCTGCATCATTGGATTGAACATTTACAATAAAAGGTTTCCGAGACTGGAAACATGCTCCTAAGTACTATTAGGTGTACGGGAAACTTTTGCTGTCTTAAAGCAGAAATAATATGGGCTCCCACTGTGACATTTTGGAAACCCTGGGTAATAAGGATCCATATTTCACAGTAACTCTTGGTATGAAGGGCAGAGTCTGGCAGTGGGTTATTTTTATCAAAGTTAGAATATGCACGTAACAGAGCTTATTGTTGAGGAAATAGCAGACTCTTTTACTCAGTTAAATATGGATGTAACATAAGAGCCACCAAACAGCTGTGGTTTCACAGATGTACTGATTCGTTTTCTCAGGAAATGGGGCGCTGCTTTGGAGAGCAAAACAGTACATTCATGGAATTCATTATGTCACTCAGCCAGGACCGCAGCACCTTCCTGGAGCCACTGAACCAATCTCTGGAAACACTCCCATTGATTCTGAGCACACCATTGCCCAACAGCTCATTCTCACACACCTCCACATGATGGCAAATGGACATTGAAAACACGATTCAGTCATTTCTACCGGGCCCTGAAGCAAAGCCAAGTGTCCTCACAGGATTTCAAGTTGCCCAAACCTTTGGAGTGTCCAATAGCTTGAGGTGAAAAGTCATTTTCGAATTAAAAATGTGTTCACTAAGCAGAGAAGAAGCAAGTCAAATCCCTTGAAACTCATTTTCGGGGTCTTTTTGAGGAGGACCCGACAGGAAATGGAAGACAGAGTTGAAAGACCGTTTACTGAGGAGATCCGACTTATCTGGGGAACAGTGTCTGCAGCCTCAGTCTGAAACTCTGTGGCATCGTAAGTAGGCCACGATCACATGAGCTGCATTATTCTCGTGTAAGTTATTTTCCTGAACTCTTTCCCGAATACACTTCCAGCTCTAGCTAGGTGGTTAAAAATATTTCTTCTTTGTCAGGGTATGTTTGCCAATATGGAATCAGATATGTGCGAGAATAGAATTCAAGAGTTAAGAAGACATCTATTGTCATTGTGCAGGCACAACGAAATTTGGAAAGTGTCAGCCCCAAATCAAGCTGTTCTAAATTAAAAAATATATAAATAAAAAAAAAAAAAACTATAAGGAAATTTACATACAAGCTAAAAAGTGTAAAATAATCTCCTTCAATAAATTATAAGTGAAAACAATTTGAGGTAACGAGGATGCATACAACAGCAGTAAAGTGAGTAATGTAGATAAGAATAATTAATAATATAAATACTGTGAATATTGCACAGTGTATTAAGTGATATGATTATAATAGCATACACTACTATGATATAAATGATAGTGACATTTTGTTTCATTTTAGTAACTGATTCATTGCAATAATAAATAAAAACTGTGTATGTTGTGTGTACAATTTTATATTTATTACTGTTGTAATAATTTGCAATAGTGCATATAATTGACCACATGGTTCAGTTATACCATTTTCGTGTTGACTGTTATTGCTGAAATATACCGACAATTAGCATATCACTTAATGGTGGTCTTTTAAAATATACATGAGCTATAATTTGTTGTTTCAGCAAAAACTCTCAAAAAAGGCTTTACTCGTCCAATAAAAATCAAAGGCCCGGGCCGGACGGTTTGTTATTGAGATAAGCAGAGAGCAGAATGACTGTTGGTAATGAGCTTTAAAAGGTTAGATTGGGTCCAGGAGATGAGAGGAGACAAGATAGTGCTAATATAATTACATCTGTCTTAGAGCCTGCTCTGTGTTTTCAGGAATCGTGAGAGCAGAAGAGGTCGACCGGTGCTTTAAAGAGCTCCTGGCTGGTGTTGTTGCAAGGAAGAAAACATCAAATGAAAACAGCAGCAGGGAGAAATGTATATTTTTTTTCAGCCACTGAAAATGTTTCAGTATCAGCGGTGGACGCAGAACCTCATTCGCTTTCTAAACGAGCCACAACACACAAATGTCACACTTCAATTTCTCACAATAACCCTCAAAGAAGAAATATTTAGTCTAAAAATATGTCTTGTTTTTTTTTCACCCCAGACTGAAGGTGCTTGTGTAGGCGGGGCACATGGAGAGTAATTTAGAAAAGAATAAGTAGAGACATTCTACTCAATTTCATGCATCCTCAGGGCAGCGAGGGAGCGGGGGCTGATGGGAACTGCTCAGGCCCCATCAAGTACCTCGCATAAATCACACTTCATACTCTTATATCTCTTCTCCATTATTACTGTGTGAAAAAATAAACGCCATGGGAAATGAATGGGAGAAACGAGGGCTGGGACACTGAATGTGGGGAAATGAGATAACTTAAAGAAGCTCGAAATGTGGAACATGTATGTGAGCCGACATACAGAGCCAGAGGTTACTTCTTTGCATCCTGATTGGAATCACAGAGGTAGTTTTTCTCACATTGAGCTTTTTACACAGTCTGTCATCATTATTACATCAGGGCACCATTAAGACTACCTGTAAGTGATCAATCAGAATATGTAGTGTTTGGATTCCAGCGTTCTCCATTTTAAATGAGAAATAATTGAGCCTGTGACAGTCGTGTGCTGTAATGATGTAATGCAGAGCTGGGAGCGAACCAAGGTCTTTAGAGTGCAACTAATTGTCACAGGATAACTATTCATTTTAAATCTGTGCAGACAGGAGTTACAACACATTGTGTGACCCAACAGATTCTGTGACCTGAATGAAGAATATGTTTGAATATAATGTCCGAAAAGCAACAACAGTACAAACAATGACTAAAACGTGAACAGGATAAACAAATGTTGATGGGATATTGTCCGGCCCTTCATGTTTTTACTGTCCTTTCCAGAAAAATCATTGTTATTGTTGGATGTTACTGACCGAAAACATTGTATAGACTGCATATAAAGATGGATGCACTTCATCCCACTATCCAGAAATTAAGCAGGAGGTCGCACCGATACAAATGCTCAACCAATCACAAATCAGTCTCATACGTCACGTGATGTTTAATCCCAGTTTAATCCTATCAAATAACTTGTTATAACATAATAGGAAAATTGACACTTTAACAAACATCACTGCGATAACAACTACAGTAAATGACAGAAACCATCTTTGAGAAAAGGTATTTGTCGTACACTTAGGCATTTTAGTTTGGTCCATGTCCTATAGAGGAGGCAGTATTAATCACCTGCAGCTAACCCAATGATCGAGATGTTCAGCAAAACTTTTGCGGGTCAGTCGTGCCTTCCATGTTCATAAACTGTCTATGACTAATACCAACAGAATGTGAATAACACTGCTGTCATTGATAAGTTTCATAAGGGACAGAGATGTTCAACACTACATTGAGAACAAACTCAAAATGGAAGACATGTAGTAGAGCCGTGCTCTCATCCATTCCTGCAACCCCTCCTTTCTTCCTCACCTCTCCTCTCTCTCTCACATCTCCCTCCTTTCAACCCGACCAGTCCAGGCAGATGGCCGCCCACACTGAGTCTGCTTCAGTCAGAGGTCTCTTCCTGTTAAACGGTGTGTTCTTCCCTCCACAGTCACCATACGCTTGGGAACTGTTGAGCCTCTCTCTATAACATTATGAGGTGTCCACCTTAACGGCCTTGAGATAATGTTGTTTTGATTTTCCCAAAGAAATGACACTGAACTATAACATCTTCCGGCACACTGTCTCTACACGGTGCACCTGCTCCTTCAATTGGAGTTCACTGACTAACTGAAAGCAGCCGAGGATAAGGGCTACCCACTAAATAATGAAAATGAAATTTAAAAGAGGTTATTAGGAGAAGGGTCGAGAGAAAAAAACGTCAGCATGTGGAGTGTCGTTACACAGAGCTTTCTCTAATGGACCTGATAATAGAACCACATTTTTACAGTGCGACTCAATGAGCGACGCCCTGATTGGAAAACCAACGAGCTGCTTCCAGAAACAACCAACCAAAAGTCACAGTTCATTGATGTTTAAAAATTCTAAAATAGTCACACACTGGATTGGATTGCTTATTCAGAGCGTGTGCATGTATTCATTGTGCAGAGGCAGCAAAATAGGGAGCTATAACTAAGGGCTATGCCATACATACATATATTTATAGAAGTATAACACTTGCTGTCTCAGTTATGTGTCATAAGCACAGACTGTTTGTAAAGATGGACGACATATCAGCTCCCCAAAAGTGAAGCCAGAGCATCTTAAATGATAATAGAACCACATTTTTACAGTGCGACTCAATGAGCGACGCCCTGATTGGAAAACCAACGAGCTGCTTCCGGAAACAACCAACCAAAAGTCACAGTTCATTGATGTTTAAAAATTCTAAAATAGTCACACACTGGATTGGATTGCTTATTCAGAGCGTGTGCATGTATTCATTGTGCAGAGGCAGCAAAATAGGGAGCTATAACTAAGGGCTATGCCATACATACATATATTTATAGAAGTATAACACTTGCTGTCTCAGTTATGTGTCATAAGCACAGACTGTTTGTAAAGATGGACGACATATCAGCTCCCCAAAAGTGAAGCCAGAGCATCTTAAATGCCACCTGGTGGCTGGCTGTAGTATAGGTCTTAAATCCTGCCTCCTCCATGTTAGCGAGAAAGAAATGGATCAAAAAGCAGATAGATTCCTATTTTAGATTCCTAAAAGATGGCATAATTTCATAAAGATGTTATCACACTAATGTTGGTTAAAGTGCACATTTTTCCACTAAGTTTGGTTTTAATTGATTGACAGGTAACACACTGGAGCTTTAAATTCCTGCTCTTGACCAGCAACCGGGTCAATGTGATAGGAAATGTTATTTTTCTGAATAGGCCACAGTGAGTTATTAGAAAAGAGGTTGAAAAAACCCCCATGTTATTGTCTTCCCCAGCTTTCTGTGGGAGAGCATGGTGCTGTAGCCCTATAGATACGACTGTCACACATGGTGGGGGAGGGGCATCGGGGCAGCTTCCTATTTTTCAATGTCCGCACAGCCTCTAGTTTGGCAAGAAACGTATGCTGTAGCTCTGCATGACAGTCAGATTGGAAGCTTCCTGGAGAGTGCCATCTCTCCTGCTCTCCCCTCCAGGGCTGCAACAAGCCCATTCCCATTCTCTTTGCGGAGGATGCATTCATGATGTTTTATTTATAACATATTGTATATTGTGAAAATAAACGTATCCATTCAAGCCGTAGCCTTCTACTTCACATTATATCCCACTGTACTCTGCTGCCAACAGCATTCACCAGGTTTTTCTTTAGAATTCAAGACCATGAAATGGTTTGTGCTGCACATATAGTGGAGCGAAGCCAGTGGGAAACATCTCAAAGGACATGTATAAAACTTCACACATTTGGACAGGTCCCAGTGAATGAGGGACTATAAAGACTTCATTGAAAAAGCACTGGCAAAGAGCATACACTTAGACACATGGAATATGTTTGCTACTGTGGAAAACATCCACATTGAACATGGACCTTCAGTATCTTAACTGGAGGACACAACTCTGAGAGGAAAAGAACAAGATTTCAGCTTATGTTCATAAAAATCATTCACCACAGCAGCCAAATATTGAACACCGGCAGCTGTTTCTAGCTGCACTTCTACTCATCTGTCAACAAATAAAAACTGTGTGAAGGACTGTGAGCACACAGAAAGTTTGACAACACGGTGCTGTGTTTTATTTGGCAGCCGTGCACTGTGTTGCCATCACAACCGCAGCCCCCGTCGTGCGGTGATGAGACGATGTATCAGGGTCACATGCCTCCTCTCGGCTGTTCGCTCAAACTTCAGCACCACCTGTTCCCCACTGACTGACAGAGGCAGCAGATGTTGTCTTACTCCTAAGTGGCAGCTACCACACACAAGTCTGACATTGAGTACGACACGTGCTGTATTTAAGAATCTAAATTAATATTACTGTAACTCAGGAAAATGTTGCAACCCTCTGCTGAGCTACACACAAATAGAAATGATTAGACAGGATCCAAACAAATGTAAAACAAAAAAAACTTGTTACAATGAAAATCCGGGACCACAAACTATTGATAAACATGATTATCTTTTAAATCTATAAAAACATATAATCTATTATCCACTTGGTGGCAGCAGAATCCAGTTGACACAGTGAGCTTGTTAGCAAATCGGTTATTTACGCATCCAGGAGGACACCTGATAAATGTTACTAATACTACTAATGCTGTAGGTTCTGAGTTTGAGCTCTGGTACTCCTGACTGAAATATGTGGCTCTATATCTGTTTAATGTTTCACTCTGTTCACCAGTTGTCTTTTAGCTGTGAGCAAGTAACCTGCAGTGTGTTTTTAGGGTTTTCTCCCTGACAGCAACTTGCTGCCGTGACTGAAGTCCACACCCACTCATTCACTTTTCTAAACTCACTGAATGTGGAGCTCCATTGAGAGGACTCTCTTGTGGCATCACTTGAGTCACTTGATCTGCAAAACGTTGTTTGCTCCATATTACACTGAGCAAATCTTCCCACATGAATTGATAACTGCTGCTTTTGAGTCACATCTGATGCGTTTCACTCATTTCTTTCTAACAAATTCGAACAATTTCTCATCACACAGTACACTCTGCTCTCCTTTCATTCAGCACAAGCGCTATACCTTATGGAGTATATTGCTCTGTTACTGACCATCAGCTTCTCCAGATTGATGTTGAGATACAATGAGGCCACGATGTGGGGTGTAAAAACTGTCACTTAACACTCAGCCAGCACTAGACAATGGCAAACTCACTATATAGTAGACTTTCAAGTGAGTCTGCCGCTCACTGTCGCTGAGAAAGTGGTTCAGTGCGGCAGTCTGTTTTAAGCAGGCCGCACAAAGGTCAGGGAGAGAAGTGAGTGAGGGGAACCAAGTCAAAGCTATGACAATACGATTGCAATTAACACAGAGCATGGTTCTAAAAGAACAGTCTTCACAGTAGATTCAAAAAAGCAAAAATATAAAACAGTTTCCTAACAATTAAAGTCCTTATTACCTGAAGCTGTTTTGCTAGTAAAAGCATTAGTGTGCAGTTTGTGTTTTCCTTTACAGAGACTGAAAATTGTGAACAGTTCCTTGCAGCTTAATAAGCTTCTCTGAGTCTTATGCAACTGGGGCCACAGGCTTTAAACTGAGGATAATGACAACTGATCCCTGCCTGAGTTCTGTTCCAATTCCCTAAACATGCTCACCTCCAGTTATTATGATCCTATGAAACATTAAATAGAATCTCCATCCTCTGCCACTGATGCAAATGAGCAGCCGTGCATCAGCAGACATGCACTTGGTACCAGTGAATTATGAATCTGATCAGTGTCATTTTGTATTTAGATAATTTAATGGCTGACTCTGCCGTCCTAAATCATTCCGGAGCCTCTGGGAATGCTTCGGTAAAGTGGAAAATTCATACATTCATTCATGATCCAAAATATCAGCAGTTCTCTGGGGACAAAATATCTGTCACTGTTTCCGTTGAAAAAGAAAATAGAAATCTCTTCAACAATTACAAAGACTTTTTCATAATGCATGTAAAGACTTTTTAGACCTTGAGATTTTAATATTTGTTTTTCCTCTGGATTCACAAAGACCTGTATTGGGCAGTAACTAGTAACGATATTACTTTTTCCATTAAATATTGTTTAATTAATGAAAACTGTCAGTTATAATAATTCAGTTACCCCACAAAAAAAGCATTTCTCATTAAAACCTTATGTTTGTTGAACTCCAGCAATCTAATCTAATCTAAAGATTTTAAGAACAGTTTCGGCAAAAAGCTAAATGTTTGTAAAGTTTGAAACCTCCTTCAACTTTAACTAACAAACCTCCAACCTCCTGAACACACCTACTAAGATATAACACAACAACGCAAAGAACCCGATGAACAACTAAGACCTGAAGAACCTTGTGGCTGGATACGTGGTCGGGGAAATGTTCTTATCTCCATGATTGAGTCTACATCTTTCAGACAGATCCTTTGGAAATTAAAGGTCAGCTCCAACCAGGTACCCCCGGGTTAAAAAAAATAAATTGCTTATTTGAAGCCTTAGCTGCACTTATTGGCAAATGCCCTGACCTTCACACAGAGGAGCAGAAAACGTACCAGTCGGTTAGGGTGTAACAGAGAAGTTATATGACGGGTGTAACAAACTCCTTTAGGCAGGGAGTGATGAGTAAATAATAAGATTACCTAAAAGAGCAATGAGTAATGAAAAGGTTTGGAAATCTTTTCCAATACTTGTGCTAAGTCCATACTTTTAAAACGGTTGGTGCACAACCATTATCTTTTCTTTGAAAAACCAGTAAACGACAGTCGACAATAAAAACCACTAAGGCAAATTAAAAGTAAAATATTTAACATGTTATCCGTATATTTAATTCAAATATACAAATCTCTGCATGGTGGTGCTTCATTAAGTTTGTTGTGTTCCTCGCTCACTTCCGTCTTCTCTCGGTTTAGTGGCGGATCGCAAAAAACAAGGAGCATAGAATCGCGCCAACTCTACAAGCAGTGTGGCCCCGGAGACAATTTTGTCGTTGTGTCAACTTGAGTTTGAGGTAGCTACTAGCTTACTGTGGGCCAACACTATGCCAGAGTCAAGTCGAGAGTGAGTTGCCAACAGAGTACAACGCAACGCTATCAATACACGTTTGGTGATATCTACGTTGCCTGTAGGAGTAAAAACTATTTCAGTACAGATGTAGGAACCGAAATGAGGCAACACAATCTGCGTTGTGATTCAGTCCGTGAAAAAAGCCAAACGTTTGAAATAAAGTGCATTTTGAATAATGAGCCCAACGCTGACAAAGACCAGTTATTATTTGTAATGAGTAAATCTCATTTTACAGGACCACATGTTGGTTCTCTGCAGGTGTCCTGATGATGATGATCCATATGAGTGGCCTCTCCCTCTCTCTGTCTCTCTCTCTCTCTGTCTGTCTGTCTGTCACTCTCTGCCTCTTACATACTCTCTCTTCCTATACTGTTCCCGTGTTCCCTGTTACTTCCTCCAGTATTTCTCCTTGCCGAATCTACAAAAAGGGAAGGATGCAGAGACCAAGCTGCAAAAGATCCAGCAATCTGTCAACGAGTCCAGTGGCCACGAGGCAGCTGAAATTGGACTTGGCTGGAGCGGGATTGGAGGTCGGAAATTGATATGGAATGACACAAAGTGTCTAGAGGGGGGGGCATTTTAGATTGGCTCTCCCTCTTCGGAGGGAGTGGGAAGGGAGGACAGGATGGGGCTCAATTTTGGTCTCTTACTGGAGACAAAATCAATTAAGGGTCCTATTTTTCCCACTGAGTTCTCATGGAGCCAGTTTGCAGAGCGAGGACACACAGAGCTACAGTGTAGAGGAGATGATGACAAAATAAACACTGCTGTGGGGACAGGCAGCAACGCTCCACCACACATACTGTAAGACCGACTGAGTATAAATAATGGAGCGGGCACACCAGCATTAGAAATTCTCCATATAATATTTCTTTGATATAATAACAGTGCAAATTAGTCATGTTACGTTCCGCTTCAATTACTGCAAATATCCCATGTGACAAAATCAACAAATCATTAGCCGCCGGAGTGAGTCTGGCCTCAGTGCTACGTAATCGATTCCCTCCAAACATATATCTTAATGAAGAATGTCATGTTTAATAACCGGAAAATGTTTTTAAAGAAGTGCACCACTAGCTCCACTCCAACGTTTCTCCTTTGAAAGATGAATGTGTTCACACATGGGTTACATCTAAACCTCAGTGTGAACACCAGGCACGTCTTACTGCAGTCGTGCAGGACAAAGGCACAACCCAAATCAGGAATGTGTTAAATTAAAAAACAGGAACAAAAGAGCAGTCAGGGTCAGGTATGTGACCAGCAAGTGCTTTCAAGAAGGGACGCGAAACACCCTGCATCCTCCTGTTTGTTTTGGACTTAGCATCTCAGCCGTGGCTCGGCCTGAATAATTACATTCACAGACAGAGTCTCAGTGACACCCGGTCACAGATGCCACGCTTGGTTAACAGCTTTAACCCCCTCACAGCACCCCCTTTGAATGTACCACAAATAAATGACTGATTTTAGAGCGCTCGTGTTGATGTGCTGTAGATTTTTCAGCAGGATTAATCTTCATCATTTCTTTGTCACTAAATGCAGATTAAAGTAGAAATAAGTAAAACGGCCTTAAGAGCTCCAGTGATGAGCCAGAGTGGAGGCTCGGAGGTCAGCGGTGTGAACATACAGCCAAAGTCAAAAGAAGAAGAATTGCAGTGTAAATACCCCCATCAAGGAAGTTATATGTCAACATGAGTGGCTTGTTCACTGGTTGGTTGATTTGTTTGTTAAACAATTGGTTGAAGGCTAGAACATTTGCCGAGAAAGACCCATGAAATGTTGGTGAAGGTCCTGAGGAGGGGAAAGATCCATTTAGGATATTTTCCCACATATACACGGTTTAAGGATTGTCTGAATTTGAGGGGACTGTTGGACCTTGAGAGAAGTTTCGCTCTATAGAGAATTTAAATGATTAATTTAGGTATTTAAATGTTAAGGAAAATCCTTCTTTGAAGCCCTTCATGTACAGCACCGGCTGATCTAAAACATATCTCACCCTGGGGTCCTCAGGTTCATTAGCTTTGCTTCCCGTTGCCCTGCTACAGTCCTTGAGAGCAGCACCAGTACCAACCCCCCCACCCCCCCTGTCCTCTTATAAAATCCATAAGAATCTGCTTTGTTATTCCGCAGCAAACTACATGTAAGAGCAGCTTCAGGCTGATGCAATCCCTTCGTCATGCTTCCATTTCCACGTAATGATTATATCCCAGGCAGCACAAGATCCAGAGCGGCAGAAAAATCGCTCAATATTGAATATGCTGTATGTGCTCAACAGTTATATACTGTAAACTTTCTCTGTAGAAATGGAATTTTTTTTAAAAGCTTATACTTTTAATTTGATGAGCTAAGGAGCAGAAAGACATTCTCCCACACACAGAGAGATATTTGTTCACTAACCCTCAATATAAATAAACAGATTCATGTTGCCCTTTGCAGGCATATATAAAAACATCAGCCGTTATTTGACCTTTCCTCATGAAGAAATCTATTTGTGTCTTGGGGGAAAGGAAACTGAAAAAGAAAATTAACTCAATAAAAAAGATAAAAACTCTTAACTTTTCTACACTGGCTGTTACTTCACCTCACTGTGTGGAGATTATGTCCTCCTTGAGGGGCAGGACAATGCAAATCTTGAGTCATTTATATAAAAGCAGTTGGAAACTATGCTGCGGAGTTTGAGAAATTGGACATTAACGTGACTGATCTATTCTCTTTTGCCATGGTGTGGAAACTTGTAACCTCCACCAGCTTAACATTTTTACATGTTCATTTATATGTTATGAAACATTTTTTGCTTCAACTCCATGGAGGGAAGAACCGAGGAAGGTTTGGAGAACACGCAGTTAAAGGTATGGAGCCAGAATCTCAATAATCTACTGAGTACACAATGTGCTCAACTGAGTGCTCCTCTAGTTTGAGTTGTGTAATCCATCCCCCTGAAAAAACAATGCCAGTGTACTTTAATCTTTAAAATGCGTTACAACACAACCGTGACACTGGCGAAAAATGAATGCGGACTTGAAGATCATGGTGGATTAGTCAAGTCACGCAATTTTCAAGGACCTGCTGATTGAATTTCATATCAAACAGAAATTAATGCAAACAGTAGTTTCCTGTAAGAGTGTAAAAAAAAAGGTCAGCATACATTACAGGGACACTGCATCTACTGCAGAGGAGCAACTAAATCCTGCAAACAACCGGTTGTGTGTAAATTGAGCTTTTTAATATGAATCCATTGTTTGACGTGACGAAGCAGTGACAGGTACAAATGAGGTGATAAAAATCTGCCAGAAGCGCAGCAAGGGATAAACACGTCACATTCACATGCAGGTCCTCATGCGAGGGAAAAAAGGGCATGTGCACACTTTTACATCTGCTCATGCACTCCTGCATTCAGGGCATATTGCCAAAATATATTTCATGGAGCCTTTCATCAAAAATGAGATGCTGGAATCATTAATAAAAGTGTGTCTCTGTCTCATGAGCGCGCGCACACAGACACACACACACACACACACATACGTGCGCACACTCATCTTTATGGACCATTGATAGCAAATTCATCAGTGGCTCGATAGCGATAGCGACGTCTAAGCTCTGACTGATGAAGGCAGCCTGCAGTGTCTGCTTCTGTCTGCGAGTGCTTTGCTCTGGATTAGCTAGTCAATTCTCACGAGCAGAATAATCTCCCCGTGTTGCCCGAGGAGATGACAGGGTCACGCCTGATGAAAAGGGGGAAGAAAAACTGAAAAACTGAAAACACACCCTGCTTCGGGGCACTCCATCACAGAGATCTCCCTCTAATATGTTGTATAAAGTGAGAGTGATGAAGAGAGATTGTAGTTCAGGTTAACGTATAAAAGGATGGATGATGAGCACATCGTGAGGCTATATAGGGAATCTAGAGACAATATACATACTAATTCCCCCAACATCTATCTGTCTTTGTGTTCGTGGGACGTATATATCGAGGACTGCTTCACACGTGGCATGTAAAGCCCCAGGAAAGTGCAGTGTCTAAAGGCCAATTTATGCTTCTCCGTTTTGACGGACATGGACAGATGGGACCGCCTTCTTTGCCGTGGAACCTCCTCTCCGGGCTCCGCAGAGAGCTTTTCGTGCAGTTCTGTAGGCGGAGAGCCGCTAACGACAATATTTCAGTACAACAATATTCCACGGCTACCATGAGACTGTTTCTCAAACACCGACAGGTTAGAAGCAAACACTTGGTAGTAGTTAATATTGGGAGTCCCTGCTGGCTGGGGGGGGGGGGGGGGGGGGGGGGAGCTGCCTCAGTGTAGCTTCAAGCTGCTGAATTAGCGATGCAGTTTGGAAACAAGACCGGGGAACCGCTGCGCTAAGAAACGATTACATAGCATTATGACCCGCTGGGTGTCACTTTATTTTATTGAGTCGCCATCGTAAACTATGAGTGTGAAAAGCCGGGAGCAGGTAAATAATGAACGTGGACTTCTTCTGAGAACTCATGAGGTAGGCTTCTCTAAGCTCGTCTTCTGTTGCGCCACCTACTGTTCTGGCGCCCAATTGTTTTCAGCAACGGAGAACTATAAATCAAAAAGTGTCCCTCCGTAACGGACTCAAAACAATGACTATAAAATTCTACCCTGCAGATAAACCAGGTAGGATGGACACAGACATCACTCTGCACTACAGACTGGATTAATAAGCTCTGCTACGGTATATTGGAAACCTGTGATGATTTAAATACTTTTGGCAATTATGAAGTGGCTCCAGAATCATTACCAAAGGCCAAGCTAACATCCCATTTCAAACAGGCATGTATAGAGCAGGCACTGCACTCCAATAAGAAACTAAGTTTAATAGAGCATCCTCATATTTGAGAAGCAACCATCAAAAAATTTTGCTTGATAAATGAGTATCGATTAATCATCTGGTTATTTTTCAGCCATCTTGTCATTTCTCCTCGCACGGCTTCGCTTTCACCAAACAAACAACAATCTGACTTCTTAAGAGTCTGAGGCCGTCGCCATTCATTTATGTCAAAGGACATTTAAATGACGATGTCACTCACGGCATGACTCCCTAGCGCCTCCAGTCAGCCAGTGTCGATCAAGTGGTCTCAGCTTTACCATCACCGAATCTGACATCCACATGCTGGCAAGCCTATTTCATGCTTCAGGTCCTCAAAGTAATGGGAGCTGAGCTTGGCGCAAGAGGGTGGTTAAAACAGAGCTCGACGGAGAGCACAGAAAACTGATCAGAGGGAAAGATAGGCAGTAATCTCAGCCGCATTCCACCAATATCTGTGTCCGCTGACTTTAAACCCTCTCGCCTGTCTGTGGATGGTATCAGCCCCACTGGCTGGAGCCTGCTCTGCTCTCTGAGAGACACAAACATGCACACAGGACTCACTCTGTGCATGTTTGTGAGCCAGACAGATTTGCATTTATTTTTTTTTACTTCAAAAAGTATTTTTAAAATACAGAACACATTGAGCAGGTTTATGACCATTTCTTTTTTTTTATTCATTGGTATCCCTTTAACAGAGTTACATAAGCAGCCCTCTGTCTGCCTCATCTTCACAGTCTGCACCAAATTGACACTAATCCGTCACAAAAAAAAGAAAAAGAAGTGTTTGTTTAAAAGTCCTTCTCCCATCTCTGACGTGAAACCCACAAACAGACAGATTAGTGTCCTTCGGAGGCTGCAGATGGACAGATAGAGTGAACAGCTTTCCTTCGTCACGGAGATGAGCAGCAGGGCTTCCATGAAACTGGAGGAGGTGCTGCTCAGGCCATGATGGATGGCTGGTCGGATGGAAGATAATACAGCTGGCATAGAGGGATGGATGGAGCCATTAAAAACAACTGAAGGGGGGTTTGCAAACAAGCAAAAAGGGAAAGTCTTTCACAGAGGTGTTGATGAAGGTGCAGGCTTTGGCAACTATCCTCCTCCATGATCTCCTAATTAGCTGCGATATATTTATCATCCTCCGTGTTTTGCATTAGCAGGCATTCAGCTGGTATATAAAAGCTGCTTCAGGATACTATAATGGCAGAAATGTCCACTATTTGCTTATAATATGGAGGTATAACTAATTATATGTACACTTCTGTCTGAGTCGGTGCTTTTAATGAATTGCTGTTTCACTAATGTGGATTCTCCAGCTAGAAGCTGCTGGTTGAGGATTTATTCTGGACGGCTTATAAACCCGACATGATGTGAATGTTAATTGGTTGCACCAGGCCTGGCTCTGCTGCCTCGGTTATAATAAGACCTGTACTGGTTGTTTTCAGAATATAGTCTGCTGCATGAGGAACAATAAACAATTCTTTCGAGATTTCTGTGAGTGTGACCAGCGTCTTCTGCATAGAACATCGAATTACATAGAAAACATTCAAATTCAACCAACTCTTTCTATTAGATGGACAGATTGGTGGAGACAGCTGGCAGAGAGGTGTGTCCATGTGTTTCTGTTCAGAAAGGACCTTAATGCCAAAGGCTAATAATGCTGTTATTCATAATAAGGAAAGTCACTGTGTCATCATGGAAGTTTCATCAAACCGTGGATGAGGTAACTCCGACCACTGTGACGAAACCCTGCTCTTCTTCCAATCAACCTCACACAGAAATATCTCTGTTGCCAAAATACCGTTGAATACAAACATCACGTCAAGATTGACTAATGGAATAAAATCAAATGAGGAAATATTTAAGTACAGAGGTGCCAAAACAATCAAAGCCCCACCGTGACATATTACATTTTCCCAGTTTTGGGACTGAACTTAATGTAGCTAATGGTTGTGGAGTTACATTTGTTCCCAGTCTTCACACTGAGCAGGGCCTCTGCTGAGAGCTTCACTAAATAAAGCTGCAGGACTGAAAAGTCTGTCACTGCAAATGCGAGTTACCTTTTCGATGAATTACAGACACAGAGGTCTGTCATCCAGCCATGTTTATTTGATAAGCTGAGAGGGAACAGACGCTGCCTGAAGACCACAGCCCGCACCCTGGGATGAATTTGATTTGTGACAGTGACAAAGCAAGCTGCAGAAAAGTCATCTGAGATTTTGCATTTCTGCAAATGTGATTTTGTGCTGAGGTCTTCAAACGGAGAGAGAGGGATGGGGACATAATTAAGACTCCAAACAGTCCATCCTCAATGAAATACAAACTTTGTGCTCTTACAAAGTGGAGGCAAATCTGACTTAGCTGGTCCCATGGTTATTATATCATATCTGCTCTGCTGTGAGCTTGTTTTTGACAGGCAGGTGATTATCTTTAACTCGTTCTAAATTGTCTTCTGTCCGCCACAATGGGAAAACACCAGCCCTCCCCCGAGGGAGCTACTTACTGAATTCACTTGCAACACAGTTGGAAAAATAAAGCAATTACCCAGCTAGGACTTAACTCAGCTGCACAAGCAATTACGTGATCAAACTGAGCCTGCAAGATGCACACACATACATGTGCAGACTGACGTGTGCACATGTATGAATTCTGATGTGTTTAAACGCAGGTGCACGCCGACGCTGCTGAGCCGTCCAGAGGGAGCCAGTAGCAACTTCTGTTTCAGAGGCTGCTTTACAGAAGTTGTTAATCCACAGGGTTAAACCCACTCTGACATCACTCATCCTAAAACACCACTTTCTCTCTGAGTGACAGCCCTGACACATGGAGGAGCCACGTCATGGGATTAATCTGATGATTTTTGGGTGCTGATGCTTGACTGGCAGGCCTGGCAGAGCCGGGGAACCGCAGGTTGGATGTGGACGTAGCATGGACAAGATCAAAGCCTTAACATTTCCTCAGTTATTCTGAAAAAAATAATAATAATCAACACCAGCAGCTTTGATTATACATATCTGCTGCTATGGTTACATGCAGCAGCCGGTGCGTGACTAATACTGTCCAATTCTAGCTTGCAAAGACAGACCACAAATGACCTCAGAGGTAATCACAGAGGCTGACAGAGGAACGTGACACGGAAGGTGAGTGACTGAGCACAATTGCAAATAACAAAAGCACATCTGAGATAGTACGTTAGGCTAAGATGGCACCAAAACACTAATTGTGTCAAAACGCTACACAACTAAGTGCTGGAAAAACAGTTTGACCAGTTTTCAGTGTTTCTCCCACACTGAGTTCAACTGAAAATTCAGACGGAAAACCGACGACTAATCTGTCCGGCTGTGTGAACTTTGACCTTTACGTTCTGGCTATTTTCAGCTCAAGGTTGAAGGACAGGTGAACTACCAGTATGCAAATAAAATGCAGGTATTTGGGAGCAAAACAGTTGAGAGAGAGAAAAAAAACTGGATTTGTTCTCACAGTAATCTGAAGCGTTTTAAGATAAAATTGTCTGAAACCAGCTCGGCTGACGCAGCAAAAAAAACAAAATCCTGTGTGAGTGTAAAACGTGCGTTTAGGCTCATAACCCCAGACCACAGTGTTTACTATAGAAACAGAGTACAATAGCCTCTTTACATAAAACACTGCTGTGTAGACGACACTGTGCCCGAGGCTGTGGTCTGTTCACTGACGAGTAGTAGAACTAAGGATCATAGTCTTTATGACTTTACAGGTCGAAGGTTGGATCCCAATGTTTGTCTGCAGGATATAGAAAACCCAGAACTCCACCGGTGGAAGAAGAGTCATAGTCTAAACAAACATTCATGAGAACTGACTGATAATAATTAATTTACGCTGCAGCCTCTGCCCCCTGTGTTCACGAGGTGAGTGCAGGTTAAAGTCTCCCAACGGCTCTGCACCCGAACAGGTGACTGACTGGTTGACTCACGATTGGATGTGACAGCTGCCAACACGTGAACACGTTGCCCCTCAAGCTGAAAACAATACGACAGATATCTCCTCCCGGGACCCTGAACAAAGCACCTTTCACATTTTCCCAGGAACACATCTTTAAAGTGCAGGAGTGAAACTTAATACACGATCGAGTCCAGGAGAGCAAAGGGCAGCGGCTGCACTTGTTGCCTCCGCTCACTCACCAGACTTTCCCTGCTCGCTGTCTGACTTCATCCCCTCCCCGGGGGGCGGTTTTCCAGAGGATTCCAGGATCTGTCAGCTGTGAGTCGGAGACTTTCAGGACAGACACAAGGACAAAAAAAAAAAAAAAAATCCTCAGCTCTCACTCAAACCATTACCATTCTAGTCCATTACCCACTAAACACATGCCCGGCTGACACCAGAGAGTAAATCCAGAAGCTGCCGCAGTGTCTTTCCCTCTCAGAGTGTGTGTACCTGTTCAAGGCGACTCCCATGCGTTCAGCGATACAGTGCGGCCCCTCCCCCTCGACTCAAATGGTTTACTAGGTGAGGAGGGGGGAGGAGCTCCGTAGAGCTGTTCCCATGATTTTCCCACATTACTCAAACATACACACGCTGATGAGGGGAGGAGCAAATCGGAGGTGTTGGTTTACAGGCAGGCGGGCGTCAATGTGTGTGTAGTCCAACACCTGCAGGCTTCACAGTAACAGGTCTGCCAGCTGTGGACTTGCCTGAGGGTGGCTGTAACTTTAGAGCTTTTAAAGAAACACACATGGGACCTCGAGTGCTATTAAAATGAATAGCTGTTCGCCACTAGAGGCATTTTAGGTTTTACTTTTGTCTGCATTTTTCTTGCTTTGTCACTTTCAGAAAAAACACTTTGAGATCAGAGGAATTTCTGAAGTCATGGAGAACAAACATGTACAAACAAAGGGAGTTGTACAAAGTAAATTAAGAGCTTAGTTGACGCATTTATGGTCGGATTTAAAGCTACAACCACGGGATCCACACAGGATATTGTTGCCATTTAGTGGATTGAAATACAGCTCCCCATTAAATCCTAATAAACTGGATGTGTTTTCCTTTCATTTCAAAATCTATCCTTTAAAGCCAACTACATTTTAGTTTAATTACAATACTCTGGTTGGCATGGAAAGTAAACTGTATCTATCAAAAAAAACCTTTTTCATTATTAGTGCAAATGCAGGAGTAATTATACGTAATTTGTTCACAGAATCTGTTAAATCTTGTTCTATACTCCCGCCCTGCAGTGAGCTGTCGGTGGAGGAGGGCGGTTGTGTGAGGGATGAGTGATGTCCGAGGAGTCAGAGAGAAGAAGCCCTCATCTAAAGAACAGTGATAAGTCTATATGCTTTCATTAAGGCTTATTAATCTCCCTGCAAGGACAAAGATAAATCCCGTTAAAACGAGCGGAATGATGAGTCAGACTATAAATGTAGTCCCAACAATATCAGAACATGTAGAGAATTACTCATGAAGGAAAAACTGGAGAATAAAATGTTTAGTTCAGACTGATAATTTATCTTGACGCTAATTTCCTTACTACTATGCTACAATATGCAGGTTATGAGCCAAACTACTGTGATGAATAAATAATATTTTATCAGGTGCTAGACTCAATTTGAAATTGAAATGCAATTGCACAGTATGTGTCACCAGAAAAATATTGCAATACCCTCCTAGTAAGAGCAGAGTAATACCCCATTTGTTTACATCAGTACTTTAAGAATGAGTCTTTTAATAAATGCCACATTACCCTTGAGTTGCGGTGACGTGCGTCAGCAGGACAGAGTGTGTGTGCACAGCTCTGCTTTCACTCCCTGTAGCCATGATGCAGTAGCCCACTGTGTTTAGCTTTCAAGGCTCCGACCAAACCGCTAATACAAATGCTTTCACCGACCGTCCGTGGCTTGTCAACAAAACAGATGCAAGAAGAGAACTATGTCCGACAGTCGAGGCAAGGCCAACGAACGCCACAAAGGCTTCTCAGTGAAAAGTGTTTGAAACCTGCACAGACCAAGGGAGGCCACATGTGGATTATGTGATACATGACATAATTACATCAAGTTATTTGATGTAGTCATTCTACAAAAGTAAAATGAATGACCTTTATTCTTTGAAGAAGTAACTTTGATCAGGGCGGTAAGGGCAATAATAAATATCAATCTATTTTTATCAATGATCTCCCCACTACTCAAACTAATTTAAGATTGAATCATCTGTAAAGTCTGATTTAAATAAAGTACAACACTGGCTAGCTGCTAACAAACTAACACTTTATAAAACTGAATCTAATATAATGATTTTGGTACTCGCCAAAACATTAGAACAAAAACTAAAATCTACTAATGTGATATTTCCTGTCTTGATGGAACTCCACAGCAAAGAGCTAAACACATGAAATACATCGACCTCTTATTTGACCCTGATCGATAACACTTTGAAGAAAATGAACTATACTATAGATTAAATGTTCTGAATTGATATAGAAATTGTTTTCATTCACTGTAAGACACAAAGTGGCATTAGAACTTGTTTTTCCAATTCTTGATTATGCTGATGTTGTACATTAGACTGCATCTTCCTCCTCTTAAAGTAGCCCATAATCGACAGAGGAGATTTGTTGTTGGCTGTCCAACGCATCACTGTACATCTTTTTTTTTTTGTTCCAGCAGTCTCTAAGTCAATAGCCAAGAAAACATTGATGTTTAAAGCTCCTTGGAATATTTTACTAGCAAAGATTCCATCTTTGTTAAAAAATGCCTTTTCTTCTTATTGGATGACAAGCTGTACATGTCCCCAATAATAATACCTATAATAATAAGTATGAAAATGTTCTATCGTTTCTAATTGTATCAATGACAAAACACAGCCATTTTGATCGATTTACTATGAATATTTATTTAATTTTATCATTATTATCATATTCTTTCATTTAAGTGAAATTAAACATAACTCATAAATTCAGGGGTATAGGGCATCAAATGAAAGACACTACTACCTTGATCTAATTCTATATTATATTCCAAATATGAATTCAATACACATTTATGAAAAGACTACAGAATGTAACAACTATAATACAATATTATTATAATTAGCAAATAATAACCATGAAGGGACTTAAATCCGTTCAGTATATCAGGGTGCTGATCTTTAATCCACTAATTGTTATTAAGGAAATTAAAGAAAATGTCTCCTTTATGGAGATGGTCTGTGCTTTTTTAAGATGCCGGTGGTTAATTAAAATCTGATTTAAAATGACAATTAATGAGAAAAGAGTCTCGTTCTGTTATCTATTATTCTGTGACTTTTGCTGATGCCTTAGGATTTTCCCATGGTATCTTTCAGAATCGCTGCACTCAACATATTTAGGCAGGTATGGAATCAAAGTCATTATTAACACTAAATAAAGCAATTCATAATTTAAAGAAACCCCCATCTCATAATTACATGTTAATTAACGTGTCAGTATGTTTTGGCCACACAGCCGCTGCACCCACACTACAGCACAGGAGCCATCTTGTGCTCCAAACTCTCTGAAGCTCCATTAATCGACAAGGCCACTTGAGACACAACCTTATAAATATTCTCTTACAACTTGCTTCAATAACAGTGCAGCAAAACAACGCAGGCTGTGAAAAATTCATGTAACTAAACTCTGGTATTAGTTTCAAATTATCTCTTAATTAAACAAGAATAAAGAGCTTGTTATGGTTAATCACACGGCTCATTGGAGCCTCCATAACTCCCCACTGACCAGAAATGCATGTTCTGTGCTCTACAGTGGCAAATCACAAAACCCTGAGTTCACTGTTTCTCATCCAGCTGATGTCAAAAGGCCAAATTCAGGAAACATCCCATATGATTCATTTCCCCTTGAACACAAGCATTTTGGCTTTGTTTCAGTTTCACCCCACGTCCGTTCTAATGCCTGAAACTCATAATGTGACCACTCCTGTACACAGGGCATGTGAGTGCAGGTGTGAAAAAAAAAACAAACATGCATGTGCCGGTGTAGACAGGAATTGCTTGAATTTGAGAATCATTTGAGAGTGATTCAATGAACCATTGCTCTCTCTCTAAAAAAAACAAACTAAAGCAGATAAAGAAAATACTCTTGTCTATTGTGTCCGTGCAGAATGGGCGGCGTGGAAACTGAATACAGCCCCGGCTCAGAGAGGGTTGTTTGTCGGCCGTTGCTCAACTGATACACGCAGCAGATTAAAAGCTGGAGGAACAGGCACAATGGGCTGTTTACGCTTTTGTGAGAACAGATGAGACTCTGAGTTTTTTGTGTTGTGAGTGGGTGAGCATTTGATGATTTCACTTCAGGATAACACCCAAAGAACACTCAGCAGAAAGCAGGCGGAGAGCCGCTCAGCCTTTCTTTTTTTTTTGCGCGACGCAATTGAAATCCAGTCATTGATTTTGTTGGAACTTAGTTTCAGTCACAAGTCACAAGGCCATTTCATGAAAAGGTAGCAAACGCCTTTTAATAGCAGTAAAGAGCAGTGCTGCAGTAGTTACAGTGGCTATAAAGGACATTGTGTGCCTCTGCCTAGAACCCAATGGTTTAAGATTAAAAACCCAAGGATGAGCGATGACTCAGCAATTCCCCCTTTCCCCCGGAACAAGAAAGGAGAAACTCAGAAGGAGAATCTGAGAAAATGTATAATAGTGTAATTCATCATGTGAGGCTGTGGGTTGTAAAGTTATTTAAAGATCATATCATGCTGGTAAAACCGTCTGCTGGAGTGGCTGAGGAATGATTGCAGGGCAGATCCCTGAACACGGGACGACCTGCGAGAAGGTAATTTTATGCCGGCAGGATCATTACTGTTATTCTGACAAATACATGCTGTGTGCGCGGAGCACATTACAAAAGCATCTTTCCTTGCTCAGTCGATGGCAGACTACAACATATCAATTACACTGTTCTTGTTCCAGACCTGTTGGGACACGCTAGCCGAGTGTTAGGCAATGAGGAAGCGGTGCAGCTGTGGCTCAGACACTTATGAAGATAAAGAGCTAATCAGCAGGTCTGTCGGGTTTCATAATTAAAAGAATGCACTTGGCTCACACAGACTATTTACACTGCATCAAGACAGCGTCGAATCACAGTGCAGGGACTGAGGGACGACAGGAAATTAGCCTTCAGAGCCTCCAAGTATGGCTTGGAATGCGTAATCGTGACAGTGTTGAACTAAATTCACCTGTCTGAAGCGGTTTGGATGAAATGGTTGAGGCCAGCCTCGCTCTTTGTGTGATGCAGCGTCATTGTCGCACGATAAAAAAACACATAAACACACACAGGTTGTGAGATGCCAAGAGGTGACAAGCTAACAGCACTATCCCTTATATGAAAATCAACGGGAGCCGCCGGTGTCTCTCGCTCTGCAGGCAGTTTGCACAATACCTCAAAGACAGCAGCTCCACTGAGAGCCCCCCCCCCCCCTATCTTTTACTGTAAAACAGTGAGAATACTATCCATCTTTTGAATGGCCGTCTTCAGCACCACCTACCTGTTATTTGCAACGGACAATGAGTGTGTTACTGGAAACCATATCTTGATGAATATTTCCAGTTTTCCTGCTCGCATGATTTTTCCCTCAACTCTGCAGCTTGCACTGCAACAACAATGACCCCCCCCCCCCCTGCGAAAGATCAGCCAGCGAGTCACTGAGTGTGAAGTGCCAGAGGGGGAAAAAAAGCCTCAGAGAGTCGAAAAGGAAGGATGGTCCGAACAGGAATATAGTATCACTTGTTCCAAATGAAAT
Source organism: Platichthys flesus (assembly GCF_949316205.1). Taxonomy (NCBI): domain Eukaryota; kingdom Metazoa; phylum Chordata; class Actinopteri; order Pleuronectiformes; family Pleuronectidae; genus Platichthys; species Platichthys flesus. Next base: position 12,394,267 of record NC_084951.1, read on the forward strand.
AATGGGAAATGCCAGGGTCGTGTCGTGGTAATAGCGGGCAGTGGATCACACACACAGCAGAAACCTGCATCTGCACTGTTTCCTGAGGCATGGTATCAGGCCTATCAGTAATGTTGAAGCATGTGTTTTCCTTTGGCTGTCAAATGTGTTTTCTTATATCTGCTTTACATTGGTGTGGGTGTGTTGGTGGAGATACTTTAGGTTGGTAGAGATACTTTACGAGCAAGAACATCGCTGGTAGAAGATAACTTTTCTGTACACAAGATAAGATAATTACATCTGATACGCTAGTTAAACGTACAATATGTTTCTTCGGCTGCTATAGGTGTCTCTCAATCAAAACAATCAAGTGCTCACGGGTTTGATAAGATTATGAGAAGCGTTGAATCATGGGAGTTGTTGTCTTCACCCCCACTGCCGATGAAAATCTCCCTGAAAAGACTCTGACAAATCGTGTTCATGGACGAGATGATGTATTCAAGTTTTATAGACGTTAGGCAGCAAACGGCAATGAAAGATGGAATCTATTACGAGGAAGGATAAACAGGAAGTCGTTACGGATTTCTCTGGGTTGAACATTGTTGTAAAGATTTTGAATAATGTAAGAAGTCAACAAAATATATAACATAGGTCTAGCTGTTTAGACATTTTAATGAAGATTTGTTACATGTAATTACTACTTCTATTCCACAATATTTCAGAGAGAAATGTTGCACATTTTACTATTAAATATTAATTTGATAAATAGTGCTCATTTGCTTTGCGGCTGGGATTTTACAGAAAAGTAAAAACCTACATCAAGGTCAGTGTATTGTAGTTTTATAGGAGCAGAGTCATTTCCTTTCTATTCTTTTCTTTTGACCAGTGGCCTGTGAGATGGGTCACCCACTGTGTGGTCTCAGTCCGCCCATCTGAAACCAGAGTCAGCTGACTCCTGTTATTGCTCTTTATAGTTTTGACACTTCAGTGCATACATAATGGGCCACACGTGGATAACTGCAGGGGTTTGACAAGGAGTGTTGAGGTTCAAGATTTGTTGTGACCTTCAGCAGATCGTCGTGTCCTCTCCCATAACCTCCCTCCCACCCCTAATCTCTCTACACCCTCACCTCAGGCTAAGCGCAAAAATGGGAAGGGTGGGCCAAAGTTAAAATGTCCACTTGAAGTATTCTGTTTGAAATGAGACCTAAAGGTGTGCAACCGCATACTGCTGATCTTCAGTGAGCGGGGCTGCACTCTATCTCCTCATCTGGACTTCTCGGCCCTCTCACACTGTGGATCCCACATTCACACTGTTTCCATCTACTGACGCACACCAGCTCCTCCGGGTCTCCTCTTTGTCAGCTTTGTGACTTGGCTCTCTTTGCTCCCACCTTCATGGTCAGTAATCAGTGAAAAGTAACCACCAGTTGCCACTCGGCTCCCTTCCAGCACTGCCAGCTCAGACAGCCACGGTCCCTCTCCACCATCCCCTCCGCTGCCAATTCACCAGCACCAGACGCCAGCACAGCTGAGCTGCCTGGGGGCTTTTAAACAGCTATTTGAAGGGCGGGCAGAAGGTACAACAAACTAGTTGGGTGTTCACTTCATGTCAGAAATAAAAAATACATCTGTAGTAGCACCTTGGCACAGTGCTGCACCGTGGTGTAATGAGGTGGAGGTGTTAGGTGAAAACTGTTTTTATTACGGCAAAAAAAACAAACATTCAGAGATCTCAGACAGGGCCACGCCGAGATAAATTGACAGAGTATTTTATTCAGAGAGATCAACCTGATTAGATTTGAAGGTGCTCATCTCCATCCACATCAGCTCACACTTAGCGATAAGCCAAGATTCTATTAGAGGGCAGGGTCAGATAAAGACAACACAACACTTTAAGCAGAGATAAGCAGTAATTAAGAGCTTGGAGGAGCCTAACACCGACAACACAGCTCTCACTTCATGTTAGAAGGACACCATCAATGATCAGAGCTTAACATCTATGAGGATATTCGTATAAGCTTCGTCAAAGTCTTCCAATCCCATATAGATGAAACTCTGACTGACTGATCCACACTTTGATACCGATGAGCGGTTAATTGAACAGCATTGCTCCGTATCTAACTTTAAACTATCATTACATATACAGACTAGGGCAATGTTAAATCTACACACTTAACAAGGCTGCTTCATTTATATAAACCAAGGTGGTGTGAGTGGGAATGGATTCTCAGGTGATAAGAAAAAGAGCGTCTGAAGGGGAGCTCAGTGAAGGACACGAGAATAATAAATGTTTGTGTCTGTGGGAATTACTCTGATGTTGTAGAACTAAAGGGTTTTTCACGAGCACGCGCAAACACACACACACACACACACACACGCACACACACACACACACACACACACACACACATACACACACAGTGTAGAGCTATGTCTTCATGAACATCTACATTGATTTCCTGGAGACTTACTCTCACCTTACCACAGTCACTACTTGCCTAGTCGTAACTCTAAGTTTAACCCAAACCTAACTTGAACTGTTACCTAATCTTAGAACTTGTCTTCACCTTGAAATTTAATGATTTACATTAAAGGGATTTGCTTTTGTGTCCCCCATTGGGTAGACATGTTTTTTTCCACCATCACTATAAGGACTTTGCATTGACTTCCATTCATTTTGAACAACCTAACCAAAAGCGTGTCCCCAACCTTAACAATGACCTAACCTGAACTTAACCTAACCACAACTTACTCTTACCCTTAACCTAAATCAGCTTTGGACCCCATAAGGTCTACTGGTCCTGACAAGGTAAGTGTTTATGCAGGGAAAGGTCCTAAACATTAAACAAATAAGGAGTACGCAAAGAAACACACACAGGATTTGTTTGGGAGTAGAAAAATAATGTTTCCTTTGATGACGGCTGCTCAAATAAAGCCCCTCTAATCTAAACCGCATGAAATTTCACTCTTTGACGTTATGACCTTTGAGTCGTATTCGCTAACATTCCCTTTCAAATGAAGACGTAATAGAACGTGGCAAAGACCGTAGCTAATCAGAGGCATTCAATGTCACAGAGGAGTGCACAGAAAACATCTTCCTCTGTGACAGGGGCAACACAATATCTGAGATTCTAAACCCACATCTCTGATAAACAATCCTGTTACATGTCTGTCATGGTTGTATCACTGCAGTAGGTCTGTAAAACTTGTCTCTTCCTCTTCTTTTCTTTGGTAATAAGAACTGTCTGATTGCATCATGTCGTTAGCTGCTGGATTTTGATCACTGAGTGACTATGACCACTTTGACTCACACATAAAAAAAACAATAACCACTACGTCCAAGCATTTGAGTGGCAATTTCTGATGTTTGTAAATTACAGTGGAGAGGCCTGGATATTGTTGCGGGAGGCAATTTAAATGCCACTCTCCTAATGCCTATAAGAGGGCTGTGGTGGGGGCAGGCGTTTTGGAAAGTGTCAGCGCATGAGAAAAAATGGAGGTGCTCAGCAGAGACCACTCCACGCATGCACCTCCACACACACACACACACCTCCACACCTCCACACACACACACACACACACCTTCTTAGTCTTCATTGTTCTTTGGTATATTTCTGTCTCGCTCTCCCTCCTGCCCTGTGTGTCTTTCTCTCATTAATCACGCACGCACGCACGCACAAACACACACACACACACACACACACACACAGTCCTGTAATCCTTCACCTTGTCCTCCTCCTCATGGAGAACTTCACCTCATTTATCCCCCCAGTATCTTTTTCCTTAGGCGATTTTTTTCCTGGACGCCCTGTTTGACTTCTCTGCACCGACCTTCCTATTTTAACCAGCCCGCATGCCAAGTTTCACCCAGGTGGTGACATCACGGCCGGTTAATGTGCAGAAGCAGCACCTGTCCCCCTAATGATACAGTGCTCGCTGCTTACGTTTGCCTCCCCTCTCCTTCTCTGTCTCTCTGTGACTCCCACACTGCAGACCTGAGATGAATCTGCTGATAACAGAGCGGCGCAGGCCCCTGTTCTCGTTCTGATGAGACTTGTGGTGATATACGTGGCCTTTGCCACTGCACTGGTGGCTGTGTGTGTGTGTGTGTGTGCGTTTGGGTCCCGATGGTGCACATTTACAGCACCCATAAAGGAGAGTGGATTCATGTCCCCACGCAAAAAGTTGCAATTTAAAAGTGTGTTTATACCAGTGACCTGGTCAGGTACGGCATCGGCTCCCACTCAGTTAGCTAGTTAAGATAAGATGACCCTTATACAGACTTCAGGTTGTGGAAAGGTCACGGATGAAAGAAACAATGGCTTCCATTGGTAAAAAGAGAACTAATGGAGAATGAGTTGTCCAAGTCTAAGTCCTTTGTTAACAATCCATAAAGCCTGACCACCTTCCAATGTAGAACAAAGTCACAATATGTGCAGTCACTTTAGTTCCTGTATTGCACCTGCAATTATTACCTCAACCACTAGGGAGGAAACAGTGTCTTGACCTCTTTATATACAGTCTATGTTCTTGAGATAAAAAAGTAGAAATCTCAGAACGATAAATGATAGTAATTACTTAATTAAATTTAAATGTAATCAAATTTAGGTGTATTTTGAGTCCCTAATGTGAAAGTAATTAGCAATTAGTAAAGGAAAAACTTTAGCGAAGTTATGATTATGCTTAAAGTTGTAAATGTATATTGATGTAAGTAAAGTTCTACCACTGCCCATCAGTACCACATACAGTATAATAAAAAGTTTGTACTACAGAGGAACTGGAAATTACGGCCTGTGAGCACTCTCAGTAACAACACAATATAAACAGACCCAAATAGTTGAGAGGAGAGAGATGGCAGCCAAAGCGACCCCTACGCAGGCCCACTTTGGAGAAACGGGCCCCTGGGGAGTGCCTGGGCGACACCAGACCCACAGCCCAGCTGGCAGCCTCACAGAAGTTACAAGTTTATCCTGTAGTTACCAAATCCAAGAGATGCTTCTGTACTGGTGCCATCGTTAGCTACTTTGATCCTCTCCACAAGACTCGGCGTCCTTGAAACAAGCTTTTGTCATCAAAGAGCTGGAACATGGAAACAGACGACAGATACACTTCTGTCAAGTGTGTTTGTCTGGAGAGGCGATAACGTTCACGGGAGCCTCCTCAGACCAGCGGGTCACAGACGAGTCTGGGAAGGATTTAAAGTTTATCAGCGGGTGTTTGGGACGGTGCGGACTGATTTACAGCAGAATTAAAAACAGGGATGACTCTGTAGCACGACAGTATTGAGATGTTCACAGAGCCATTTTCTAGCATTTAACTTGGGCCAGAGGCTTTAAATATAAAATTATAATGTGGCTGTTGTTCAAATACCCAGCAACCATGACACAATTAGGCTAAATAGAGTATGGGTGTAAATATACCAGACTAAACTCTAATTTACTCCTATCTCTAAAAACCTATAACAGCATTGTACTGTATTATCATAGATTCTTTCATAACGTAGGTTAACTTTTAACTGTTAATTCAATTTGTTAAAATGGCATTGAAGAAACTACAGGATAAAGGTTTTTCTTCTTAAAATGACTTCATGCAAATGTCTCACATCTTGCTTGTAAAGGGAATCGTGACACCCAAACAAGAGCAGCCGAGGGTTTAACAAGCTGAGACTAAAAAGCCTAAATGGCCATAGGGATCAAATTGCAATGAGCTTCAGATTGTTCTGGATGTTATTCCATGTTTCGATGATAGGCCCATCTTCTTTGTGTTATGGACTTTCTTATCCAGGATTGTGCTTTGTCTGTCTCAAGTCACTGAGTTCACTCGCAGCCAGGGGCGACCTGGACCAGCAGCAGCAGTCCTTCTCACACAGAATAACATGAAATGGATTCATCGTCCAAATGACAGGTGCAAGCAGCCAAAACTGAAATGGAAAGAAGACTTGAAGCCTGACTGCAGAAGTGCTACTACAGCTACTCTTGCTCTCAGACCATGTTTAAATCCAGATGTACCATGGTTTTTTCTTTTTCTTATGTGTGTTGTATTTATTGTGTTTTTAGGTTTTTATGTTCAATGTATGCACCAACAACCAGAGCAAATTCCAGGTAGGTGTAAACCTACTTGGCAATTAATACCTTCTGATTCTGATTCTGATTCTGAAATTGACTGAAATCTCAAACTCAATGTCTCATGAATGTACTTTTTGTAAAGCTTATTGTGCATGTGAGTACATGGATTCTTGTGTATCAACTCTCCATTGCTACAACATCCACGAGATCATCTAGCCCAGTGGCACTGAAGCAGGAAACCAGAGTGTGATGGGCTCTTACCTTTGTCCAGGGAGGCGTCCGGAGAGTTGAAGTCCATGAGGCTGCTGATTTCAGTCTTGTAGCTGAGGTCAGCTGCTGGCGGCTTTTGTCTCGCATGGGGAGATGGATCTGGGAGAAGGACAAACAACACACTGGGTCAAAATAACATCCAAAGTGAGAAGAAATGAAAAGAGGCAGGAATTTGTCTGCGTTCTTAGAGATAAGATTCGAGCTCAAGCGTGTGTCGCTAGAAGAATGAATTTTCAAAGAAAGAAAATACCTCTTGAACTTTTAACTGTTTAATATACAGAATGTCTCTCCGGCTAATTTGACCTGGTCTTGTGTGGACTATGTTTGTTACAGCGTGTTGAACAGACTCACAGAAACTAATCTGAAGCTCTAAAAAATTTTTCTAACAACCTGAAAAATGACCATGAAGGCAGCGAGAGCAAAGCAGAAGTGAGAGAGAACGCCTGCATAAATGTGCGACGCATTCAAATCCTTATCGCGGCTTAAATGTCGTTTGAATAAATTTAAACAAAATACACGGTGGATTGCAACTAACTAATGCAGTGTGCGCTGGACACAGATGGCATGAGTGCATTTGGGAAACAGAATGATTAATGCAGCACTCGCGCACCAATCAACTCCACACCATCCCTCTCAGTACGTAATGAACTTACTTACTTACTCCTTAAACTGTACTTACTCCACAGGAGCTTAGCATTCATCAGCTCAGACACTGTCTCCAGGGAGAGCGGGAACGCTTGGCTATACAAGCTTAAACACATGCGGGCGCACAAACACTGACGTTTTCGAGGCCGCTGGATATGAATATATTTGCATTTTTATGACCAGAGTGATTTCTGGTGAGGTTCAGTGGTTTCTAATAACGGTTTTTTTTGGTTCCCACTATAGAGGCAATGCATAGTTACTTCATCGCTCCAGGTCAGCTCACATGACTTTGTCACTTCATCATGTGCAGTTTACTTTCCTCAATCGACAAGTGAAGCTCACATATGAACAAATATTTTTTTTTGTATTAAATGTTACTTTCAAAGAAGTAGTAGTTCATGGTTTGGCAAAAGTACTTATAAGAGCACATACTATTGAATGATATTAATTCTGAAATTCTGTGTGGGTGTGTCACACACACACCCACACACACAAACACCCACACACACACACACACACACACACACTATAACATTCACTTCTTTTCCAATCTGAGTCCATTGGCTAATGTCCGACAGCAAATTAGCCTCTGGGGGCAACGGCCGATGTCTTGGGGCTTCTGGTGCAGTTGACAGTGGATAAACAGGCCAAGACTTAATCGTCCATTTTCCACACACCAAGTCCAATGTTTCTCCACACAAAAAACAAACAGCAGTACTTCTTTTAGGTGTTTTAGGGCTCGACGACTAAGCTGTTAACGGCAATCTGCATATCAATGAAGACCAATTTTAAAAGCCGATAGCGATGTATTTCATTTCAATGTGTTTCGCCCCTTTTGCTCTCCGCACCCCTGCGAGCCACCAAAGCCTGCTCAAATGTGATTGGTCAGAAACCAGACATGGTTTCCGGCTCCAAAAACTTGTCCCACAGATTCTACATATTCCCATGCAGAATTTGTTTATAGAGATTATGTTCCATCAAACCACATCTCTTCCTCTTCACTCATTCCTCTCTGGCCTCCTCCTCTTCTACCTGTTTACTGGTAGAGTTACTTTCGGTAATTCAGCACAGATGTGTCTGGGCGAGGGGGCTTGAGGTCTGGGAAGTTGCTGTCATTAAGTTTTGATGAGTCATGTTGTTGTTGCTGGTTGGTGGACTTATGATTGAAGGTGAGCTCTAAGTCTGCATGAAGGCTGTTCCTTTTAAAGACTGCAGATCACTTTCCAACCATGTATCATGCAAATGTATAATTCCGTGACTTGCCCACGGTGCAGCCTTTGCTACCAGGAACACAGTCATCCATTTTTTTATTGAATAATGTCAAAATCAACGGTGCATTTCTGTCAGCTGGCTTTAAGCTGCTGGATGGTGGCCTGATGGAAATACTGAATCTTCCCTGCATCATGCCTTTGACACGTCTTCATCAACATTTAAAAATGTTACCAGGGGAAATGGTGGGCTGAAAAAAATGCAGACTAAGTTGTAAACCATGACGGTTGCTTGATGACAACGGAGAGAAAAATGTGTGGTAGAGTGACTCAGGCTTCACCGGAGATTTTGTTTGCTGTATATGCAATAAAGTGACCGTGACAGCAAAGAACTATACCTTACATTACATTTCTTTACAAACGTCACCTTGGTTTTAACATTTCTGCTGCAAGTACATCTTGAATGATTTCATATAAAACACTAATCAAAAACAAACATAGAAATAATATGGCACCTAAAACATCTTACAAATGTGATTAAAATAAGATACTGCAAGTTGTTTTGGCATTTCAACATGTTGATATGTTGGCTGATAATCCTGTTGCACTAGCTCTGCATCTTTATTATGCAAGTTTCCACTGACTAGGGTGTACTCTGCACATACATTTTCACAGTTCTGCAGAGATGGGTGGTTTTGCGGACAGAAGTCAGAATTTGTTATTTAGGCTGCTACATCTTTGTTAATCTGAAATCCGAGCTTTAAATACATTTACAATATGGGTCTTTAAATCAAAACAGGACTTACAGGGCGATTATGACGCGACCAAAATGGAAGGTCCCATTACCTTGAACAAAGTTGGGAATTTCTCTGGGTTGGAACATTATTGGAAACATTTCAGATAATGTAAGTACACAAGTCAACAAATATATATATTATGTATTTTTAAGTCGTTTTTAGACATGTTAATGAGGAACAGTTACATTTTCTAATTATTTGAACAAAGACCCTATGATCACATGCTGGGCTGCAAACATTCTGTTCTTTGGTAGATAGCTGGATGTTTACGAGTTACACATGATGAGAGAAAATAATCTGGCTGCTGTTCCTAATACAGCTTCAGCGTTTAGGCCTCGGAGCAACATGCTGTATTCTGATTTTGTGAAAAATTGCATTTCTTGCCCGATGGAGTGATCGAGGAGGAAATCGTAACTTTCGTTCCCTGGGTCACTGATCAAGTCTCTGAATCAATGTCCTTTAAAACACAATGAAGATTTATATAATTCCCGAGTGCTTTGTATTGATCTCGCTGTCTGTGAAATATCAGAGGTCAATAATATAAAGGACTTGTAGAAACAATCAGTAACATAATCTCCATTGTTTCCCTGCTGATCCTTGAGTGAGAGCGAAGTTTTGTAAGAACCTAAACTTGTAAATTAAGTTTGAGGCAATAGATGAGGTATTTGAGAGAAACACATTACTTCCTCCCTCTGCTTCCATCGTCTCTCAGCTCTAATCTCATTTTTCTCAGAGGCCAGCAGAAATATTACCTGACACAGTGAGCTCACCCATCAACTCACCGTGAGTGTGGATATGTGCCACACACAGTTAAGGAGGACAAGACATTTTCAGCTTGGCATCCAATAAGAGGGTAGGTATGTTTGTGGACCATTAGATAAATGACACATGGTGATAAAACAAGGAGAGGAAAGTTTCAGTCTTTTTGACTCTTTAATGGAAATGCCAAAAAAAGAAATAACATCAACTCTCACATATCTGTGGCAGCCCTGTGGAAAACAATTTGAATTTGACTTCAGTTTCATCAGCGTTGTCTTCACTGTTTCCTCACTTCAACTTCTATTTGATATTTCTCTGAGAGGAGAGGTTTATGAAACCCCACAAGTTAAAGCATCAGTTGTAACATTTCTTAAGAACTTATTTCATAGCTTGGTTCCATTTCTCTTGCCATGGAACTTTTTCAATTTGCTTTATCAATTGAGTTTTTAGTTTGACCTCATCTTGCTAAAGAGGAAGTGATTCTATAAAATGTTACTACCGGAGATCAACACCCACAACATAAAATAAAAGAAAACTAATAAGATGATCAGACTGGCGCTACAGATATTATTCTGCTGTATGTTATCCTAGAAGAGGTAGAAGAAAGACATGTTCAACTGGTGCCCCAGCCTGAAGACACGCTGCCCTGCCACCACTGACTGCTACAGAGCACCGGCAGCTTCTTTATACAAATTCTATTAATATTGAGCGAATGGGGTTTCCAAGATAGCACCAAATTCTAGACTTCACTTCCCTTTTACCATTAATAATAGACACGCCAAGTGTGCAGCCAGGTGGATGACCAGCTGTCAAGATGTGAGTTTCACAGGTAGACAGTCGTTTGTGGAAATAGAAGCTAGATGAGTAGGTAGATAGGACCTGATCCTCTGGATGAAGTGACAGCAGCTCATATATATCACAGTGTATTGCTCTGTAATCAGCCCTTGATCATCGCTGGTGTGGCCGTTATATCAAAGACATTATGTTGTAATGGATCTGAACATTAAGGACCACTTAAATCGCCATCTCACACATTATACCCAGACATAATAATATAAGACGTCATCTCCTGGAAGACCGTGGTGCCCCTACAGAGAAGGAGTGGGACTCCTGTGCTCTATTAAGAAGTAGAGTGATGGAGTTCAAGTACGTAGCACTCTACATCCACACAGGTCCACAGGTTCGGGGAGATTTCTTGGAGGTTATTCAAGCAGTCCCAGCCTTAATGAGCTGAAGTGTATGTGGTGATGATATAAAATGTCCGTACTGTCAGGCTCCTCTGTTGAGTGTTCCAACAGTCCTAAAGGGAAGATCGAGGGGAATTACTAGTTGTCATGGTCAGACAGTTCTCTCTCTCTCTCTCTCGCTCACAACGTATCTCACATTCCTGTCACCACCCTTCTCCCTTGATCCCCCTCTTCATCCTTAGCTGACTGACTCCACTGCTCCAACGTCACCTCTACTCCCCCGCCCCCCTCCCCCCCATCCTCATTTTCCCTTTCACCGTTTAATGGGGTACCCCGAGCTCTCCTCTCGTCTGAGCCTGCCATATTTTATCTGCTGGCACGGCGCAGGAAGAGGCGGCGGCTGAAACAAAAGACGACCCTAATGAGTAGTGGAGGTGTTTAAGGATTGAATAGACGCCGCCGCTGGAACCTTCACCGAGCTGTCCAGGTTCCCCAACTCGGCCTGCAATCTGCAGATAGCCACCGCCTCTCTTGTCTTGCGTCTGCCACCGGCCTTTTAATTGCACTGCCATTCTCTGGTTCGAGGGCTGCCGGACTCGTGATAAAGCTTGCCTATTTATGCATTAATCACCACCAGCCAGGAAAAGTCCTTTACCCCCTCGCATCGCCGGCCTCAAGACCCCAATTCAAGGTGTCCTATAAATATCTTGCTGATAAATGGAACTAATGGACAAGGGGCTGTGATTGTGGGAGCTGGTCCTTAACAGTTTGCCACCAACGCTAAACAGCCCAAATCCCAAGACCCTTGGCAGTGCGTACTGAAGTCAAAGGGCTGCTATAGGCCGCCCACTCGAAGGAAATGTCTAGGCTGGGGAATGTTATTAGTTGGCGTGAGGACTTGAGAGAAAATGAGCAGCTGTCTGATAGACTACGCTGAGGAGGAGCAGGCTTTTGTTAGAGCCTGAATGTCATTTTCACAGTGTCCATCAGAGGAATGAACACTTCAACATTTATGTGGAGTAAAAAAAAAGAAGCCCATTTACTCCAAAAAAACAGCCCATTTATTCAGCTCCTTGACAGACCAGAGACAGGTGCCTTAAAATGGCCCGAGCACGGCCACTTCAACTCCAAGATGCCAGAGCTGTGTGACAGCTCGAATCGAGACGCTGAATGGAAATGAAACGGGCCTCCTGCTGCATTCAGATCTGATCTGAATGGCTTTGAATGATACCTGAAGTATAAATAACGGAGGTAATAACTTGTATTTGCTGTCTTGCAGATAACAAGATGAAGAACCACTCATCTACAGTGAAATGTATTATTTTATGAAAGTCAGACAAGCCAAGAGATATTTGGACACATGGTCTCACTTTTGCACATCCTTCCTTAGTTAAAGTGGGATTTGTTCAGCCATTCTAAGTATATGTATATACCAACAGCTATTTTTTTAAATCTAGATTATTCTTTTTTGTATATTCATTCCTGCATTCATGATTTTCTGACGCAACAGAGCCTTACCATATTAGTAAAATTCACATTGGGATTTGGATTACACCATATTACATGAACCAACTATGTTAAAATTGAGAATCTATGCATAATTAACAACCTGATTTAAAATTTGCCTTGAGAATGAACAGGAACATATATAATTATCCTCAATGCAACTATGCAGAAGCAACTCCACTCAGTTTGTTCAGAATCAATTTGATAAACACCATCGATGAGCAGAGTTTAAACAGGAATTATGACTAAAACGCAAAGGGAAAATATTCCAGTGTTGTATTATCCAGTGGACCATGGGAGGCAAAGCACAATAAACAAGCCAATATGTGTACTGTGAGCCACTGCTCTTTTAGTGATGTTGTGTTAAACTGTCCATATAACACCATAATCTGTAAGCATTTCACAACATTTCTGTAAAATGTACTATATTCATGTTTTTTTTTTTAAATGTTTGTTATTTCTTTATTTATAGGGTACATTAAACATTTACGGCAGTAAAAATATCAGACAAATGCATAATACAAGGTAAATAGAGCGAAGACAATGAATACTGAGTCTAAGATAGTACAATTTCTTTATACGAAAATACATTAAGTTTATATCCAGTCAATATAAAGCGTTAGCATCTCCACATATTGAACTGGTAAATTAAAAAATACTTTTAAAAGACCATTTATTGTTATTCAAAGAGATACTGACGATGAATTGTCAGGTATTCATATATTTGAAAATAGAGCGGGAAGACTTCAGACTCATTCATCTGTTCTTGTTGTGTTTCACAGTGATGAATTCAATAATGGTTCAGAGTGATGGCTTTTTCAAACCCTCATAACTGTGTTATTCTATAAACCTTAAGAACTCAATCTGACTTCATCCAACAATGACGGCTAATACAAGGGAACAAACGGCTGCTTGTGGTCCTGCTGCAGGCAAAGCTGTGCACGTACAATCTTAACATCTTTCCCCGATTCCCCATCCTGTCATCATTAAATCTGCCACAATATATGATTCCACCATCAGCTTTTCCTTCAACACGAGAAAGAGTGCGGCACAAGGAGGAAGGTAGTTGGGAAACAGGCATGTAGGTGTGGCAGCAAATGGAAACGGACTGACAGAAGGAAGTGGGAAAAAGAGAGAATAAATGAGAACAGATGTGTCAAGGTTAGAAACAGGAAAAGAGGGGAAGAAGAAGTTTAGAGAAACAGACTCATGGTAAAATAACCCATGGCAAGGTTACGTGGAAGAGATGAAATGACAAAAGAAATATGTGATGCTTCTCTCATCTCCTCAATCTACATAAAATACATTTACAGCATGGCTGAGCACGATGGGAATAGCAGCGGATATTCAGAGAGACCTAAAAGGAAAGACAAATCAAAATAAAATGTCTCACGTTTAAATAAACTGCAGACTTCTTCCTTTTTCCGGCGACTACATTTAAAGGAAATATAAATAAAAACCTGAGAGATTACCTCAAATCTTGTGGTGGAAGTATGTGCTATGGATCAGGAAATAATTCAATGTTTTGTGGATTGGGAATGAGAGATTTTGCATGCATGTGTGTGTGTGTGTGTGTGTGTGTGTGTGTGTGTGTGTGTGTGCAGCTTGATTGAATTGAAGGACACTGTTGGGGCTCGATGGAGCGCCATTCCAGTTGGGTATTGTTATTGCCCCTGTTTGTCTGTCTCTGTGTGTGTTTGTGAGGACTATTTAGACCCTATAACCTACAGAGTGAGGACATTTTGGGACAGTCAGGATACTTTGTCCGTTCCTACTTTTAACTAACATTTGTGTGTTTATGTGTGTCTGTGTAAAGTAACTATACAATGCATGGAGAGATTTTCTCTTGACTTGGTGCAGTGGCATGTTACTTGTGAGAATATCTCAGGATGACTCACTTTTGTAGCCAATGGTTTAAAGGTCAAAGTCAAAGTGATGCTAAAAACACATTTAAAAAAAATATCTCCTTCAATTATGAAGTTATATAGACAGCTCCTCCCAGAAAAAAAGATGATATTGATCATATAATCATTCTCCGTCATATGAAATCATATTATTATACTGTTTATTCACGTTAACAAATCATTAATATGGTATAAAATGATGAATATGAAACGGCATAATTGATTAGGGGGATATAGAGTGAGCATTGCCCATTCTATGCTTTTCATAGTACTGTGCCACGGCTCTCAATTTCCGCAGCTGTGAAAAGAAGGACATACACACACGTACACACACACACAAAAAAATACAGACTCACACATTAACAATTCCCCATTTGGCCCAAAACAATCAGGCACTCTTTCCAAACTCATCTCAGGCAGTAACAACTCCTCTAGCCTTCTCTGACGGGAGCCAATCATCCGAGGCTCCTCTCCGTTCCACTTTCGCCCTTCACTCTGAAACTCACTAACACCTGACAAACACCCATCTATGTTTCCTCACTTCCCCTTTCATGTGCGGACTACAGATCATGTCTCTCGCCCCGTCCTCCTCTCCAAAGGCTCCCTGTTCCCACCTCCGAATCTCGACTCATTCCCCGTCTCATTGTCTGCCTCTGCTTCCTCTTGCCTGCTGCACAGCCCGCTCTCTCTGCTGACTTCATCCTCCTTCACCCATCCACTTCCCTGCTCCTCGCCCTCGGTGCGGCTCCGTGTCTGTTCTCTCACCCGCGCTCTGCATTTGTCTTTTTAAAATGTGAGATATCATAACGGGGGGGGGGATAGAGCAGACTGAACCGGGGAGCCTTGTGCGAGGCCTTTTCCAATTTCTTTTTTCCTCCTCTGCCCCGCTGTCACACAAACACAGACGCACACACACGCACACACACACACACACACACACAAACTGTTTATCTCCAGCATTTGGCGCTCCCTCCGTCTCAGGCAATTTTTTATCGAAAATGAGGCAGACATCACAAGCCGATACGGAGTGATGACGGCTAACTATCATCCAGGCACAATGGCAACAACAACCCCCGACGTGAACGAGACAAGAACAGAAAAGCTGGCAAATTGATGGCCTGTGTGATGCGTGTGCCTTTTCTTCACGACGTTCACAATTATCTGCAGACGGACAGCACTTTGTGGCCGGAGTGATTTCAGAGTTTACGCCTGTGGCTGGTCTGGTGACACTGTTGCTCCTGACAACCATCGTATCTGCTGGTGCTCCTCCAACCCAGTGTCCATTAACTGGCCCTCGTCTCTGAAATGACTCCGATGACGAACCGGGCGCCTGGTTACGTTGAAGCTGAATGAAGAAAGGTTTGAACTTTAAAAATTCAAAGGTTTGCTTAGTCATTTCTATTTTTAAATATGTTTTTAATCAAATTGGACTCATGTAGTGTCAGATTTTGTTTTTACCAGCAATGGGTTCATTTCTTAAGCTGAAAATGGACCTCACCACATTTAACTGTCCACAATCACAATGCACACAGATGGTTCTTATTTGTGTTAATGTATTTTCCAACTTGAATAAGTGATGGCCTGAAAACAAGTTGAAATGTGTCATAACTGTCTTGTGACTCAATGTCATATGCAGCTACTTTGACTTGACGGCTCCATAACATTGTATTCAAACTGTTTATTGGTATCGAGTATAACTAACTCTGTTTGAGCTGGAAGTGATTCTTCTTTTCTGGTCTACTGTATGTATCAAAATCATCCTGGGGTTCTCCAAAGAAATCCTGACGAAGTTTGACTCGGGCTCTACGTGAGACCAGGAGAGGGCGGTGACAAGCGGGGGGGCTCAAAGGAGAAGTGGGTTGACAGAGTCTTCCTCTTCCTCTTCATACTGATGTGGCTGTGAGTCAGTGGCAGGAGGATTTGATGCCATATTGAAGCAATTAAATCTCCCGCTGTGTCATTTCTCTCAAAGCTAACCCATTCAACTGTTAAGAGACTTGAATCTGGAATCAGGAGTTTTAAACCGGGTTGAACGCTGCATTCATTTGACTGATGGCTTAACATTCAGGGATATTAGGTCATTGGACACTTCTGTTCACTCTAAATTTGTGTATTTAGTAGAGGAGATATTATGGTTCAAATGGTATTATTAATCTATATTGGTTTATTTATCTTTTTAATCATGACATATTTCCTACAGTGCTCTGTTTCGATATTTTTGAACGGTGCAATCGAGATATTGAAGATCACAGATCAGAACAGAATAACATGCCGATGAAGTTAGGGCTAAATCTAGTTTTACTTGCACACATACCGTACGTGTCAAACAAAACGCTGCTCATTCACTTTGGATGGGATGACATCATGCATTGCCATCAGCCAATCAAATTGTGTCTAAACAAACACTCTGAGGCACCTAGAACCTGCTGTGTGTTCATCTGGTTGTGGATTTAATTTCCCGTGCATTGTATTCATAGCTAGCATGGCACAATGGATTGAGGGTCGGCCATGCCAGCATGCAGCTGTGATTGTTGACATTATGACAATGGTACTGGCACCAAGCGTCTGTCACTCCCACTGCCGAGCGTTAATGTAGAGTAGTTTATCGAACAGTAAGCTGAAAATACGGTGACGCAAGATGAAGTTGTACATTGTACTGTGTGTACTTTAGTGTATCTGTGTTTCTGTATGTGTATCCCTGGTAACTTTGAGGGTATTTTTTTAGGTTTTCATTCGACAGTTTAACAGAGAATCATTGCTGAGCAACAAAATTATAATTAAATGAGATAACGTATGTAGTCAATTGTGGCTGCCAGAGCTTTATTGGATTCAATTGGATCAAAACTAAGAAAACAATGATGCATGGTTTTCTGTGTCTGACAGAAACGCCTCGGTCCGTTTAACACCTAAAAGTGTAATGACCAGGCGTTTATCACAGAGGTCATGTCACAGAAACAGCTCTGTGCTGGAACACTAGATCAAAATGGAGCTATATGTTAAGAAGCATCGCAAAAGTCTGTCCAAACTTCCTGCATGGACAAAATCAATTAGCGAAACAATTTTACACAGTATAAACACAGCAGCAGGGCATAATTACACAATGGTCTGCTTAAAAGGATTAGTGGGGCTTGGCTAATGGTTTTTTTTTCTGTCTCAAAAGATGGTGCTTGTTAAAGGGTTCATTTAAAAGATAATTTTACTAGCTGATTCTTCTCTCTCACTAAGTGTGGAAATATAACAAAGTAAGGACAACTGACTCATTCCACATTAGCTGTAATTGTTTGCTGCTGGAAAGTGATCTTGATCCCGAAATGGATTCTGTGTCAGGACACACATCGGATTGGTCGGAGTGGGAGGGGAGCACACCCCATCCTCCTCTGGAGGGAGCTGTGCAGATACAACAAATCAAACGGGTCACCAGTGGTCCATGGAGCTCACAGAGCATGACGGGGCCCCAGCACTACACTACACTACTTATTCCAATATCTCAGACTGCAAAACAAATTACTGGTGGAGCAACGCTTACCCCCACTTCAAGGCCAACGGACTGTCAGACATAAACTCCGCTGGGCTCTGGGGCACGTTACACGATCGAGCAGAACATCTTTTCAAAACTCAGCACTTCAGTCATCGGCCGGGGGAAAATCCTGCACCATGACTACCGAATGACGATCGTTGTATTCCCTCGGAGTTCTGCTCGACAGGAGACATGTACAGGGCAACAAACTGCTCTTGTCTCTTCATCTTTTGCAAGCCATGTCATACATATTTCATAGAGTGCATGTGTAGAAACAGGCAGCCTGCGTGTTCAGGGTGGTTTACACTGGTTACAATGAGTGAGGCCCACAAACTAGACGTTAAAGCAAAACATCCAGTTTGCATGAACATGATGCTGCTTTATTCATGAATATGAGCTTCAAATTAAAGTTTGTTCTTGTTTGAACAAGGAAATGCTGAACTTTTGAACTTATTGTAGCATTTTGAACTTATTGTAGCATTAAACCTCATGCTACTAAACATTATTTCTGACAGGTGCATACAGGGGGAGCCCCTGAAGAATGTCAAGACTCACACACAGAATCTGCATCCAACTGAAGCTTTTAAATAAAGACAAAACAAACTAAATACTTCCAGCAACATGTCTCTTTGACCTTTCTCAGGTGTGAGATCCAAATGCAATGAGATGAACTAAATGCAGAAACGCTGCTTCCCCAGCCCACATGGTTAGCAGCTGAGACGAGGGCGAGTCAAGGGGTTTACGTCCCACACTGGCACGCTGGGGGATGTGAGTGGGTAAGAGTGGTCTAGTTCTCTCCTCCGTCAACAGCTACAGCCGAGGGTGGGTTCAGAAAGCCACTTAACCCCTCGCTTTTCCAGTGGAGTGGCTCAATGGCTAAGCTGCAGATAGCTGAGGAAGCACTGGACAACTCCCAGATGCTCTGAGAGGTGGGTAAGTGAGTGGGAGTGGGAAGAGTGAGGCTCCGACGAGTGCTTATAAACTTTATCTGGATGTAAAATAAACAAGAGAAGTTTTCATACCACAAATTCCACAAATATATCTCTGTATATGTATTGCGGACGTATACCTCTTAAACCATTCATCTTATCGGCTTCACACTTGGCATGTGTATTGTAAATTGTCAGAGTTGGTGCAATGGATGCGTTCGGTGCGATGTATACGAAAAGTTCACAAAAAAAGGAATAAACAGAAGACCAGTGCTCTGTAGCAGTCAGTGGGGGTGGGGCACTGTGCTTTCAGTCTGCAGACTCTGTGGAACAGGTCTTCTCCTACGTCCTCGGATAAACTACAGCAGTGGTCGGCAACTGGGTGAAACTGCGAGTCAAAATAACTGCCAGATCATTTGGATCATTTTCATTTCACCATATGGGACGGACAAAAACAGTCAAGGGGTGTCGATGGTGCTGATCGCCGTCATGCACACTAGAGTAAAACTCTACCACTTTAGCAATTCCTCTACAATGTAAAAACACAAAGTTTCATTTTATTGCAGTAATGCTTTGTATCGAGTGGACTCTCAAAGCTTTTATTTTCAAAAGTTGTGAACTTGAAGATTGTATCGATTGCTTAACAGACCTCTGAAGTAGCCGACATGCAAGGTCTATAAAAAAAACCATAAAGGCTGTTTAGTGAATCATTCAAAATCATATAAACCACACACATGAAGAGCAATAAAGAAAAGTCAGTTTCATTTTTATGAAGAACACTGACTACTAAATCTTCACTGCACATAAACCAGGTAGGATGATCAAGTTTTTACTTCACGTTCTGCAATAAAGGTCAAGCACACAAACAATTATGAGTGACCATGTGTTGTTGAACTGTTTGACTCACTAATGAGAAGGAATAGTTCTGAAGCTCTAGAGAATTAACACAACACAAGAGAACAGGCCATTCCAAACAAGCAGGTTTAAAACGGGCTTTGCACTAAATAACCTATGATTCAATTTTTTCTTAGTTTCTCTTTATTGGTCCAATTATTATTTATTTGTATTGTTATTTTTTTCCATAATTTCTTTTATACTTTAATATAATATAGTTTAGTAGTAAATAACATGATGACATTTACAGCTGCCTTTTATTGAGGAGAAATCTCAGCAAAGACCAGGCGTCACTGAAATCTTTTTACTTTCATCAAAACAACCCAAATGCATCAACTCACGAAGGTCAGTGTGTCCCATTGGCTGTATCTTGCTCGCCATGTGATAATTTGTTATGTATGTGGACTGATATGACAGAAAACTATAATAAAGATGAACGATCTGGGTCATGGATATAAAAACTGTCCCGTTGGATTCAAACAACGAGTAACTGGGCTGTCTCATTGGGCTTTTTGTCTCCTGAGTCACTGTCACATTTATGCACAAATAATGACTCTGAAAGCTCCTTTTACAGTTTGGCCATAACCCACACGGCATCTCCAGATGCTTGTGTGACGGTTGTTAGGTTTTATAAAGCCAAACTAACCTTCTTCATCACTCCAGCAAAGCACCTAGCAGCAGCAGCAGCAGCAGCAGCAGAGGCAGCAGCACTGAGGCACATTCAGGTGTGCCAGTTTTATCGATCGGCTAATGGGGAAAAGGCGGGGGTTGGAATGGATGGGAAACTCACCGGGGGGGGGGCGGTGGGCCGGGCCACAGTCAGCACAGCGTTCTCAAGCACAATGGATTAGTCCACAGACACTGTTATAACCCACAATGCACATATTGTTATTATTGATCTGAATTGTACACTCTTTTTGTGAAGACAAGGAATAGAGAATAATACGTATATTTATATCTCTTTATTTAAGAGTTAAAAAGTTATGTTTTTCAAGTTTTATTTGGTAATTCTCTTTTGTGCATTTTTTTTGTTTTATATGTGAAAGCAGCCAAAAGGTACAGAAAAGTTGGCCACCCTGAAGTTTGACCCTATCGTCTAGAAAAGAGTGGTTAGGAGAAAAAAATAAAGTCAGTAACTTTTCAGCTTTCAGGGAAACTTCGACGGCGTCTGGGTCACTGCAGGTCCGTGGCTAACAAGCTCCTAAGAGACATATTGGTTGGGGGATGGCACTGGAGCGGTCACATTAGTCAATATGCCACGAGAGAGCGGAGTGGAAAACTCAGTGGCCGTAAAACCTTTCCCTTTAGCAAGACGAATGTGCAACAAGACCGAGCGTTAACCCTGAACCCTGCATCCACCAACCCCATACAACCCCTTGAATGGATAATATATATTTTTACTATTGTGCAAAGGAGTAATGATGTCCAGAGACAAAACACATACAAAATATACACTTTTCTATTATACATGCAATTCTCCTGAGGCTTCGGCCTTTTGTCAAATATAAACCAATCAGGACAGAAATGTCTGATACTTTCCGCCCAAATCGAAAAATGCCTTGTCATTCACGCCTCTGGTTTCAAAATGAAAACAGTGACTCATGCCATTATCCACCAAACCCGCCCTCTAGGTCGAACGCCCAACATCTGGAGGTGACGTCACTGGTATAAATGTAGGTTAAGCTACTGGAATGGTTGGGCACATGTGTCTCATCAAAGTGCAAACACTTGACACATAGCGTCACTTCAGTCGGGAGCTGCAGGATTATTATAAACACAGACAAAGAGCTCAAATGGCTTTTCTGTAAGCCATCACAGAAAAAACAAGCAAAGGGATACACAGAACTGAAACAGATAGATAGACAGGATGAGGCCCGATTCAAAATGATCACCGATAGCTTTCGTTTGAAATAATAAAAACAATAGGGGCAGCACAGTGGTTGAGGGGTCAGCACTGTCACCTCCCAGGAGGAAAGGCCTGTGAGGAGTTTGCATGTACTCCTCATATCTGTTTGGGTTTGTTTTGGCTCCCTCCCACAGTCTGAAGACATGCAAAGTGGGGTTAGGTCAGTTGGTGACTCCATGTTCACTGCGGGTGTGAATGTGAATGGTTGTTTGTCTCTGTATGTTTGTCCAGTGCACCCCGCCCAATCTCTGGAGGAATTGGCTCCAGCTCCCCTGCGACAATCAAAGGATAAACTGTATAGATTATGGATGGGAAACAATATAGTCCAAGTCTAATCATTTGAATATGTACCTTATAAACCTGTACAATAAAAACCACTAGAGAGCTCCCGTAGCAGACTGTGTGTGAAATCCCTTTATTAAAATGAATGTCACTGAATAGCTGCAAGCGCACATACTCTGCCTGATGGTATTAATGGGTCTTTGTGTGTCAACAGCTGCGTGAGTATTTGCGGTTAAAGTGCTTTCACTGATACAGAAAAACTTTCATCATTCGTGTCATCCGACAGTCAAGGAGAGGAGAACCGGCAGAAACAAACCATCTGTAATCGAAACCAGAACAACCTTGTTTAGAAAATAAAAAAAGGACAATTAAATAAGGGCCGAGAACATAATTATTTGTTTTTTTTAAATCCTTGTTTACAGTCAGCTGTAGCAGTTGCATTTATAATGAAAAGTAGATACAGAAACTTTATTAATCTATGCCGAATAACTAGGCTCCCTGTTGGCCCACTGGTGTAATAAATGACACAAAGCTCTATTCTAGTAATAAATATGTGTCTCTGAAGACATGTGTTACCAAGGGGGAACTCATTAACAGAGAGAGATGTCATTTACAAGCGACACGGACTGTGGTGTTCACGACCGCTGCCTGGGAATAAAGAAATGAGATTATTAGCCGCATGCACGAGGGTACACATCACATACCGGCCCACACAGGTAAATAATTCAACACCCTCGGGGCACTGTGTTGTTGGCTTGAACATCAGACACATTCACAGCACTTGCATGCATGCGTGTGTGTGTGTGTGTCGCCATCACACTCACACACACACACACACAAGTCAAAGCACCAGCGACACAAACGATTTTTTTCAGTCTTCTTCTTCCAAACACAACTTCAAACAAAACCTGCGTTCAAATACAATAATTCACGTCTGCTATTCCCACTGACAGCCTCACCAAACGAGCCTAATTGTTGTCAGCTGGACGCCTCTTCAGCACTTCCTGTCACTTTTCACGGATTCCTCGTTTTGCCTTTTTTCCCGCATTTACAGCTCGCCCCTGACAGCATCACAGCGGAGGACTCTGCCAGCGAGCCCGGTGATGTAAGCTGTCACTGCAATGTGTTGCTAGGCAAAGAAGTGGAGGGAGTTTTTCTAAGCGCTGCGGTTGTACTGGGTTGTTGACATTTCTGTCTGCCTGCACCAACAAGAACTGCTGTTACGGGTAAACACTGCCAACAGCGGCAGGAGATAGACAGGCCGGGGGTTGGTGCTCTTTGAACCTTGACACCGACAGGTTTTGCGACCCCGCCAAGTCACTCGACCGCGTTCCCTGCCTCCACGCTGCTCTACGACTGTCCCAGTAAAGCTGCCGCCTCGCACGGCTCATTGTTTGTCTCTTTTCCACAGTTGACATGTAAATGACCGAGAAAGGTATGGTTTCAGACCCAAGCTGCTTTCAGACATTTTACAAACAAAGTCTGGGGAAGCCGTAGGCCTATGTGTGAATGCAAATGTGTCAGCAGGGATGGGCATTTTGTAGGATGATATATGTATTTAGTCTATATATATGAAATACAAAATTTCATTTTGTAATTTGTATTTGATAAGTTTGATGAAAATTGATTCAAATTTTGTATCAAAATACTTTAGTGTTGTGTATTTTTGGAGTTTAAATACTTTCAGTGAGATGGGTATGTGATGATGTAATAACAATGAATATCAATGCATGCAGAATATTATTTTGACATACCTACAATTATGATAATTGGTATTTTATTTTAATACACATTTGCCCATCCCTGCAAGTCAGTTGCTCCTGGGACTTTCTAGAACTTTCCATGCCAGCTTCCTGTGTTCAAAAGATGTCAACGGGAGCCCATGTGTGAAAACAGAAGAAAAATGTTGTTGACGCTTCTCAATATGTATTGAACATAAAAGTGAAAAAAATAAGAATACATCTCATGATGAAATAGAAGTTATAAGGTAGAAGGTACTGATACAAATGTCCAGTTGAAAAAAGAGCTTTTGGTGATAATGGCAAACGCCGGTGTTGAAGTGCTATAAAACAAAAACTGTTCTCTACACTGGAATGTATACGTCCGGTCCTGCCTCTTCCATATTCTACCCAGGTTCCACCCTCTGCTTGCCGGTTCCAGAACCAGACCACATCCGACCCGTAAAATCTCCTGTGTTCTTCATATGTTAACGTCAAACTCCGGATAATATCAGGATCCAATTGTTCTGACAATTTTCCAGAGTTCATATCTGAAAACGGCTCTAATGAGGTATGATAATTAATTAGTGCAGGAACAATAAGTCTACAAATCAAATAACTAACAATACAAATGAATCAATATCAATCAATATTAATCAATTCACTGTTGCAAGTCACTGAGAGGAAATCGGGCTAACTGAAATCCAATCTTAAGTCTTCTTAAAAGTGAGAAATTACTGCTTAATATCTCAGCAGCTTGTTTTCCTGGACTTTTTGTCAGGTACACAGACTATAGATGTAAATCCTGCCTGAGCCGACAGAGTGGAGTTGACTGTGTCCTATATTCAAAGCAGCACAGTGGAGCCAGTCCAGCAGTTTGGTCACAGGTCACCTACAGTAGCTAAATTAAGGGAGGCCTCTCAGCCAACACAGCTTCTTGTAATAGATGCTCCGGAGCAGCAGCCACTGGGGTCGGTGTCATTTACACAGACTGCATTGTGGGGTGTACGCTTTTTATGAAGTGGAGCACTGCCCTTCCCTGTTGGTGGGGGCTGATTGCTTGGCCGGCGTTATTTCCAGGAAGCAGTGTTAGTGTGTGTGTGTGTGTGTGTGTGTGTGTGTGTTGGTTTGCGGCTGAAGTCTGCTGCTCTTTAAAGTCTTGAGGTGAAGGCATTTCATAAATCCCTGGCATGTGCATACTTTAAATTGTCCAGATACTGCACTGCACACAGGTTCAGTCTTTTTCCAGCCTACTATGTAGGAAGACAAAGTTGGAAGCTTCCCCGAGATTCAATAATCCAGAGAAACTACCCCAACTCAGCATCGTCAGCAATACGCCCACCAAGTTTGATGCTGATTGGATCAGCACTTGTGGGGGAAATTGAAATAGAAATGGACAGACAGATTCATCCATCACGTTTATTCTTGGAAATTCGAAATAAGAAGTGCATCAGTCCGTAGTAGTTTGCCTCATGCCTGCAGCGTAGACAGCAAATGGAAGGTGAGGCTGCTCGTTGACTCTGTACCCTGCGACTGCCTCATATCAAATCTGTGGGTCCATCTGTTAGCAGCAGATGAGGAGCCACCACAGCACCGGGAGCAACATCCAGCAGAGGTGGGAGGGTTCAATGTATTTGAGAATCTTAACGTCTCTTGTGTCAAGTACAAAATTGGAAGAAAAAAAATCACTGAGGCAGAAAAGAGTTTGTCCTTATTACAACCTCGAGATCTGAGTGGGACACGCTTGGATCAAGGTTACACGAGAGGAAAACCACCCTCTCTGTGTTGTCCTCATTTATTAACATACACCTACAGGCGCTGCACCCGTGTCCTCGTTGGTAACGCAGAGTTTCAGGAGCCACAGGAGAACGTCTAGTCTCCACTCCCCTCTCCGTCCTTATCATGTTTACGTTTCCCATCCACCTGTTTTCACGTGCATTATAAATATAAACAAACAACAACATTCCTGTCTTTCAATCTTTTCATCGCTTTCATACTTCCCCTGCTCCTGAGGTCCCTGTCTGCGGTCGCATGTCGCCCACTACAGCTGTGTGTCTCTTTGTTAACAAGCGTTGGGTCAAACCTGGCATCATTAATCCCTCCGCAGTGGGTTTCCGGGACCCGAGGCTTGCCTGCCCCACCAAATCCCTTCTTTTTTTTAAGGTTGTACACACAGTTGCCCTGTCACTTTGCCTCTCTCTCTGTCTTTAGATCTCTCCTTCTCTTTTACCGTGTCTCGGTGCTGTCTCTCCGGTCCTCCAGCCTCAGATCTCCTCAGTGAACCGCTCTCTTGTCACTCCGGGGCTCTCTCCGTCACTTCAAGGACGGGAATCCGACGAGTCAGCATTTTGTTGTGGCAGTCAAGGGTTTCTTGTGTGTTTTGCTGTTTGCTGTCTGTTTACCTTGCCAGTGGAGAACCTGACGTTACCTGTCTCTCCTGCCGTCTTTGCGGGAGGTTAGGGAGCTTCAGTGTAAATGACAGGGTTCAAGTTTATTTGTTGTATTTACATAAGATTTTCTCAAACTTTCCATGTTTTTTTTTTTATCATTGGTACTCTTACTCCATGTCTCAATTCAGGGGCTGCATCCTTCTGAGGACATGAAAGCCAAAGCAAAATGAAACGGTCTGGTTTACAATGGCTTTCCGTGGTCCACGTCACCAGCTTGTCCCGCCCTCACTGCTGTTGCCTAGCGACAGAGTTGAAGTTGAGCAGGATGAAAACGTTTTATTGCCCCTTGGCATTTTCAGCACATGTAAACCGTTAGCTGTTTAGTTCAGTGGAAGCAGCACACTCAGGCTTTGAACATCTCGTCACTTGCCGGAGCCTTTTTCGAAAAAGTCACTGAAGAGCAATGAGTCCTCTGATGGGTCGGGCCAGGGAGGATCTACCTGTTGGCCATTTTGTTTTTCAGGGTTGAAAGGACCAATTTGAAGGAGCCTTTGAAATGGGACAGACTGGCAGTATCAAAATCAAATGCAGACTCTGAAGGATGAAGCCTCTGAATTGAGATACAGCTTTACACCTTGTTATGAAGATATTTAGTGTGGGGACATTAAGGCACTGCTAGGCCACAGGTTTGTGCTCTAGTGTGTGCGAGTCTAGTTCCCTGAATCTGTATCCTATTTAAATATATTCTTTCATCTCTTCCAATGACTGATTGTTGATTAGTTAGATGCAGATAAACTTGTGTCCACAATATGTGGAGTCATTTGAGAGGCACTTGAGATGAAGAGCTGTTTAAATGAATGAACTGGAGATGTGGCTGCAAACCATTACCCGGGGAAATAAATGTCCTCCCTCGGCCCATACAGCTAGATGAGGTAATGGCGATGTTAAATAGGTACCAATCCTTAGAGGAGAGACAGCAGCTCTTACTTTGGAGCTGTGGATTAATGAAGGGCTTTGATACCAGTTCAGGTGATTCAGAGCAGCTCAGATTCCCTTTTCAACAGCTCATCATCTTCAGACAAAGTCAAAATGAATCCCTTGTCAGTGGAGCCATGCTGCACTTGAACCACAGTTTTCCTCCGGGGATAATCTTACACTGTCATCAACTCGTGATCTTCAGGGCATTCCTTATTTTCTGATTAATTATTCTAATTCTAATTAATAAAGAACTGGGGTTGTAACTGTGACTAAAAATAATGTAAAAATAATATTTATAAAATAAAAATAGGCTGACCTCCTTGGGGAGTTGTTTCATAAAATCGGGGATTCCAGGATCATCTTACTAATTATCTAGAAATCCACAAAAGTTTGTCTAACATCAAAAAATACAAAGCAGCAAGCTCTGATATTTGAGAGGCTGGAACTGAAGGGTTTGTTTGGGCGGTAGTTTTTAATTAAAGAGTCCATCTTTTTAATTGAAATAATATTTGACACATTTTTGGGATATAATACATAATTAGTTGTTACTCTGTCTAATCTCATGTGGGTGTATAATTGGCTAAAACATTCAACAAGCATCGCTCACACTCTATCGGCCTCTATCTTTAAATAACTTCCACTGACAGTCTTATCTTGTGTTCATGTGTTCTCCTCTCTCTCCTTTCAGTTGATCAGTTGATTTTCTTCTATCCTCTCTGTCCACACGTCTCTTATTACCACATCAAGAATAGGTTGTTCTCATCCGGCCTGAGCACGTTGGTGTCCGACACGGTTCCATACGAATTATAGAGCGATAGCTTGTCCTCTCCTGCTCTCACCTCTTTCCCCAGGAGCCGTTCAAAAGCTCCAATTAGCTCAAATCAAATGAACCAAACCAAATGAAAAGTCTCAGCAGAGTGCTTGGGTGACAGTGTTCATAACCGATATACGCCAACACAATCCTGGGACAGCTTATGATTCCCTCACCGACGCAAGCACTTCTCATTGGTTGTGATAAACGGGCTCCCACATTTAGGTAAAGAGAGGGAGATTTACAGACTTTTAGGGCTCCTTAGTGTCGCCATCTCATCTTTAGACAAGTGCATGACAGATTACCCCGTTTGTGAGGACTTAAAGACTTAAAGTGAAAGCCCGACTGAGTCTGCCTTGTGAGTCGCTTTATAATTACGCTGATGCCGGCTGATACCTTTTCAGAAGCTTTATACATATAGAACATGGGCTGGAAAGGTGGCGAATCAACAAGGGGCAAATAAGTGCCTATTATCTGTTACGCCTCCGGACCGAAAGTCACAGGCCACATTATTCACTTGTCTTAGTTCAATAAGATCTAAAAAGCAGCGGCGGCTTCAGATTGCAAAAACGTGTCACATCCTTCAAAAGTTCCTGAAGTGGGGCCGAGGAACAGCAAGAGATGAACTTCAGCATAAAGGCTTCAGGCGATTCGCTTGATACCAAACAAGCTTTGACAAGAGTGAAATGAAACTGAAAGAAATAAGGCAGTTTCTAGTTGTAGGATGGTAAAAGTCTGAAGAGACACACAGTGTTTAGAAGTGCAACCTGCTGACCAAGCATCAGCAGGTGACCCGGATGTCAATCACTTATCAGTGTGACCTAAAGGCTGCGGCTCTGAGGTGACATCAAGCTGGCTAAGCCGACCGAATGAGCAATTTTCTGGATAAGAGGCAGGGACAAGTGTAGGTCGAGGCTCCATGGACGACCTGGACCAATCCTGTCGTCTTCTCTGTGGGCTGCTCCAAACTGCAGAGTTCGGGGTCGAGCGCAGGTTTAGGAAATACAGAGTGACAGAAAGAATCTCGATTTAGCAAGGCATCTGTCTAATCATGGCATCCAACTGACTGCAGGTCAGCTGCAACCAGCCTCACCACAGTCCAAGGAAACAGTCCATTACAAACCGGTATGTTTACAGTGAGCATTGCACTAGTTACTGAGCCAGTCTGCTTCTACATTATGAACGTGAAAATCACATCTCTTCACTTTGAAAACATCAGAGTTTAACAAATTGTCTTGGAGGAAAACCTACAACAGAGGAATGTGTCTGAGATGGATGGGGGGGGGGGGGGGCACATCAGTCTACTCACACTGACTAACCTTTCAACAAATCACAGGCAAATAAAAGACTCCGGCGGAGAAGCTGAAGGGTGACGACCAAAACTTCACAAACTGGAATATGAATTGAGAGAATCGCAGAAAACACAACAGAACTGAGCTTAAAAGAAACAGCCGAGATTGAATATTCGAAGGGGGAAGAGAGAGGAGAGTTAAGACCACATTTCTGTCGAACAGAAATCCTGAAGGGGAGAGCGAGGGAGCGAGGATGAAAGGCTAATGAGATGCAGAAGATAGAAGAAGTCACTCCTAGCCGTCTTTATTTCTCAAAATAGGAAGCAACGCTGAAATTGTCACAATCTTGTCACAATTGACAAGTTACCTAAAACGAAAAGACACTGAAGGAGAGACGCCCTGAATCTGACCTGAGAGGAGGAGAGGTGTCAGCATTAGCATTTTCGGGAAAAACACACAGGATCATAATAAAAGAGAGAGATGTCAAAACACTGCAGCGAAAGTGACAGTGCAGTAATACAGGAAATCATCAGATAGGAAGCTCCTCCCTGCACCAAAGATAGACACAACTTCCAAAGCCTTTGGATTATTGTAGGCCACTGATCACGTTATGAAACAGTATTTTTCCGAGAAAAAAACACAGTGTGCGTCTTCTCTCCAGGAGCAGAAATGTATTACGACTCAAAGCTATCTGTAACGACACATTTGATTTGCTGTATTAGTGATTTGTTCTTCCCCCCGGAGATTGCATTCTGGTAATCAAACAGGAATTTGCAGCATCGCTCTGACTGTTTATATTTCATTTCCAAATTTATTAGAAAAATATGTTTGACAAATTGTTTCCGGCAACGTCAGCAAAGATTGTCACAGCTTCGATACCGGGAGGCAGAAGACACTCAGTTTCATCCTCACATCCTGAGTTTTATTTACACTCCTTGCTTTTGCTTAAGTTTTTTTTTGTTTGCTGCAGTTTGCATGTTTAAAAGATGATGGTGCAGACAGTGTGAAACAAAGTCAGACAGTCCCAGGCCATATGTGTCACTGTATCGTAAACTAACTGCAAAGATGTTACACTCACTGTCTACTTCCAAGTTTTTGAGTTTTATACAATTTATTTTTCTGTCACTCAACATAAAGCAATACAACCTTAGACTGTATAAAGACGGAGGACATGACTGCACCAAAAAGTAAGGCAAAATCATCTAGATCGCCCTCTGGTGGCAGGGTGCAGTAAAGGTCATAAACCTCGCCACCTCAATGTTAGCAGTTGGGTTATGGACCATATCAAATCAATCTTTCCCAGAGATAGTTTCTGAACATTAACGGAGTTCACTCTGTAATTTTGTATTTTTGTTTCTAATTAGTTATTTTAAGCCAGAAAATCAGGTGTCATTATTGGCAGCTGAGGCTGACTTACGATTGGTCAGTTGTGTGAATCTAAGGGACCTCAATACCACAGCTCCTCCCCAGGAGCCAGAGTCTCTGACTCCATATGACATCATAAAGGAAAGATGTCTGTATACATGATATCTTGGCTTCATTTTTGTACAAAGGGAGGAAGTGGAGATGTGTCTTGATCTTTTTGTGCAGTCTACGCATGTAAGTCATTGGGAATCAATGAAACATGGGCAAACCGAGTGTTAAAGGAGATTTTAAACTCATATTCATGAATATAATGTATCTGCATAGTCGGCCTCTGCTTTTGCTTTAGCTGACTTTCAACTAGCTGCTCTATGGTTTGCACGGGATGATACAAGAAGTGTGACATGTGACATCACAATGGGATTGAGGCATCGGTCAGACTACAGACGAGGCGTTCAGGAGCAGTGCTCTGTGCGGGAGAGAGGAGCTCCCCTCACTGGACTTGTGACAGATGCCGACCTTGGCTCCCTCTGCCCTAAATTAGAGGCTGTGTTGACTGCCGGAGCCATTTTAGACTTTAATAATGATGGAATAGGAAGGAAGTATAAGAGTGTAGCAAAGCTTTATGGGAAACATTATTCACTTACACAAGCAAAAAACAAACTGAACATGTTTGCTACCAGTCAAAAAGGTGATGAATAGTGTTTAGAGGGCAAGAAGTGAGATTAGACTGAAATTACTCATCAGCAGAATAAGACTGAGCGCCTAAAAACTGCAGCCTGGCTATAAAACAAGGACTATCAATACATCGTGTACGACACACTCAATGTAACCTATAAATAATTTATATTTATGACTTTGTTCTCCCGTTGTGAATACAGCTCAGACACTCTCATATGTATTTATTGATTTCTTATGCCTTCTGTGTCATGAGTTAACGTTGACTTCCATATAGTTCATGGGCTAACAAGAGAAATAATAAATGACAAGCAGTAGGTGTTAAATGGATGAAGACAGAAGATGGTGCTGATTAAATCAGAACAAACGCTATTACAGTATATGTGTCCACGTCACAGTTAGATGGATGGCTTCCCTCTATGTTAATACGAGCGGTCATCTGTTTCAAAGAGGCAGCCGGCATTTCCCGTGGTGTGGTTGATAATGTTTGCAGAGAAGACGCAGCTGCAGTCCCGATCAGAGCCATTGATTTGGCCCCCAGCTCCACGGGACAGTCGGGCTCCCAGAGGAGACGGCACGAGGGCATCCCGGGACTCAGCTGGCCTCCTGGCCGCCTGCATTAATAATCATTCCTATTAGTGGAAACAGTCCAGATGCTCATCTGGTTTTACCATGTCCGCTCCCTCTTGCTTGGGACCTCAACTTTGACTTGACAGACAGAACCTTAGATTTCAGAGGCTCCAAGGGTTTATTTAATTCGTACCTCCTCCGATAGTTTGTTAGTGTGTCAGCAGGGTTTCGTAAAAAACTCTTGAACAAATTTCCACAAACCCTAGTGGAAAAATGGCACGTAGATTTTGGGGCGTATACCTGAACAAACGTGCAAAGCTGCGTTTTTGGTTATTAAAAAAGTCACATATTTAGATGACTGATATTCCAGCTAATGATCTTCTTCAGAATATGACATCATTTCAATTATGGTGTATACAGGAGTTGCTTATAAAATATTACATTAATTTTCCTGTTTATGTCATAGAGCATGACTGACTTTTTGGAAAATATTGCTTGTACCCATCACAACACTTCATAATCTCTAAGTGTTAACAGAGGGCTGATTACACGGCACGTCCCAGTACTTTCTTAATCAGGGCTAATATCGGAGTATTCATGTGCATGTAAACAATGTCTGTGTGTGAGTAGTTTTTTGAAGATCCAAATAAAAACCTGGATCTAATGGATGTAAATGTGGTTTCAATCTCCAAACAACCATCTGCCTTTTGGACAGCCAGAGAGCAGCCAGATATAAGAGAATGAGAGATTGTAGTTCTTACGACTGTGCCTGCAGAGGGATAGGTCCTCCTCTGACTTCTCACACTTCTTTTAAAAGTACGATTTCTCTTGTGTTGCGAGACCTTTTCATTATCACGCAGAGATTGTGACAGCATAATTTACATTTTCCATACATCTCCCTTTGTGGCTTCTCCCCACACGTTACCACATCAAAAACACTTCACAGCCAAAACAATGCTTTTCATGTTTCAGAGGACTAGATAAAATGAAAAAAAAAAAAAGAGACTTGTCTGATAATGTGCAGCACTGGCACGTGGCTGAATAACAGCGGAATCACTGATCTGTCTGGCAGCATATTAAGTTGGTGAATATCAGTGCTGCAGGCTTATGCTCTCATTATTTAGCTTAATATCTGAGCTGCAAGTACAGAAGGAGGGCCAGAGATCATTGTGCTCATGACAAAGAATAATCCTCAATGATCTGCTCAGTATTGTGCTTCTTAATGGTGCAGCCTCTGACAAATACCTCTGTGCTGTTTAGCCTCAGAGCTTTGTGGTCTCCGAACAATAAAGGACATCAATATGCCACAGTCCATCTGTGCTATTATCATCCCGGAGAAAAAAACTGTGATTATATATTCATCCTGTGCATCAATACAGGAAGACAAACAGACATCTCACAGATCGCGCCTTCTACTCTTGATTCATCAATTATTAAGTCTAGAGCGATAATATGGGTGTGTGAATGGGAATCAAACTAAACTTTGGCAAATTTGGCGAGGCTAGCAACTTGATTTTTAACATAGCATGTGTAAACATGCCTATCTGGGTCAAGCCACGCTTAGGTAGTTTTCTCAAAGGCCACGAAGGCATCCGGCTGTGTTGAAATATTTATTCTTCACATTCTTGCTCAGTCACTTCACATGTTACTTGAGGATTCCAGTAGATGGCACACCACTGAATTCACACTAAACATCGCAAAACCGCTAAGCTCTTAAATCTTTGACTGTGACCAATCCTTCTGCCACTTCCAGATTTGAGAGCAACATAAACAAAGATGGCACAGGAGGAGATGTGGTATCAGGAGATCAACATGTGGCGTTGACGAATCATACAAATGTGGGTTTTCCCCGGACCTGGTCACAGAGCTGGTCTTCAAAACCCTCCAACATTTCTGTGTCTCATAACGGACCCGTCAAGGACTCACTAATGCCCTGACCCATTATGTGGGAATTGCATCTTGTGCATGCAACCATTCATTTCTGAGGATGTGTGCAAACATCACAGCAGACAGACAAAGGATAGGTGAAGCAGCCGTCTGCATACACTTAGTGAACAGCAAGTATACACTGACAGAAACATTCAACTTCCTGCTTTGTATTTACTTAATGTGTGTAAAAAGAAAACTGTTTAGTGGCAGCTTGCACTTCTGATCCAGTTTCAACTGCTCCCGGTGTTATGGTACGCTGGTTAATATGATCTGCGGTTTTGATACCGATGGTTGTGAAGCTGAACGTCTCCAGCCTGATCCCAGCCCTGCAATCATCTGATGTCTGCAGCCTCCTCGATGTAAGCTCCGATTAAGCCATTCGTCGCACTCGAATGGCACTGTACTTTCCTCGAGAGAAATTTGATCCTACTTTCAAAAACTGAGACGTGAAGGATAGAACAAAAACCCAACGCTTCAGCAGCGCAGGAAAAGATATCGCCAGAAATATCAGCATATCTTTAATCGGAGGTGTTTATTCCTTCACGCATTAAAACACATTGGAAATGCACTTATTATACATGTTGGCCTTTCTATTTTTACCCCAATATTGAGGAGTGATGAAAGGCATGCTTTTGTTTAGTGGCACCTGATCCTCTGGCAGGTGATGGGTTGATGTTTGTTATCTTGAAGAACAACTGATGTGCAGATGACTGCTTTCTGTCATCAGATTACACAGGGCTCTTCTGATTTAGTTTAGTATAATCAAAAGAATATTTCCCCCATAGATCTGTGTGTTGTGAGAGTCTGTCACCCCTTTACCCTGAGATTGCACTTCATTTCACTCATACAATATTTCAGTTTATGTTAAAAAATAAAGAATAAAAAGCCTCCCCTCCATTTGGAACACACATCAAGGCCAGCTGCATTTCACCGTTTGTTTGAAAACACCATAAAAAGCAAGGAGCTGTCTTCATTTCCACTCTGCTTCACAGTGAAGTAGATAAAAAAAGGTTCAACCATGTGGGGTATCTTTTGACAGCTTGTGCATTAAATGCAGGAGCTTGGTTGTGTACAGAGTATCATGGAAAGGTTTTTCGCTAAATAACCTTTTAGTGGAAGTTACCACAGGGAACCGAAACCATCAGACTGCCGGGGCCAGTGGTGCATTCCTAGTGAATGGCATTATTCATGCTTGGCTGGCGCATTGGCAGCCGGGCATTGATGGTCCATTTCAGGATGGGAGCGGGGGAGTGGGGCGGTAGTCGATGTGTTACGATGGGATTCAAACACGCCCTTTTTTATAATGCGGCTTGTCCCCCGTGCCAGGGGAAGCGGGTGGCATAAACTAGCGGGTGATTACGTTAAACAAATGACTGCCTCATTAGCGACACCCCCAGAGTGTTGCATGCATATATACAAACAGACACACACACTTTGCGTTGATTTCTCTGTTCCACACACACACACACACGAACACAAACAAACACACACTTACAGTGACATAAGCATTAGGTTGGCTTTGTACACGGAAAAGGGCAGCGCACAAAGGCAATACTCAGGAGAGTACAAACTCCATCCAATAGACGAATTAACATATCCCAATTACACCAGCCAGTATGGTGCTGCAGTTAGCTTTGGACGATGTTACACAATACAGCAGAATGTGTCAGTACGAACGCCCATGTCCAAACAACATCTGATCCGCTCCCCTAAAGCCGAGCTAATGACTGCAATTAGCATCGCTGGATTCCAAAGCGTGGGCCTCAGCTGGCGGGGGGGGGGGGGGGGGGGGTTGGACAGACACTTCATGCTTTTTGTTTTGGATGCAAACTAGCTCGATGTAGCTTGTTCCTCCCTGTGCACCGACAGAACGGCGTACAGCAGCACAATGTGAGGGGCTACGTTGACGACTCAAGTCCATAATTACTTGACCGTGACCCATCTACCCCGTCGTGCATCGGAGAAACGTGGAGTGTTCACAGATGGGAAGAAGTCATATTTTTTGTAATTTACTACAACGGCAATACATTATCTCAACTGAGAAGCTGTATGGCTAAGTCACATTTCACCTTTGAGCCAGACCATTTTATCGGTTGGAGAATTAAAATCGTCCAGCAGATGTTTGTCATCGACTGACTGCCATGCTACTTTCTTTAAACATCATTGGTTGAGATGTGATTTTTATTTCCAAACACCGGCATCAGAAGATTCAATCCCCCAAGTCCTCATCGGTCAGGTTCTATTCAATTTCTCCTTTAAATACATATGTGGTTCTGATGGGATTATCCCTTGGCGGATGTATTTTCTCTGTCGATGTTAACAGCAGTAAGCATCGTCTTGAAATTTAAGATTCCTTCCTTAAGCATTTGTAGCCAGAATATCACTCTGCACACATCTTGCTTGTTTTATCTTTGAACAAAATCGACCTGTCTGAACCACTTTGGTGTCCCGTTGTTGATTTGGTATTTTGATCATGTAAATGTTTCTGCTCTCACAGCGCAGACTTCTGCCCTTAAAGCTGTGGGTGGCTGGAAGCTTTCAAACACAAGCCCCTGGGAGGTCACATTAACAACTGGGAGGATACCCACAAAAGCCACAGTGAGCTCTGAGGACCGGCTGAGAGGAACATCCCTGATCTTATTCAGGCAGAGGGATGTGATTGTGGAGGGGAGGAGGGCCGCCTCTGCCCACCGGGACACTGGTCTAAACTCCAGCATCTGCCACCTGGCCGTCAGCTTAATAATGCATGGAGCTTGTGTGAAGCCTGTCACACCCAACCTTGTACTCATTATTGTCGGTGAGCGGCGTGAAAAGTCGAGTCAGCGAATGCTCCGGAGTAGGAGAATCACGGCGATGAATTCAAACATGCACCAAACACACACACACATATAAACATACAAGCAAAGTGTGGCTCCCCAGGGGCTTACAGTGAAAGCTCACAGGCATCCACGGATTAAAGAAGGTTCTTGAGATAATGCGGGAAAAAATCTGTGGGCAGATTAAGCTCACAACCAAGAATGTGACCAAAGTTGAGGACATGAGGAGTTCATCTGTCAATCTGTGCTGCAGAGACGAGATTAAACAGAGTTTGTTTCAGAATAAGAGAGTGAATATGGACGGTTGTGCCCAAAAGTAACAGTGAGCAAGGGCTCTCTGTCTCTCTCTCTTTCTCTCTCTGTCTCTCTGTCTCTCTCTTTCTCTGTCTCTCTCTCTCTCGGTTTTCCCTGCAGGAACAATTTCCCATCAGCAGCCCGCTACACCGCAAAGGCCATTTTACTCCCAGAATAGCAAATCTGGGGAAATGTAATCTTTGAAGTCTCCGCTAAAATAGCCTGACAAAGCCATTTTGTGGCAGAGCAGCAGCAGGAAGGTTCACACACCAGAGCTACATTTCAAATGACTCACTTTTAGGCAAAAGATGAAAAAAAAAAAAAAATTGGTCTGACTCAATTTCTGCTCCATTGATTGACCTGAAGCTGAGTACTTGTTCAATGTATGAAGTTCAAAGTGATGAAAGCAGTTGGTTCTGTGAGACACAACCAGGCCACTTTTAAAAATGGAAACGTCTATTTCTCGGATAATTATTTTTACCATTGAATGATCAGTGGCACAGAAGCTGTGTCACAAATGCGTGAAAAGTTCAAATCACATAATCCCAAACCCAGAGATGACATCTTCAAATTGCCTGTACTCATTTCTGAGAAAATTAAGAAAAGCAAGAAATCCTCACACTTAAGAAGCGGGAACCGGAAAATGCACAAAACCACAACTGTATAATGTCAAAGTGTCCCTATCCCCCTGCCAGTCTCCTCCTGCCCATCACTTTCTGGCACCGGGTAATTAACGTTTTGGTAAGGGCTAATCATATGGACATGGCGATTGATTTGATTTAACCTTGATCTGGGAGGGAACCGCTGAGACACTGGCAGGAGGTCCGCACTTCAGACGTGAGCGGTGAAGAGGAGCAAGGGGAATTCGATAACAGCCGTCAGCTGCTCGCCCAATCTGCTGAGGTGACGGCGGAGGACAACGACACTGCTGCCGCCACAGGGAGGTGGAGCGGGGTGGTTCGGTGTCACTACATGTTTACATGTCCACTTCTACATGTGCACACACTAGAGGACACAGAATGCAGAACACACATTTGTGAGCGCAGGTATTGATGACCTGTGAGGACACACATCCAGCTCCTTCTGATCTAAGCTGAGTGTCGTTGAGCTCCTCATTAACTCCACAAACGAGGTTATGACATTTTCTAAAGGGGTAGGGCGTTACCATTAGAAGAACCCATTGCACTTTGGTGTGGATCCAGATTTTTGTTCCACTTTCTTAAACATTAAGTTTTTCATCATTTGTGTTGATTAATTCACGAGTATTTAATTTGGTGTAGATCCAAATTATAATCTGGAACTAGTGAATTCAAATGTGGGGGAGTGTTGGGCCTTGGCGGATGTATACAGTCTACTGAGGATACACCAAAGTCACAGTCACACCAAAAATACAGGATCTAACACATAGTTAACGTGAAAAGAATAGTTAATTATGTTGAAGCCTCTTAATATGTATGAAAGAACATTTTATCTGAAGATAACCCCAAGAGAGAATGGCATCCAGACATCCCATGTCTCTAGACTCTTCTTACACCAAGAGCAGCCATCAATAAAGGACTTTTTTTTAGGAAACCTGAACTTTTCGGACATGAAAGGGAACAAGTGTCGAGAACCATATCAGACAAACTCTTAACATGTCAAAAGTTAAATCCCAAAAATGACGTCTCTCGGCGATATTCCTTCTGATGCATCCTTCTTAAAGCACATGTACTCTGGCCAAAGACTTTTTTATTCTTTCTGACCAATGCTGTTTTTTCCTCAGCAAGTTAAGCGACAACAAGTCTGTCCCAGAAATGTCAATGTGGCGGAATGAGCCGGTGAGATCACACTTTTACTAGATAATTCCTAAAGCCTGTAGAGACACTGAAGAGAGGACTTCGGTGGCGTGTAAGTAAATCGAATCGGGCAACCAAATGGGTCGAGAAGATGTCAACCTCTGAAAGCCGGGTTGATTTGAAGTGTCACAATTCAATTTGAGAGCTAAATTACACTGGGTCTCTGGATTTCTCCGTGTGGACGGATGAAGGACGGGCTAATGCGTTTCACACCACACTGTCGTTGAAGAGACCGTGAGAATATTTGTTGTACCCCACCTGTCGGATATCTTTTCTTCCCGGTGCATTGGTTTTGTCCTCATGAAAACAATAAACATGTATATTTTGTTAAGATACATTTAACTTGAAGTACTTTTTGCATTTAAGTGCTTAAAACTCCAGAATCTAGAGCTCAGAAACAAACTTGGCGGCTAATTACACTCTGACAACTTAAACAGTCACCGTGTGTCCCTTCAACCGGACAAAGCAGTGAGGGACTGATGTGGCAGATCACTTCTCTGTCCCAACGACACCGGTTTCATTGGTTCATCAGTGACTATCAGCGTGAGACCATCTGGCCTCACAATGTTCTGCGTAACGAGGGTGCATGTCCCAGTGTAATACCTCCACTTCTGCCTCAACTGAAACATGACTTAACCACTGCATCACATCTGCTGCTCGGCAAATCATGTCACTTTTGTTTAAGACTCAGATGAATAAGTGTGAGAAATCTAACAATATCCCTTACTCAATTCACCTTTTTATTTAATGCTGTTATTTTTTTTTAAGCGACAGAAAAAGTGAAATTGCCGTGGAGCTGCAGCAATCAAGAGATCTCATTCCTTCCTGTACCAGTGCCTTATCTGGCCTCACTATTCCCTCACTGCTCCTCTTCCCACTGCCCCAAGAAGAAAAAAAAAACATGTTGGCAGTTGAGTAAAGTATATGCGTGCGCCTGGTAATCATTACCTCCACTGGTGCCCACTCTCCCAGGTTCGGGGCTGATGCATATCCAACGTGGCAGCCGGTCGCCAACACTGCGCTGGGATGAATAGTCCATCATCCCTGCTCCCCTCTCTCCCTCGCCACACTGCTGCCAGCCTCTTGCCAGAGCCGTTTGCTCAGCTGCTCCCGACTCTGACCGCATTTATCCCAGATGAGCGGCACAGCTTACTCCGTTAATCTGCGTAGTACGAGTGTGCCTGGGTGTGTGGGTGTGTGTGTGTGGGTGTGTGTGTGTGTGTGTGTGTGTGTGTGTGAGAGACTCCATTCCAGGCATCCTCTCATTGGCCCCCCTCATGGCCATTTAAAGACACGCCCTGATCGACAGGGGACACACACACACAAAGGAGACACTGGGTTTTAAGTGGAGGCCATTTGGAGCATATATCTGAGGAGCACAAAACGTCTGTGGAGATGTCACAGCACATTACAATCTTCTGCTTCGTACCCTGTGATGGTGACTCCACTTCCGCCCACCAGTGACTCCAGCAAGGCAGTAATAATAGCCTCTAAACAGAGGTGAAAGCAGTGAGTGTGCGCATGTGTGCTGATGCTTGATTAAAAGACCTGACACCCACCAGAGACCAGCTCAGCATCTGTCTTTCCTCATTAGACTGAGGCCATAAAACAATTCAGGATAAGAACGAAGGTCTCCTCCTCAATTTAAACAAGTCCCATTTGTCAACATATTGTTCTACATGATGATTGCAGGAGAAACGGCTGTGATGGACAACAAAGAGAGTGGAAAACAGGGGAAACAACATGGCTTCCTGCTATATCCAGAAATCTCTAATGCTCACTTGGAACATGAATATAAAGTGTGTAAGCAGAGATGTCACATTACGTTTTAAAATGCAAAGATGCACATCACGGAACCAACTCAATTAAAAGTTAATCGTAATAATTGGCTTCAATCTGGGATAATGAGTGAAGACGTTTATGCATTAATTAATTTGGTATAACGGCAAATGAAGGGTTTTTCCAGTTTCATTGGACGCTTCTTTCACCACAGCTTTCACCTCGGCTCAC
This sequence comes from Platichthys flesus, assembly GCF_949316205.1. Taxonomy (NCBI): domain Eukaryota; kingdom Metazoa; phylum Chordata; class Actinopteri; order Pleuronectiformes; family Pleuronectidae; genus Platichthys; species Platichthys flesus. Next base: position 12,434,801 of record NC_084951.1, read on the forward strand.
CTCTGCAAGTCTACATCTGCTCACCTCCATCTGCAAGTTACCCTCAAATCCCTTCTCACGCCCTTCAGTGCAACTTAACAGCAGCATTGGTTGGAGTTTCTGCTCAAACCAAGTCTGGACATTTTAACAATATGAGGGAGAGAAGGAGCTCATCGTGGCCATATGTCCAGAAAAGACCATGTTCTAATGACAACTGTTTAATTCAGACTTTGCTGCTTAGTTTTAAGAATTATATAACAAGAAAGTTATCACTAAGTCTACCCGTACATTTCAAACCAAAATCTTTAAGAAGAACTTTTACAGAGAATTAAACATTAAAACAGTTTTGTACGCATTTCATGTCCAAGCACTAAGTGCTGCTTCTTTTCCTGTGTTTTCTGCTGTGCCAAGTTCTCACAGTTACTGAATACATTCAGAACTAGCACCAACATACACCATTCCCTGCCCCTCATTTCTACTTGTATGAGATGTTAAAGAACTTTTTTGTTCGTCTGATACAAACACAGCACATGCTTTCAGAGTCTGCCAGCAAACTGTGTCTTCTGGTCCACAGACTGCATGGCTGTCTGCTGGCAAAGACGGCAGTGACCAGACATGAGCAGCTGTTGTTGTGGTTGAACCAATCCCCAGCAACCTATTTATGTGCCAATGTGTGTGTGTGTGTTTTGTCTGTGTGTCTGTCTGTGTGTCTGTCTGTGTGAGAGAGAGATAAAGCTTATGTGAATATGAATGTCTTAGGGAGAAGAAAATGACATACACTTATTTGAGGCATATACCAAAGGTGTTACATAATAACACCAATCTCCTATGAGAGCCAGACCCATATGGATTTTGGGGTTGCCACTGGCAATACTGATATTCAGAAGTAAAAATTTCAGATTCTGATATATCTACCTAGATGTATTAAATAGGCAATGACTTGGCTGATCCAGGGTCAACCACCAACCAAGAGTATCACGTTTTTATTGTGAACTAGAATTGTGGTTCTCAAAATCCAAGGACCCCTTAACTGACACAAACCAGACCAGACAAGATGTTTGCTTTTTATGGGTTATGACAGGAAGAGTCTGAAATTCAAAAGAGTGAAACATTCTGTCCAAGTGTTGCATATAGATGAAAATATAGTGAGTTTGCCTGGGACCCCTGCCCCCCCATTGAAGTGGCCATGGGGTCCCCGGTCTCCACTTTGATAACCCCTGAACGAGTACGCTACTCAGTAGAATATATACGGCTGCAAAGGCCCAACAGTCCTATACAACATTTAAATTCACTGCATCAAATTGCAAACACACATAAGTCCCCTCAACATGTACGACTTTTTTCCATCAAGATCCATTAATTACTCTCTGAGAAATGAAGGAAAATGTGAAATTCAATGGGTTCTTCGTGTGTAATGTCCCAGCCCTCCATACAAGGGCTGGGGCATCTGTTGAATCATTTTGGGATAATTCTACTAGACACACACAAAACAACCTCCTTAGTGGAGGTGATAAAAAAAACACCCACACCCACCCACACACACCTTAGGGCCTACACACACACACATCCATATCAATTCAGTGTCTCTGCTGTCATGACTTTCATCAGGCTCCCTGCAGACAAGGTGAGATCCCCACCATCCACCTCCTGCCGACTGCCCACAGAGTAAAACAAATACCCCCCCTCAGCCCTCTTTGAGGAAGCGCCCTGTATGCCTTGACTGAGATTAATGCCACGGACGACAGAAAAGAACAGTGGGCCGCTGAGCTTAAATGGCGGCTTTGTCTTTCTGTACACTGCCTGTTTTGTGATCCATCATGGTTGGTTGTGTGTGTGTGTCTGTGTGTGTGTGTGTGTGTGTGTGTGTGTGTGTGTGCGCGCGCGAGGGAGAAGTGTGTGACTGGGCTGTTTCTGAAGCTCTACAGCCTGCTTTTCCCGCTTGGAGGTAAAGAAAAAAAAGTGCCACTGTGAGGCACAGTGTTGATTTAGAATTTCATAAAAATCTTTTACACATACAGTACCATGTACAGAAGTATGAAGAGTACAAATTATGTAACGAGTGGATTTACATATTTTCCAGTTGAGATGAGAGGAAACAGAAAAGCACTTAAATAGTTCTTTTGAATCGGCCCCAGAGCGCTGAAGAAAAGAAACTATTCATTCAAAGTAGCAATGGCTTAAAGATCAACAAAATCACAAAAATTACAAATGGCTCTCCGGTTTTGACATTTGCTCAGGAGTGGTGTTGTCAGAGGATTCAGGTGTTTTAAGCCAATAACCGGTAATGTAGCTGCAATCCTATATGGCCTCCAGCAGGGATGAGGAAGAGGAAGCTGCAGAGGTCTGGGGAGCTCACTTCTTTCAAACTCCACACCCTCAGATATAATTTTGTTTATTTTTATACTTAGTATAAAAAAAAAAAAAACTGAAGAAGTGGCCTTTGCCATTTGCAGTTATCTATGAAGCTAAAAGAGTTCTAGAGACATAAGCACTAGACTTTAATGTGTAAAGTAAAGAGTTCCCCTTTGATGCGTACTGGGTGATGTATTTGTGTCTCTTACGGAGAATTTAAATCTACAAGAACTGAAGGAAACATTAAAAGAAATGCTAAAGCAACATAGAGCTGCAGACTACTGTAAGGCCTGAGCGATGTTTGAGGTACTTTGGGGTGTGTCACATGGTATTAATACCCTAATGCATACTCAGCTGTATAGTCTATTGTACTGCATTTAGGAACAAACAGTATTTAAATGGGCATAGAGCTGTATTGAAGAGGACTTAGTGACTGAGACTATAAGCTCCGTGGTTACTGTATATGTTTAATGTTTACTGACGGTCTAAATCCAGTGAGAAGTCCAGAGGTGACATTAAAGCTGATGGTTAGGGTGCATGAACCAAGGTTGCTGCAAATTACCCCCCCCCCCCCCCCACAGACCCCCCCCCTCCATTGCACTCTGGAGTCTGGCCACAACATATCTCTCGAGCTTAAGCTGGATCATTGCCTCATTTAATAGCCTGCAGATAAGACATTCACAGTTTATCTCCCCTTGAAATTACACCAAACAATGTACAAGTGTCTGTCAGTTTGTGGTATATTGTGTTGTATTACAGCTCGAGCTCCTGACTCTGACAATAGAATTCACACGTGTGTTTGGAGTTTTTGGGGAAACAATGAAAAGAAAAAAAGGCCGTCAAGTTGAAAAGCATTCATCATCGTAGCTGTCTGCGTCGAAAGACGGAACAGAAAGAAGACCACCCTGCGGTGAACCGAGACGCTCTTGAGGGAGGTTGTGTGGGCTGCATGTGTGAGTCAGTGGGGACATCATTGTTCGCTCGCGTCAGAAAAAAAAGTCTCATGTGAAAATCTTTTGGGGATGTGAAAAGTGTGACAACGCTGAAGATAAGTGATCTGGGAGGTGCCGTTTTTTTTTTCCATTGTGTTGTAGTTTAAATCACAGATACAGGAGAGCCGAGAATGTGCCACAGAGGGACCCTTTCAGGAGTTAGAGAATATCAGGATATAAAAAGTGGAACGTGTGGAGATGGGACTATAAATCAGTTCATGGCAACGTAGGATGTGTCTCACTGGAGCTTCAGTATCTAAAGCTGCCATGTGTTAAGTTACAATCCTCTCATCAGCACAAGTAAACACTCACATCCATCATAGCTGATGGTCGTTCAGAAAGTTTACAGTAGAGTGACGGCTCATCTTCAGCGGGACGCCGACGCATCTTGTCCGGCTTAGTGTGCAGAGCCCTCCGTCTTCTTGTGAAAGCCCACAGCTGATAATGCTCTATTGAGATGCAATAGCCGGTGCTCAGTTTTAATGGTGACTGGTGGCGGCAGAAGGTGCACTATCGCTTGTCGTTCATCACGTTAACTTTGCACATGAGGAAGGCGAATGAGTGTCCAGGAGATTTTATCCGTGGTGATAAAAGGATGAGCTAGATTTTCATGATTGGAGTTTGTTGTGGTACCTCTCTGTCCTGCCTGGTTTGTCCTCACCTACCATGTGACTGGGATAGATTTAGTTATTTGCTAATTCATTTTCTTATTATTATTTTGTTTGTGAGCTACAAACCCGATACGGAAGTGACGATTGCTGTCATCACTGTACGACCTGGCTCAGATTAAACCTTTCGAAAAACAAATACATACAGAGAATCCGTGTCATGGAAATTTGGCAGACATATCTGAAAAATAGATACTGGCGTTAGTACAGTGCAACTGATGGTTTGAAGCAGCGAAGAAAGGAAGGAGTTTTAGGAAAAGAAAATTGCAGTTTTATGTGGGAAAAAATATATTCTTTTAACCCCAAAATACACAAAAACGAAATGAAAGTGTTAAACTTCCATACAGGTGCTACAAATATTTGTAGTTTGAGGCTGTTCCTGGTCAAATTTGACCAGTATCTATTGAAATGGATTTAAGATCCACCAGTGTGGGTCAAATCAAGGCAAATGGTGGTTTCAGGGAATCTTGAAACTGTGAAACTGTGAATCTGTACATGCTACTTGTGTATGTGTATTTCAAAGTGGTGACAGAGTTCAAGAGGGACCTAGACACTGTCACAAGAACTGTCTGTGTTCTCAACACATTTGTCCTGGCTCCTGCAGAGACAGGCGGAGGAATATCGAAACAGTGAAAAGGGAAAACAGCATAGGAGTGATCATATATGGTGCACATAAGGAACAGAAGTCAAACATAGGTCAGAGAGCGCCTTGACACAGACACGAGATATGCACCAGCAAGCATGGTATATATATGGTAAAACAAAACATGATATTGTGTGCTAGTGTATATTTTTCTCCAAAACAGTCAGTGTAAAACCTAAAAAATACACTCTCCCTGCTCCCTGAGACATTAACTAAGATTAATCATCCATTATTAATATCAGATGTACATTCTAAATAGATCTGTAGTTCAAAATTCGGTATAGCAACTTATTATGAGGGATTTTTGTCCCACCATACTGTGAAGGCATGAACTATGAACAGTGGGTAAGGGTTAAAGACATGGTATCTAATCCCTTCAAAGATTCACACGCCACTGCCCAAACAGGCATTCAGTGTCTGAGGTTTTTTTATTCATAGCTGTTATCGGAACATCTCTAATCACAAAATCATTGGAATTGAAAGAAACAAGCAGGATAAGAATAAACATGAAGGAGGGGAGACAAACTGAACTATGGAGCTAAAGAGAGGTCCTTATTTGTCTCTCATTAGAGCTAAGGAGAGAAGTAGAACGTTTTTTTACACGTTTACAGTTTCATTTCATCTATTTCTCTGTGTTGCACTGTCCTTCCCCTTCCTTCTGCCTCCCCACCCTCCATCTCCTCACTGAATGTTTGTCACTTTCTTTTTCAGCCCATGCCCCCGTCTGCTATCTCTCCCCATTTCTCTTTTCCAATTTCCTGTGTCCTCGTCTCTCCTCTCCACCGTTCGCTGCACTGCAGATTGCGGTAAACCCAGTAAATCCTCCTCATCTCGCAGAGCAAATACCATCTGTATTAGGTTTACCCTCCGCCCCAATTAACGGATAGATGTATGCCCCGTAGCATCTGGGACAGCGCAGCACAATTTAAACAGGAACATGGCGTCGCGGGGCAGAATGTCAAGTATCTGAGCAGTTACAAGCCTCAAGAGTCGCATACGCTGCTGAATGCCCACACAACTTAAACACAATGTGTGAATGCAAATGTTACTCAGCACTTGGTTTGTCCTTGAATGGATGTGCTACGAAACGCTCTTTTAGAATTGTATGCCATTATTCTACATATAGTCTATATAGACACAGTATATAGAAAATGCTATGTGAAACGCTGCTGTTTACAAATAATGTAAAAAATCTGAAACATATGGCAACTCATTTTTTGCAATAAGACCAATACATGCACGGCCATAAACCGGTTAAGAACAAATGAAAAGTTATAAACACTTTGTGACTTCATGTCCGCTTATAACAACACTGTTAAAAAAACATAATGAAGGAACAAAACAATTATGTTTACAATGTTCTGTTAGGTGTTGCCGCAAATTGCTAGCTCAAGAAAACAGAGCTGCATGGTTGTGCAGCTTTGAGAGTGATGCACGGTCGTGGCTTGTTTATTTCTCCTTAGTTCTCTGGTTTAGTCTACATAGTGGTGGAAAGTCTCCGCCTGCAAGAACAATGACCGCAGTGTTGTGATAGTTCCGAGACACAGCTCTGCACACACCACTGCCAGGTATGACCTTAGTTTTACACTGAGCTCACAGTTTAAGAGAGGCAGCCTTGACGATGAGATGTGACAAAAGCACCCGGCAGAGCTCTGTGTGTGTGTGTGTGTGTGTGTGTGTGGGCAGGTGCCTCTGAATGTCATTAGCTGACTAGCAATGACTTGTGACTCTGCAGTGGCAACCGCGGCAGCGGGAGAGTGCATGACTCAGAGCTCAAAGGCATAAATAAACAACATAGCGGCTTTGTTCCCTGGTCTAGAATTAAGAACATTAATTATTAAAGTGAACAATAAGTGGGGGAGGCCAAGGGGGAGCCGTGTAGCAGACAAGATAGAACTACGGGCTGCACCGAGACAAAGAGGGCATTTAATTGCACGTAAAAAAAAGAAAGAAATCAGGACTAAATATGAGCCTTAAAGCTACAACCAATAAAGGAAGACACAAACAAGCTCATGCTAAATATGCTGGGGTGAGGCTGCACGAGGATGTATTGAACTTATCATCTGTGCCTTGGAAACAAAAGAGGTGTGGAAAGTTCAAGCTGGGACGAAGTAAAACATAAAACACAAACTGAGTTGGGCGGTGCAGGACATGATGAGGGTGGTCTAGAGAGCACTCCCACAGCGTCCTCTTGGTGTGTCTCTGTGGTCACAGAAGCTGAAACCGACCCAGGAGAGTCGACCTTGGCCTTGTTGACTTTAGCCGAGGCCTTCCCAGACACCCGGCGTGGCAGCGACCAGCAGCCATGCCTCGGTCTCCATGGAGACAGTGTACTTTTTGGCTGGGAACTTTCCAGGCTCATTACCAGATGAGGCAGCGGGTTCTACCTCGCCATCTCGCTATGTTTGCTTCCATTCCACTCATGGATCCAAGGCAACATAAGTGGGAGAGACAGGAAAGGGAGAGAGAGCGTGGCTACAAGAAGCGAGACGAGGAATATTGGTTAAATGAAACTGCGAGTTACAGAAGGACCGGAGGAAAAGGACAGCGAACGAGAGAAAGAGAGAAGTGAGAAAATGAGAAATGAAAAGGGAGGCGAGCAGGGAGAGAGGGAGGTTAACCGACAAGGAGGATGAAGAAGAGGAATGACTAAAGGTGGCGTTTTTTAAATGTCATCCATCCGCACAGCTCCGGAGCAGCCAGGGCAGAGCTAATGGTGTGATTGGAGGAGAAGGGGAAGTCGGCAGAGGGATGGAGACGGACAGTGAACTTGTTGACCTGAGGGTCACATTTGGATCCTGAATACATAAGGTCATATATTATTTCATGATAATAATGACAGACAAATGGAAGACGCTCGAAACTCAAACCATCTGCTCGTGAACTTCCACTCCCTTGGATTCACATCACAAACACCCCAGGAAATTGAAATGCACTCAAACTTCGCAAAGCATCGCCCGGACCGTTACGATGTGCGGCTCGAAAAAAACGAAAAGGCCGTGGAGTGAGCGAGACCTTGAAAACTGGACGAGCAGCTACTCGGCCACTGGCACAAACCAACCACACGAAGCGAGTCGGACTAATGGAGTAGAAAATAGAAGAATCGCGAGCGTCTTATCGCTCCGCTGATCACAGTGAGAGCAGCAAAACTGACGGCAGATAACGGGGGAAAGGCGAGAGATGAGCGAAAAGAAGGGAGAGCAGAGAAAAGCTGGAGGGGTCTCTATAATCTTCATTCCTACCAATCACAACCAAGACCCCGTCATACTGTAATCAGCATTCCTAAATACTTCCCATCATTAGCCGGCTAGCTCGATCGCTATTGCTTTCCCTCTTCTGGGCGCCTCTCTATCTGTAATCCAGTCGGACAGCTCCATTTAGCATGTCCAGCCTTAAAGGGGCAACATTCCTTCCCCCCCCATGCCCACCACCACTCTGGACTCCAGTTTGGTTTTGATCTATTTCTGGCCCGGCGCTGCCTCGCCTCTCAGCAGTTCTTCTCATCTCAGCCTCGTCGAATCTTAATGAGCTGTGAAAACTCACAATTCTTCTTGCCGTGCCCACAGGAAGCATTATGACATGCTCTCTTATCTTGCATCTACATACCAGATCCACATCCACAGAGGTGGAACACCTACAGCAATGGGACGCAATTAAGCTTTCCGGCATGATGGCGGGCTCTTCGCTCTGTGGAGCTGTGAACATCTTAAAAGGGCTGGCGCACACTTAAGCTGAGACGTGGGCATGGGCTTTGATAGTGTGATCACGAGGCTGTGATAACTGTGGTGCTGGATTTGAGGCAAATGCTTAGAAAGTGACTTTAATCCTTAAGCACGCTCTGCTCTGGGGCAGCCAGGCAATGCCCCCAGCAGCCTTATAAGAGTGAAAGCTCTCACAGAGTTAAGGGATCCAGATTGAGGCTATTGTATGTGGCAATTCAGGCTTTTTGTAAAAATACTCAGAGTTAAAATGCAGTCAATTTAATTTAATTAACAAAAGAGACTATGATATCACAGTTCTAGTAGGTTTCTGGTACCTACAACCACAAAGTTGAATGTCTATATCTACCCTGAGCTGACCCCGTCATACTATAATCAGCTCCATGGCAATTTTCTTCTTCATTACCATGGAACCGACTCTTATGGCTGCTGCATATTTACCTGCCATCTACTGAACAGCTCCACATCCAACCAACAGGGGGAGGACTCAAGAGAATGTGATGAATCTCAAAAACATTGACATTCTCCCCAATAGTGAAGCTAAAACTTCTTAATCTCCTCCTGGTGGCTGGCTCCAGTATAGGTCATAAAGGTCACTAATTCTAGTGGATGGGTTTGTACCCTGTTTCAAAATATACATCAAAATAAATCATTTTAGGGAGGTCTTATCACACAGGTGTATGTGTACTTATTAATTTTTCCAGATTGATTTTATTAGTTATTTGATGTAATAAAAATGGTTTATGATACTGATACTGACTAAAGTTTGGTCGAGCGTGTGGTTAGGCCAGTGTGTGCTGCGTATATACTGAATAGCTGGAAGTCCATGAGGCCTTTCATCAATGAATCAATGATACACACACTATTCATCACAATGTAAAGCATAAGCCTGTGAACAGTTCTCTGACACCCTGAGCAGCAGAGCAATATCTGAGCGCTAAGCCAAATGTAAGTCTGTTTCGTGGAGACATGTCACTCCGGACAGAGATCGATTGTCTATGAGGCGGCAAGACGTTCTTCCTCCTCACCAGCCGTGTCACCCTCCACTGAGAGCTGCCCAGGCATCCATCCTCTCAAGGACGATATGAAAACAGAAAACATCAGATGCATTAGAAGCTGAAGGATTTAGGGATATCTTGAGGTTGAGGGTTTTGGCAAGCGATCAATGAATTCCGTAGCATTCAAAGAAAGTTTGTGAGGGTCTGATTATGGATTGTGGAAGAAAAGCCAAGATGTTGTTTGTTGATCTGAAGGATTTAGAATCTAATATAAGCAGCTTATTGCTTTGGAACCAGATACACGCAGGCATCAATCTCTAGGATGGTCTTACAATAAGAGGACATGGTGACTGCAGGATCCAAACTTACAGGCACAGACACATACCACCAACATGATATGCTCTGCAGTCTAAAGCTACTCTTTATTATAACAGCAGCGCCGGCTCCTACTGTGATTATGGATGCAGCAGCAGTCGCAATAACTCCACAAAAAAATCTTTTACAGAGAAAACTGGCTGCTCTGACCTCTTTACCATGAAATCTTTAAATCTGTTGCACTGCTCACTTCCAGCTGTGACACAGCATCGCACCAGAGGCGGAGAGCAAACAGCCTCACCCTGATAGAGGCACAAGGAGGATTTTCAGTCTGTGAGCAGTGACTCCTTCAAAATAAATAACAAGACATTAAGCAAATCTCAGTCCTCTGGGACCACGGAACAGTTATGTGACTTGCAGGGCTGCTGCCACACGACAGCCTGCCTTTAAGGTTTCAGATCCCGATATCCTAGCACAACAACTCATGAATCTTGACTTTCATGACAAAGATTGTGGAGCAATTTTATCAACACGTCAGCATAGTGGAGTCTTTTATGTACGTGCTTTTTGTTTTGTGTAACAACTTAAACAAACAAGCTATAATGTGTAGAGTTTGCTTTATAGGTGCATGTACGCCTTTAGAAGGACAAAGGCTTTTTTGCTCTCCTCTCTTTATTATATCCTTTTTTATTTATGCAGTTTGTTTATTTTTTCAGTTGGGCTCTTCTTAAATTGATAACTGCAGTCAACACGCACTCCCAATGAGAAACATTTACTTTGAAGGTGACATCCCGTTCCCGTTGTACAAATTTGAGAAGGTTGCTCCTGTGTTTGAACTGCAATATGCGTCTTTATTTGATTCAACAACATTGCAGGCAAACATAAACAGGATTTAAACAACTTGGGCTATCAAAGTAAACAAAAGTTCAAACCCATAAACACTCATTTGAATCTGTACACGCAAGACAGTGAAATTAGGAAATACCCCCGAAGTGACGTTTTTCAACATACAACTTGAACGTCTTAAGATTAATTTGGATTCATGCATGGACTTCTCTTCAGTCGTTTTGCTAGGCTAAGCTACTAGAGTTCAATATATACATCACAGTGATATCTCTGGTCAAGCACAGGCAGATTTGTTTGACCAATGACATTGAAACGACCTACAGTATTAATACAGTAGGTCGTTAATAGAATATTAAGTTGGCACGGCTCAAAGAGAAGTAGCACAATAGCCCAGTGGGGTATGCTGGAACACAACTGACTTCATTTCTGTATCCATATTATATTATCCATTAATCCATTCATCAGTGGTATCGGCTTTCTCTCAAAGTAATGATCTTGTAGATTCTGACAGTGAAAAGCTGTGGCACTGTGTTTTATGGCCTGTACCAGAAATCAATTCTGTCTACACGGTCAGCCACATCATTTAATGGCCACAGAGCACGCCAACACATGGATCACTCACTGCACAAAGCGTGAGTGTGCGTGTGCGTGTGCGTGTGTGTGTGTGTGTCTGTATTCATACAAGTATCTATAAGTCAAAGGGCCTCAAGACTCCAGCTCCATGCCAAAGGTTATATATACGATTTTAAACATTAATACAGCAGCATGTAGACATGGTGGAGTAATAGCATCCTGAGCAGAGAATGAAGTCACCCTCCGTCTGTGTGTGTGTGTTGTGATCCAAGCTTCTCTGTTCTTGGTCTTTCGTTGCCACGTGCAGATCCATGTGGATGTAAGTGCATCCTCTGGCCTTCAACATATTTATTTATAAGGAGAACAACAGTCATTGATACAGCAGTGTGAAAGCGAGAGGGCAGAGTGCAGTATGAAGCAGTCAGGTGGAAGTGACCATTCAGAATGGCCTCCTGTGAAAAAGACATGTTCTTCGTCTAAAAAGGCCTCCGACATAGAAAGAGATAAGACCAGAGTCAATATTGGCCCGATGAAGAATCAAGGAGCTGCTTCAGGGAACCAACTTTACTCTCAACTGGCTTTTCTCCTCCTGGAAGCGTAATTAACCTGATGGGTAGATAGCTCTACATGTCTGTTTTCATTAGTGACCAGCTAGACTGAACATAACAACATTAGCCAACTGGCTGTTACAGATAAGATCAATTTGTTTGCCATCAGTAGTTGGCTTACTTCCAACATTGACGTTGAGCACATCACTGTAATCTTTGCGTGAGCTAATGGCGGTGACTGGATTGTTTGTTTGTTTTTTCTTTTTTGTGTGTGCTCTGCTCTCACAGCATTTCCCCCCCGAATTATTGCAACCTATTGCGGTAACAGGGGTGTACAGGCGTGCCCAACATATTCAGAGTGTCAGTGACACAGACAAAAGAGTGAAAGAAAATAACTAGTATGAGAGAAACAATATAGGACTATGGTTCAGAATGACTGTGGCAGAATAAATTAGAATATGTTGGGTGCCACATTATATCAATTATATAATCACTAGGAGACACTATCTCATGTACACACGACATTTCATTGGGCTATGCAGCAGAAAGCTGTGGCTGACAAAGCATTTGTTTTGGTCCGAGATGCTGGAGCAGTTAATATTGTATATATTTATAAAGGTTTAAATCAACAACATAACTGTCATTTTTCGCCCAACGCTCACAAATTCTTAATGACGTGCTTGTCCCTGACTTAACTGTCTTACATTAAAAAGTGGTGCTTCGCCAATGCACCATTTCCAAATTGTCTTCTTCTGTGAAAAAACTGCATCACACGGGTATTTTATTTCATTGGCCTTGTGGACTGAACAACCTTTCTTACACCATATGAATCTTTGATAAGCATAAGTGTTCCCCTCGGGCTCGCTGAGTCGAAGATTTGTCTTGATATTCACTGAGAGATGACAAATCCTCTTTTACAGCACACTTGCTTCATGAAAATAGAGGCTGGTTGGATGAAATATGTCTCCCCCACATACTGTATCTGCAACCTACCAGCTGTCAAACCAACAGCTTATAGAATAGAAAGACCCAAAAGGTGGGATGTGAGAAACTGACGAGAATCGCGCTCTCCCTCCCAACTTCCTTCTGAACCCTGGCTGAACTCTCTTTGTTTGGATGGGACATACAAGACAAAGCCTGTTTGCTCGAGAGAGAGATGAATTGCCATGACTACTGGTGGACTGACGGAGCAGCTGTTGGTACCTGTCCCTTTGCAGATAAGAACTCCTAATACCACTTTGCAGATCTTTTTTTTTTTTTTCTTGCGCTAAGATACATTTTCATGCTTAAGAAAGTAATTTACAGCTTTCCATGTGTCTGGCTGCAACCAACAAAATGCTAAGATGTGAGGGACAGGAATATTTTAGTTTTATTTATATAGCACGGTGAGCATAAAATAACAAATGAGAGCAGAAAGCAAAATAAAATGCTTTATAATATCCAATATAAAGTTTGTTTTTACATTGAGATAATTTGACTGGAGAATATAAGGTGCCAGAAACGCCGCTCACCCACGAGTAGCACCATTCTCCCTCTCTGAGTGAAAAATGAAAGTTTGCAGTTTTGTATACAAGAGCGTCAGCCAAAATGTGCAATGCTGAATGCCAAGAAACTCCCAGCAATGAGTGAACTCATCATTAAATCACTGCTGTTTGTTATCAACCCTGCCACACACTCCCAGGTTTATAGTATCATTCTCTGATTCGGTCCAATTTTACGATGAAGATTCCAATGGTGTAAACATACAAAATAGAGTTAAAACAATATTTCAATTAGATAAAATGTTTATTTGGACACATTTTATTTGTTGTTTGCTTCCTTTCCTGCGTTGTGAACAGGCAGCTCCCTGCAGTGAAAGATTTGATTGGCCTTAAACAGGCACGGTGACACATCGAACACGTTCTAATGACTGTGTGAGGACATAGCATCCTCAGTTTGGAGGTCATGTGATCTATTGATGAGGGTCGAGTCATCTCAATGAGAGTCAAACGATGCCTTTAAATGCATCGACCATAAACTTACACCCTAACTTGTTTGGTCTAAGAGGCCAATGACGTGGTCCGCATCATGACACGCTGCTCTGACCAGCAGCCTGACGATCAATTCAACTGCCTCTGAAGTCAATCAGCAATGCAGGGAGCGTGCACAGTTTGCTCTTCACATATCATCTAGTATCATCTTACAGCCTGCGTAATGTCTTCATTACATAATGAAAGCTGCACTACAGTGAACCACAGAGTTGGTCATTGCAGCATTATCCCGATCAATAAAATGAAAGACGATGACAGGATAGACTCTTAAGTAGGGTGAGTCAAATACTGATCTCTGTGTGCCAACAAGGCTACTGAGGTACAGACACTGAGAAATGTCAAGCCAGTAAATCAATCGGAATAAACATATCTACATGTATGAGCAACATGCGCCAGACTGTAAGCTGACGAGTAAGGACAAGTCTCTGGAGCTAATCCTCGCTTTTTCGAGGTGAAACCATCTGTGAGAAAATCTGTAATTGCTTTACTTTGGTGTAAATGAGCAGCTTTGCTTCAGCTTGCGAATGGAGTTCTGACGTAATGGTGCAGAATGCATCTAATGCACACCTGCAGTTTATTTGAACAGTTAGCCATCGGTTTTGGTTTTGGTTTTGCTTGGATTGGTCGAATAAGTGAACTTCAATTCTTTGGTTGGCTGGTAATCACAGGCTCTTAGCAGCAAAGTCAATATTAGATTTAATTCCATGTACAATTAAGTCCGATAATGAATTTAAAGAAAAAAATACTACAAGAGTGTCAAATTTATTTAAACCATTTTAAATACATTTTTATTTTTGTTTTGTTACATCTCAAATATGTCCAGAATATGAATGTATTAAATTTTTAAATTGAATAAGGAAAAAAATAAGTAAACCATACTATTTAAAAGATTTGATTTAAAAATTATGTATTTATGTATAATCAAATTGATACATGTTACATGGACCATAAGTAACCATAAGTTATGAATAATAATATCAATTGATCAATTATCCCATTTTGAATCTCTATAATCTTGGCTGTTCAGTAGCTGCACAGCATTTGCACAGATTGCTGTATCCTGTATCCTCTGTTATTCTGTTGGAAAGAACAGAGCAGCTACACTGACACTGCAAGTTTGTTGTAGGTGGAAATGCATCAGCAGATAAAATATGTCTTTCAAGTAATGTTTCATGCAACATAACAGGAGCAGAAAGGCAAAAACATGGTTTATGACAAGTGAAGAAACTAATGAGGGAGAGGATGAAGAGTATCCCTGGACAGACATTGTGTCCCTGTGAAAATTACTGGTCATAAATTGGTGTTGCTGTGGAGGGCAGGTCTTCTTGTACACACACAAACACACAACTTATTGGTCTGTTCATGTGTGTATCTGTCTGTGTACACATATTAACATAAGAAATGGTTCTCCTCCTTCAGCCTGATGCCAGGGTTTGTGATGACACCCACATCTGTTCTCCGCCACCATCACCCCTCCCATCCGATGCTCACTCCACCCCCTGTGCCAGTCCTCTTCATATGTCAGCCTCACACTGGCACTGCCCTTCCTATCCACTGGAGGCTTTATCCAATTTGTCAGGGCTGGCATACACACAGCTCAAGATGCCTCCCTCCCTCCCTCCGCCCTGTCCCTTCTTCATCAGCCTGACTGGGAGACAGCCGAGACGGTCCGTGCCATCGGGCATTACGGTACCTGATGGCGGGCCCCACCTGCAACTACTGTGACACCCAGGCTTGCCCAATCTGCCTCTCCAACCTAGCAGGGACCAGCTGGCCGGACAGCCTGCATGCTGATAGATGGACAATCGCAGGCTGGATCGTCAATCATTCATTCACAACAGTCCAGCCAGGCTAACTGACTCAAATAAACAGAGACAGCTTTGAGTCTATGTGCGATGTTTGCCGATACAATTCAAAGAGAAAACGAGAGGCAAGATAGAAAGAAAGTGAATAAATGTTGCAAACTTGGCTTTCATCCTTTGGAAACTTTGAAACAAGCATCAGATAGACAGCTGCTGGACAAGATAACAAAACACACGTCTTTTCTTTGGCTCCTTATCTTTTTTCCTCAAGAGTGAGACAAGCAACTTCTATTCTTCCTGCTTTCACATTTTCAACACGTATCCCTTTGCCTTCCCTCCGAACAGAAGAGGGAAACGGTTTGTTCGTTGCATCGCAACAGTGAACTTATCTGAGCTCAACACCACTGACAAGATTTAAGGGCCTCATTCCAGCATGTCAAGTACAAAATTAGGGAGGTAGACAGGAGTGTTTAATACTCAAATAGCTGTGTTAGTAGCAGCTGTGCTCCTGTACCTATACACACCTCGTCTGTAAACATTGAACGTCACTAGTTTAGGCCAAAAACATGACATCCCTTTTGAGGAGTAATGAAGCAATTTCAAGGCACTGCCCCACAACTAAAATAATACTTTGAAACACCTTCAAAGCTCCCTTGGTTGGTCTGACACCGGCTTAACAGAACCACTGATCCGAGATCCAACTCTATGTGTTGTCTCCTAAATGATTGTGTGGAATGTGTGCAAAGAGAAATCCAACCCGGGATCAGCACATGTGTCTGCAGAGGGATGCCTCTGCAGAGCTATGCGGTAATACTATTCGGCCATACCTGTTCCCAAAATATCCTCATCAGCTTGGGTTGCACACACCCCGCAGCCCCATGCCAGGGGCCAAAAGTAACACCCTGTTGTAGAAGTAGAGGATGAACACAGTTCTGCACTGATATAGCACCAATGGAACGTTACTTTCTAGGTTAATTCTACTAGCGCAGCCTCTTTGGGATGTGATTGGTGCCTGGCCTGTGGTGACACTGGTTGCAGCTTTCCTCCTGAAACTGTGACCTGCAGTAATTGAACTGCAGTGAGTAAAGACGCTGCTGGACTCTGAAGTCACCACAGCTGCTCAAAGAACTGTTCACCTGTTGATTTAAAGTTCAGAGAAGATCGACTCAGTACGTGGAACCCAGAACTGGAGAATCAGTTGCTGCTACCGAGCGCTGGTCATCGAGTTAGTATTGAATGTATCTTATGTCCAAACTGCACCAAATTTGACACTGCACTTCCTTGGGCTCTTGACACTACACATTACAATTGTGAAGCCAATAAGATCCACGGTTCTCAAGATATGCAAGCCACAGACAGACAGAGATTTGGGGAATAATATAGATAATATAATTCAATGCTTAATTTCAAACTTATATTGCACATAACCAGTTGCAAAAAATGGAATAGAGAACAGAAAAAGATTCTAAAAAACTCATCCTTTTACATTCGACCACTTTCAGAAATGTGAGCTGAGCGGGGGAAATGTAATTTCACCATTGCTGTAGCCACAGCCAATCATCCGTCTTCAACTCATTCTGAATAATCGTGGACAAAAATCTCAAGAGCCCCTTGCAGCAGACCCCCCTCCTCCCTAGTTCTCTCCCCTTCCCTCCGTCCCGTCACATTGTATCATTCAGAAACCACTGGGGGGGTTCCGCGCCTGACGAGCACACGCTTTTCTCATCTCCTATCTCAGCCTATTAGGAGTCATTCTCCTGGGCCGCAGAGCAGACATGTCACTGTCCATGCTGCAGATTGTTACACCAGAGTTCCATCCTATGTAATTGCGGTACAGCCTTACATATATTAAGCTGAGCTAATTTCACATTTTATTTCCTTTATGATCACCGGATCACCGACAGTGACAGAGCTGCCAACGGTTCTCGCCCACGTGATCTGGAAGAACAAGTTTTTTCTGATGTGTTTGAGCTGGAGCCTAAGGCACACATATAGCAGAGGGCCATCTCAAAACTAATGGGTGATCTTAGTGGAAGTATAAAAACAATGATACCCACCACCCACCATCATCCACTAATGAAGCTTCCCATCAAATTAATGAGAGCATTAACTATTGTTCACAGTGGTCTATCCGGATGGAGCACTATCCATTAAACTGGCCTGTCACCTTCATGGAGCTAGAGAATATTAAAAATCCCCTGTGGGATGACTTTCTGCAGGAAGGTGACATTCAGATTGCAGCGTCGAGCTTTGTCCCCTCTCCTCTTTCTCGCCTGGTGCGTCCACATGACACGGCTCGGCATTCGAACTCCGTCTGAATATGTGCAATGTCACCGGTTGCGGAGCACACTCGCTCATGCCATCTGCTGCCGCTGTGTGCGAGAGTGCTGTTAGCATCAGTTTTCGGGGCGAGGCAGGCTGAAGGACAGAGGGCAACATAAATTTACATATCTGAGAGCCGGTCAAACTCATTAATGCACACTGTGATCAGCCCAAAACATCCGATATACACTGTGGACCTGACCTATCCAAACGCAATGAAGGGCATCAAATTGCCTATTCAGGTATAGAAGATAGATAAATAATTGCTGCTGGCGGGTCAAGGTTTGTTGGTACCTAATGACTGACTGACTGAGTGACTGAAAAATACTTTATTTCCCTGATCAATTATTACCAGAGAAGTGTGTGTCAATATATGTATGTGTATATGTTTACCCAAAAATCTGTTACCTCTTTAGTACATTTTCCAGCATAAAGACTGACCTTGTCCTGACCAGCAGATCTCATGGGGACCAAATGGGACTCGTGTGTTTGTTACCAGAACATGGCATATATAGATAAGCCTTAAAGAAACCACATCCCATATTTCCAATGCATTCTACAATCTTGACAAGGTTTCTCTCACTCAATAGACGACTACACATGTATGTAAATGAATGACCTTTAAGCATATGGTTACAGACTAACATCACTCATCATTCACATGCTTTACTGCCTCCTACCACATGTTCAGGTCTTTGCCTTATTAATTATACCAACACGGGTCATTCCATTGTAATATAATCTCCAGTAGGTGGTGAATCCTTCAAAACTTGGGATTTATTCGGAAATGCCAGGAGAGGAGCTAAATGAAGTAAAGGCAGCTGTGCCATTTCCAGTTTCATGCTTCACTCTTCAAGATGGCTTCGATGACTAACCATCTGCTGGCTAACTTTGTCAAATAAATGACCATAAAACGAGCCATAAACAGGAAACCTGAGGACGGTTATCATTTCTCCTTACACATCCCATTGAGTTCCTCATTGCCAAAGACATACAGGGATCCAATAGCCATCTCCATCGAGAAAAACACACTTAATTATAGTTTGTGACCTTTTCACAGCTTGAGGAACCTCATCGCATTCTTTTAAATGACTGCATTACCTTGTGGTGTCGTTCCTGTCTGCTTGTCTCTTTGTTTCTCAGTCATCTATCAGCCATTCTAAACCAAAAGGCCTTCTGAGTGGCAGCGGCTTTTCACCGTCAAATCAATGCATTGTTAACGGGTACAAAGGTAATTAGATGTTGCCAAATGTTCGGTTTTTCCAGACATTGTTGTGAGCAGACAAAAGACTACAGGAAATGCAATTCATGGAAAAACCTGTAATCTATGTGAGGACGTGCTACACTTCAGTGAGTCTGATGTGTGTCTGACAGGACCACAGCTCAATAATAAAACCAGACAATGGTTGAAACGGTAGCTTTGCATGAGAGCTTCAGTGTTTGAGGTATGGACACGTGCTCAGCTAATAACTCAAGATATTGAGTAAAACAAAACCACAAACAGATTGGTTTAAAACATCTCTTCCTATGTTTTGTTATATATTATTCCTAAAAAGCTATATTTAAAATAGATATTTCCTTCAGACCATGTAGATTATCAAAGTAAAGTGAAATAATTCAAATTTATTACATTTCCAGGGCTATTGATATGTATTCCTAATCATGTGTGCAGTGTAGTGCAATTAACTGAGCACTAAATTCCTACTCTTGATGAGAAAGCAGTCACATTTGAAGCGAAACACTTAAGATATAAACCAAAGAGAACTTACGTTTCCATACATTACCCTAATTGAACATACCATGTGAAGACCTGTTGACCTTTTCAAATAGCTGAGAAAAAAATTGCAAATTATCAAAAGCACTCTCTTATAAGAGGCTATGTAGATCAAAGTTATTAATAAAGTCCATAAAAAAGGGTTTAACTTTGAGGGAAGATAAACGTTAATGGAATTAACCAGAGATAGTTACAGATACATGCTGATGCTGGTATTGAATCTTCCACATGGTACAGAAGCTGTTATGAGGTCAAATTGATTGCAACATACACAATGTACAGAAGTAGACGTTACAACACTGTATATTGATTGATTTTGATAGTGTAGGAATTAGGAGTGCATGCCACATGACCGTGTATGCTTGTGCACATCCTGAATACTGGAGGAATATAAATGTCCAAACACATCTGCTCAATGTTAATGAAGCACTTCTTGTCCAAATAGAATCTCTTTAATACTCTGACGATTGAATGTTAATGCTCCTGAGCTCTCAGGTGTAAAAACTGTAATCAGACAGCAAAGTGATTTCACTGAAAAGCCTTAAACGTCTTCCCGGTGTGTCACGTTCATGATGTTGACCGTGACAGAAAACAGGGAAATATACAGTACATAGCAGCGTGGAGGACAGTGACTATTGAAGATTACTTTTTAAATCGTTTAGCTCAGTTACTGAACACAATGTGAGCAATTCCAGAGAAGGATGGAATTTGGGGCTGAAATGACAAAGAAGTGCAAGATTTTACCGATGGAGGTGAGAAGCCTTTGCGACAGCTTTTGCCTCAACCAGTCGCCCAAATTG
Organism: Platichthys flesus; assembly: GCF_949316205.1. Taxonomy (NCBI): domain Eukaryota; kingdom Metazoa; phylum Chordata; class Actinopteri; order Pleuronectiformes; family Pleuronectidae; genus Platichthys; species Platichthys flesus. Next base: position 12,455,162 of record NC_084951.1, read on the forward strand.
AGGCAGTCTTATCCAACCATCCATCCATTATCTAAACTGCTTTTCTGTCATGTCATGTTTACATCACTACCAATCAGAGATGCAGCTGATAAATACCTGTGACTACTGCAATTATATTTGAATATATGCTGACAGCAGCCTTTCCCACTGAAGACACAAGCGCCATATTACTTTACATTACATAACATGTCATTTAGCTGACGCTTTTTGTCCAAAGCGACTTACAATTAGTATACTCAACATTTATGAGGGGCCATTTAGGGGTTCAGTATATTGCCAAGGATACTTTGGCATGCAGATGGAGAAGAGTGGGGATGAACCAGCAACCTTCTTGTTGGAGAACGACCACTCTACCCCCCTAGACCACACTGCCCTGGTGTTAGTGGGTGTTAGGATTATTTTTTTGTCCAGTTTTAAAGGGAATTCAGTTAGCCTGGGAAGTCAATGGTAGCAAGTAGCTCTGTTTTCATGTTTGCTTTATAGTGAGTAAAAGGAGGATCTTGGACATTTATAATCACAGTTTTTGAACTCCCTCATGCTCACAAACTTACCAGAGGAGGCAGTGATTTGTTTCTTCTTCTGTAAGATCCCCCAGGGGTCTTCAACAAAGCTGGTGAAGCAACGCTTAGCCTCTCGCTGTTGGTTTCAAAATCCTGCATTGATAAATGGCTGGCCATCACAATACAGTATCGATCTTTAGACTGCATGTGGGGCCAGTGTGTGAGAGGTGTGGGACACACAACTTACTTTAAGGCGCTTGTTAAATACGAGTTAAACCAAATAGAAACAGCCAATACCCCACTCTGTGCAGATGGTGGTCTAAAGTAATGGAATCTTTTCAAGTAAACAAGCTCCTGATATCCATAATCCTGATTAATATCTAATGTCAATGGCCACGGTGTATTTTTCGGGGAACAGAATTAAAGCGCACTACCTGTAGTCTCAACAGCCTTTTAAGATGCAGAGCTTGTCTGCTCATTAATGATGTATAGAGACAGCAAATCCTCCATGCTAAATTATATAATAGGCCTAATTAATTCTGGATCCTCTGCATACCCTTTCCTAGATTAATAGAGTTTTGTCTCTTTAATTATCATGGGGATAAAGTCTGTGTTTAACTCAAATGATCACCCTGACATTATATAAAACATGTTGATGAGCTTCAGATAGAAAAACATGCCCTTTGTGTTGAGGGAATAACGGTGTAATTTCTAGATGCTTGGCTCAAATACTGTCGGTCACAACTACAAGAATGAATGAGTCATTAAAAGCAACAGGAATGACCTTCTCTCATGACCTTTAAATGCTGAATAAACAAACATTATTATCCCTCATGAGAGGTGGTTAACAATCAGCTGCGGAAAAGCATCCAATGAATTATCCCAAACCTTCCTACTGCCTTATTCTCGAAATCGGAGCAGAGCAGAGTCAGCTCTGTGGAGATCAGGGAAATTCAACTAAGTGTAAAGGTGCTAAAGACTGAGAAAGTATTGAGTGGATCCATTAATGCTGAATTAGTAAGTTTGAACTTCTACCATCAAGGTTCTCAGTGGAAAATAGCAAAAGAGGGTAAGTTTTCGGGTAATTGTTGCATTATCTTGAAGTGATACAAAAATACGCGTACAGACTTTTTCACCACCAAAATATATTATATATATTTCTCGTGTATTTAATTATTTATTCCTGCATTTATTAATTTATTTCTAGCTTATGTCCCTGAATCACCTTTAGTTAGATAAATATGACTTCTAGACTTTGTTAGCTTCCTATGATAGCAAGATTTTATTTTGCCTTTACCAAGTCAGCAATTCCCACACGATTCTATTGGAATTAAACCAAGGATTTGACAATGTGTGAGAAATATCTGTGGGTTGGAAGACATGCATAACTCTATTAATATCTAGTATTATCTATTGAAAATAGCTTTAAATTGAAGATGTGTTATGATAATGTAAGGAAATACATATGGAATGGATCTATCTAACTGTATGCTATCTAACTCGTTAGCTATTGCAGCTAGCAAGCAAAGTGTCTAATTTCTAGTGGGTGTGAACAACAGTTTGAGCATCTGTAACACTGCCTTTGATTTTGGTCTTGCACTGCACAAACACAGATACTGTGTAGAATACAAAGACAAAACCAACTTGTTTTCTGCACACCACAGTGCAGATTGACTTGAGTAGCCGCAGTCTTGTGCTGTGCCAACTATAGTAGATGGTACAGAAGAACGTATGCACATCTATAAAATGGGCTGTAATAAGCATTTATTGTGATGACAATTAAAAGCTTTTTGCACGCTATGACCATGATTTAAAACCTTATAAATGTAGAGTAAAGGCATCTAAAGAAATATCTCTAGATAAAGGTCATCGCAGAGGAATAAAAAGGAAGAATGAGTTAAAATGAGAAGCAGGGTCCTCATTCACCTCACGAATTTACAGAGCGGTGCTGGATGTTACATCCTCTCCGAAACACAAAGAGAAAATGGCCACAGGCAGATGTTGTGGGCCACTTTTACGACTGCTCAGCATTTCGCAATATAAGCAGGCACAAAGCTAAATGTAGTCCATCTCAACCCAGGGGGAAGTGGATGACCGACCACAGAAAGGTATTAGTGAGAAGCTGTGTGGTTTGAGGGAGAAATGTGGAGGCTCCCTCTTGTGTATGTTTTTGAGACAGTTGTGAGCAAATCCCCAGAGTGCAATGTGATGTTCTTCCCAACTAGCCCAGTTGGCCAGTGAATCCATTTTACTAGCCTGGTGTATAGGCTCCTGAGCAATGGATCAGTTATTCACTTAGGAGCTGCAGCGTTGAGGTTTTGTGGCACAATTGTTTTTATTTTTACAAAAACAAAAGTAATCATTATACAGTCCCAGATTATATGCAAGAGGCCTGTAACAATAACATTTGAATTTAAATCCACACAAATTGTTTGTGTGGCTTTAATTGACAGAAGTACACACATATAAATACCCCTCCAAAATAAAGATTTAAAATAAACACTTCTGCCTCACCGCAGAATTTTGCTTAACTTTGAATTGCTTACACATTAGGTTAGATTAATTAGGCTCACTGGTCATGTAAGATAACCCACGATCAAAACATTTTAAAATTGTTGAAATGCATCCATTATTTACGAGACAGTCCCATTGGTCCATAAATTAATTTAGCTGCCAAGGCCACAGATCCAATCCGTTCTTAAACAGGGGTAGGACTCCATAAGAATTCACTTCTTCCTGCTGGACATGATTTATGTATTTAGAACATATGTTTTGAAAGTTAATTTGTTTGCTGTGCCTTTTTCTTACTTGAATACATTGATATTTGTAATTTCATAGCAACCATGTCAAAAATAACAACATGACCTAAAGAACAACAGTTTTGCTCACTGGCCTACACAAATCAGAGACTGGTCAATCCACATCCACTGAATTAACCTTCACTGGGCCCGAGACAATTACGTCAAACACTAATAGACCTAGCCACCAAAACTCATATTTATGTAACGTGCGATTTAAACCCCCAGGCAGTAGAAATGCAATTAAGAAAACCTAGCCTACTGGCGAGGTTACTGCTGCTCGTAGTGAAGTGCCATGTAGCACCTTCCGAGACAGCCTCCCTCAGGACTCTTACCGGCTGTGCAGTGAACCAGCAACCCTTAGCTCACACCTCCCCTCCCAACACATGCACTGGTGATAAATTACCTAATCCCCCTATTCCCAGCCATTTCTATTACACACCCTAGGCTTGTTAAGAACAGCCCGAAGAAGAGAAAAGGGGTTGAGAAAAGACAGCAAGTGGATGGGATATGCGGAAAAAAGATATACAGGTCAAACAAAGGCAGGAATCAGTATCCATAACCTTCAGTAGCAGAAGGAGGTGGGCGTGTGTCAGTGTTTAATGTCCCAGCACCCCTAGACACTGTATTTCAAGACAATTATGGCCGATAGAATACATCCAGGGCGAGAAGTACAGATAGGTGTCAGCTTCTGGAAGTGCATCAACCTAGAAACACTTTTAGAACGCAGCAGTCAGTCAGACAGTCCTCTCCTGCAGTCACTGTGACGCTGATGTGCATTTTTCTGACTCTACTCTGCAGACGAATTTGATTCCACCACTGAACATGCACATCTCAGGCATCACTTCAGCCGAGCAGAGAGGCAGCGACAAGGGACAATGACATCATCGCTCAAACCCTCCCAGAGGAATGCTTGTCGTCACTCACACTGGCAAACACACTGCTATGGAAACAGCAAGAGCGTGAGCACGCATCAGGGTTAAAGGGATACCGGCAGGCACGGGGGCACATGTAAACAGAGAGAAATATCTGAAAAACAAAGCGACAGGGGAACTCCATTGAAAACAATGCTGACACATGACCAAACTGCTCCTGAGCCGCTGTGCGAAAGGCTGCAGTCACATTTTCCTCTTTAAAAGACCACTACAGAGGTCAACTGAGGACTTAATGACCCGGCCATTGTGAATGGACAGTTAGCCAACACTTTTTCCTGGTGAACATGAGAGAGAGGAAATAACCGAACTGAGCCTGATCCTGGAGGCACCAGAGAGAGAGAGAGAGAGATGTGGTTTCATAGCCGAGTGCTTCCAAAGCCACGATGGAACACATCCTATCAGACTGCTCACTGTACCAGCTGACTGCTATGGAAACAGCGGGAGAGTGCGTGTGTGCCAGAAGTTGAAAGGACACGGAAACGCACAGGCACAAATACTACAGTAGTGCATGTCCGCAGATCCACACATCTCTCACCTATCTGTGCGTCAAACTGGGAGTAGAAAAGTTGGGAGAGGGCAAACGGAGCAGCTGCAGTGCACACACACACACAAACACACACACACACACACACACACACACACACACACACAGGGCAGCATTCTACAGACTGGGCAGCCATTCAAACAGCTCTCGGTAACAGTAACCCACGGCAACCCTTAAACCAGCCCCCTCTCCCTTCATGCTCAAGAGACACAGATCCCTTGCCCAGTTAAGGGAACCAGCAGCCAGAGTGCCCAGCAGTGAAAAGAGGCTGTAACTCTACCCACTCTGCCCCTTCCTAAAGTGCAGCCACCACACACCCCACCACCCCCCCTCAGCCCTCAGAGGTTCAGGAGGTTAATTATTCAACATGTGAAAGGATTTGTGGGAGAACTGAGAGTGGACACAAGCCGGCACAAACCCCTCACCTCTTTTGTCCAGCTCATTCACTCACTTTCGAATGTGGACACTGAGGCATGAGCCCGAGCTTTCTCAGCTCACATCATCCATCACACACACACACACACACACACACACACACAAACACACACAGACACACACACACACGGACAGCAACACTTGGGCGCACATTGCAACATCTTTACGCATCAGCCCCTGCGCTCCGATGCTCCACATGTTCCCAGCCTCTCTCGGCACAGTTAGTGTACACTCCTCCACTCCCCCTCCTCTCTCCTAGCGGCTGTCTTACCGTTGTGGTTGTGCTGCCGGGTCTCGAGCATGCTGGCGGAGGAGTCCGTGGCCCCCAGTTCGGCCAGTCGGCGGCTGGTGGCGCTCAGCTCCGACCGCAGGTTGGTCACCTCCTGGCTGGCCGACTGGATGGCCCCATCGATGCGCTGGGCCAACTGCTTGTTGTCATCCATCATTTTCAGGATTTTTGCCTGAGGGGGAGAGGGGAATCCAGACAGGGTGTCATGCTGAGAAGTTGACCATTTCCCGTGAAGAAAGGTGTCCCCCCCCTTCTCAAAGAAAATAAAATCCCTCTTCTGTCCCTCGTCTGTCTGATCTCGCTCCCTAGACAGCCAAGTTAAATCCTCGGAGCAGTTTGTCCTGTCCGCTAAAGAAGAGAGGCAATCCGGTTCAGGGGAAATGTGTGTGTCTGCTGGAGGGAGCGTTGGAGATAGTGTGTGTGTGGTGGGAGTGTGTCAGTGTGCGAGCGCGCCGGTGTGTGTGTCTGAGAGTTCCGTAACTGCATGAATGTGTGTGCGCGCGCGCGCGCGTTACAGAGTCAGCGCTGCCCCTGTGAAATGCGTTCCCCGCAGCTGACTGTTGAAAGGACACAGAGCATTGAGAGATGACAAGCACCTTTTTAAATGGACTGTACCATTTGCAGAGGAAGTTGGGGGGGGGGGGGGTAGAGATGAGCCAGACCATATAAGCACATGGAAGTCAGAGGTCCTCAACACAGCTGCCTTTAGGAGATACTGCTGCGAGGGTCTGGGGTTGTGTCTTCGAGACTGAACTGACAACTCACAAAAGCCTGTTAAAAGAGACTGTAGTGAAACACTGAGGCTACTCTCTCTCTCTCTCTCTCTCTCTCTCTCTCTCTCTCTCTCTCTCTCTCTCTCTCTCTCTCTCTCTCTCTCTCTCTCTCTCTGTGTGTATACTGCATGCACCTCCCTCCATGGACGAAGGGAAGGAAACCATTAGTTTGACAAAGAGTCAGTTGTGAGGAGAAAACAATGATGGCTATGCAAACAAAGCTTTCATCGCAGCACGACATCGAGTTACTCCTCCTAAAATACAAATGCTTTTTAAAACAAACTGTCTGGCTCACGTTAAGGAAAGTGTGTTACAGAGTGGCAGGGAGGAAAAATGACTGAGCAACATTCTGCTGTTCCCTGGGCTGATAATTTTCCTTAAGTGGACCATAAATCATATGAGCGTTGAAGGAGAGCAGTTTGATCCACTCCCCACTGTTATATGTACTAGGAATGTTATCACACAGGAAAGTTTGTTCGTTGGTTTGTTTGTGGACAAGAAAAGTCAAAAACTACTCAACAGATTACCACAAAACTTGGTGGAAAGATGTGGTGTGGGTCAGGGAAGAATCTATAAAATGTTGGTGCAGATCCAGCTCAAGGGTTGGAACCAGGATTTTTTTCTACTTACAAGATAACTTATACAAGGGACTGATAACTATATGAATACATCTGTACCACTATATTTTCCTTTTAAAACACATCAACTCTGCTACAGATGCGCCTGGTGTCCCGAGCCTTTTAGAGCGGCTATGGTTCGTTGATGACCGGCGTGGATAATCAATTACAAGCTTTGCTGACCCTGTTGTCTTTGCTAACAGATGTCGTGAAGTTAAATTCGGCTTTTTACAATGTTACAACTGTTTACAAGAAAATATATAATTGAACCGATCTGCAACTATTCACTTGCCTAGTGCACGTGAGTGGTTTGTTTTTTCCAGCTCCATATTCACCCTGAAGAAGGGACAATCCAAAGTCGTATTATTCTGAACTGGGTCGTCAAAGCCATGCTGGTAATTTGTTATTATTATATTCTTTTTCAGTAAATCTTATATCTGACCCTTCCTCTTTTCCTTTGTCCACAGAGGAATACACGTCTACACATTCAGACACAGTTACTGCCACCTGTTTACAGAGAAAACTCAATATTCACAGAGAATGAAACATTAATGCTTTTTTTTCCTCTCTGCAGCATTGCAGAGGAGTGACTGGGGGAAGTCTCTGCAGTGAAAACTGTGGCTTTTATTGTAGTTGAAGTAATGCAAAGGAGTGACATTATCTTCTAAATGTCAAATAGACACCAGGAATCAAATAAGAGACGGATGGACAGTGGAAGCTGATGTGACACAAGAGCCTCATGGTGAGTCCACAGTGAGAATGAAGAAGAGTGAAGAGCTGACTGGGAATGAACATGTTTGTCAATAAGCATCACACACTAACAAGGTTTAGAGGAACGTGGGCAGCTTGTCTATAAATTAATTTGTTTGATTATACAGTGTCTGATGCACCAACATAATGTTTTTTTTTATTGGCTAAATGCGAAATTGAAGGAAGCGGTAACATTGAAGTATGCTCCCTAAAGTCCTCCTACATCTAACACTGTCTTCATCCAAATCTGAAGACTATGCTGGTGTTTTTATGAGAGAGATTTCTGATGACAGCTGGGGCACAGTTTGCTGAAGCTCCCTGGAAGACCACAAATCTGACAGTCCTAACTAAAGAGCAGCTCAGGCAAAGTGTCTTTAGATAATTACTAAGGATGTTCTCCCAACACTGACTATAATTATATCTTATTAAGTAATGAATATTTAATACTAATGAAGTAAAACTAAATACTTTATGTAATAATGTAGAAATGATCTACTGTCTGTTTAGGTTCATTATGCTTATTGGTTTGGGTTTACAACCCATAACTTTATCATTCTCATCACTGCAGTTCGCAACAGTGACAGTTGTGAGTGAAATAGCTCAAGTAGAGCTTCAGTAAACAAACTGCTAACCTCCAAACAACACACAAACAAAGTTTGATAGACTAGAAGGTGAACATAGTGGAGCCAAAGGTTTTTCTCAGGAGTTGGTGGAGATCAAAAACAGAGCTGAAAGGAGAGTGGATTTCAATTTCCCAGGCAACTGATAACTCCAAATTAAATCCACTGTTTAAAGTTGGACCAACACCAAAATATTAGGTAGAGTAAAAAATACAAATATATATCATTAGCTACATTTGTATAATTGTTAATCATTCTTAAGACGTCATGGTCAAACCTTCTAAATTAAGTGTAATTGAGGCTTCATATTTTGCAGTTTAACCCAAAAACTTTTAATGCAAACATAAATCTAGTTTGTGTCGTTTTCTCTGTAAAATATTTTTTTTTCATTTCAGCAATTATCTGCAAACGAATGAACACAAATATATGATTGCAGACAATAGTCCCATACCTTAGTTCCTGTTCAGAGTCGATAAACTTTGAACAGTAGTATTATTAAAAAAAGTCTTCACTGCTTTAAAACATATCAGCCAAATTCTGGCGGATACGGATACATACCAATATGGCTGAGAGGTTAATATTGGCCAATAATATCAGCTTCTCAAATAAGAGGATTCTCCTTTTTTATGTCTGTTATATAACTGGAAATGATTCTTTTATATTTTCAGTATCAAATTCTAAAATCAGGAAAAGTTTTGTCTTGACTCTACATACTAAAACAGTTTGTATAATGTATAATAAACTACTTTGTATAGTTGTCTCTGAACTTCGGCGCTGAGGGAAGAAAGCTGCTCCAGTTCTCACCCGATGCCCCAGTTCAACCCTTCCTTTCTCAGCTGTCATGTGACACTCTGCTGTCAGAGCATGCCCACTCACTCCACAGTTCAGCTGTGTTGTTATTGTTTCCTGAGGTTAAGTGAATGAAGGCCCCAACTCATCTGCATGAGGGACAGACCAGCCACCAGAGTGCACAGGCCTGAGATGTGAGCAACTGCGGGGCACTTCAAGAAAGTGTTACCGTAGCCTGTGGTGCTCTGTGTGTGTGTGGGGGTGTGTGTGTGTGGGTGTGTGTGTGGGTGTGTGTGTGTGTGAGAGTTTGTGTGTGTGCTCATCCTTGTTACGTCTTTAAGACCTTTGCAGCATAGATACTGACCTTGTCAAGACCAGTAGACCCCATGGGAACCAGAGCTACTGGAAAACATTATTTCTGAGGCCCTGGTTAAGGTTAGGTTAAAAAGTTTAGGTTAACTTACAACCATTACAGTATATACAAGAAAGCATGCAATGATACACACAAACACACACACACACACACACACACACACACTTTCTCTCTCCACCCATTCATCAATCTTCCCTGACACAGGTCACCCCTCATTCTCAGTAAATATCAGAACATCATGTTATTTATAGATGACCCTGCTGCTGCATATGATACATTAGTCACAGGGGAAGGCACACACACACACACACACACACACACACACACAGACACAGAAAAACACACACACACACACACACACACAAACACAGACCCACACACACAGACTCACAACAGGGCTAATAATCCCATGTCAATTATTAAAATTCAACTCGTGTCAGGTGTCATAAAGTCTGTTGGGCCCTTCTGGGCAATTAGGATGTTACAGAGTCCAAGTGTGTAAATCTATTTAAACATTATATTATCCCATCGTTTGTCTTGCCTCTGGGGTATATAATAAAGACATCTACATGTAAAATGAATAAAATGCAAACATTTACAGAAACGTTATATTTTAAATGCCAAATATAGTATATCTGAAATAATCTTGTTACAGTATTTTTATCCCACAGGTAATTTGACCATGACTTGTACATGTAGAACGTTACATGGCTACATAACCAGGGGGTTTTCCCATACTGAGGATAAAAGGTAAAACCCTGTCACGGTGCAGTAGAGATTTGGGAGATGGGCGACTAGCAACAAGTGTGGCAAACCAATTTATAATCCTTTCTGGTTTTATTGCAAGTTAAGACTAGATCAAAACCTGAATATGAGCATCAGTCAAGCATCTGCTGCTGACTCACTTTCTTTCATGATTACTTCTTAAAACAAATATTATAATGAAAGCATTTTATTAACTATGGCACACAGGCTTATTGCTTGAATGTTACGTTTGGTTAATTAGTTTAGAATTTATCTTTAGAGCTGTGATTTTTATTCCAATTCATGTTTTCTTTGGATCTTAATTTTTCGATTATATTTAGGATTGGGGAGATTTTTTATCAAGTTTCAAACTTGTATCATTTTCCTTATTCCCTCCAGTTTGGATTCAGTATGTTACTCACAAACCATCAGGCACATGAGCGAAACAATGAACATTATCACAGAACTATTTGTAGTGTAGTTGTGCTGTGGATTCAGAATCACATCCTTACTCCCAACAACTCAACTTTTAAGAGTGGTTATTGTTTGGTCGTTGAGTGTGTGTTGTGACTCCACCATAAAGACACATTGATCAAGCCTCTCTCTCTCTCTCTCTCTCTCTCTCTCACTGGGGTCTTGAATGTATTTGCTGGTCAGTGGAGTGAATCTGGACCCAGTGGCTGATCAGTAATAAGTGGGTGTGCTGAGGGTTTAGATTAGCATCAGAATAGAGACAGTGGGGAGTGGGATCGGAGCTCTGCGGCCATTCCTCTTTGTGCCGAGGTCGAGTATCTGTCCACACAGCAGGGCTTTTACAGCCGAGTCGCCAGATTCAACTGTAGTCAGGCTAAAAAAGTTGCACCACTGTAAACAGTGGTTTTTTAAGCCTGATTGATTTTTTATTTTTTTCTTATTGGGGTGGAAATGTGTTGCCAAGCAATAACAGTTGAGTCTCACAAGTACTTACTGGGACGGTATTTGTTGCCTGGCAACAAAAGAAACCGACTTCTGCAGTTAAATAAAAAAAGAAAAGAACAGAACAGAGTCAACTTAACCACATCAACAGTAACAACAAAATAAAAGCAGGAGGAAATTAGCAAAGATAATGAAAAAGGAAGGGGTATGATTGTGTTTGACTTAGATTCTCTTACAGAAACATTTCTTAAAAGATTCACTCACTGATTTCAAGAATTGGCTTCAATCCAAATCCATTGAAGTCATTGTTCTGACATACTGAACATTCTAACTTTGATATTTTGTTTGCAAATTCCATTTTTTTATCGGGTTCATTTATTTAATTACCTAGGATACTGGTCGGTGTCCAACATAAAGACAGCAAAAAAGAAAAGACGGGGAAATATGCCACCACAATATAAAAACCAGTGGAAACCAGAAATACTGCAATGCAGTTGAATGCCTCTTTTCTAAATTCATACAAAGTCAGGTCCTTTGACCACTGAAATGTAATCAGTTAATCTGCTGAGTCCAAGACGCAACTGAAGCTGAACTATCTTGAAGTATCAAATCCAAATGGCCCAAAACATGTTATATGAGGCCACTGTGACATTACACTTTGACATTTGACGACCAAAATCATATCCTTTAATCTTCCAGTGAACATGTCTGCAACATTTAAATTCCCTTTGAGTGTTTCTGAAATATCATATTCACCATGAAAACTATATAATCTGGTCATTCATTAGTCCAAATGAATGTTTACACCAGATGCAATAAAATATCCTTGAATTGATATTTCTGATGCATTGGGCTTTCAAAAATTCGACCTTTTTGAATACTTGTACAAAATTTGAAGAACTTCCCTCACGGCCTTCTTGAGAGATCGCGGTAATAAGAAGGGGATGGACAGACTGATGGACCCCAGAAAACAGAATGAGTTATAAAAATGTATGGACCTTGTACAGTTACAACTTTCAGAAATGTTGGTCATATTGCTTTTGAGTCTGAAACGTATTGATTGTAGAATAAAGCTTGTATATGTATTAAGAAAATAGTTACTAACCCTAGTAGCATTTAAGATACATACTTTTGAACAGTGGTTATTCTGGGCTGCTTTCAGTTTAACAAAATAAACTATTTCATCACACATTAAAGTTTGCGGTCGCCTGTGTGTGAAGGTTTACCCGTTTAAGCCTTAGCTTTGTCATAGACCTGTGTGCTCGACAACAGGGGAGTTGATTTTATTATCTCCGCCAGTTTGTTTGTCTGTTGGCAGGATTACACACAAAGTGCTGAACAGATTACCATGGGGCTTGGTGGAAGGATGCAGTGTAGGTCAGAGAAGAACCCATTGCATTTTTTGAATCAAAATAAGTATTTTTAGGGGAGTGATCCTTATTTAGCAACTGTTAGGTAACATACTCATTTCAGCTCCATCAGAAAGTGGATGCTTTGCCCGTGTTTGATGTAAACAGTTTGCAGGAAATCTCTGTGTTCATGGTAAATGAATGTGATTTGCATTTCATGTTTATGCAAATCCAAGTGCCCCTCTAGTTCTTGAGATTGAAACATATAAATTACTCTGAATTGATCACTGCATGTGCCCAAAGGAGGTTTTAACTTGAGGAGTATGCAGAGTGTACACAGAAACCTTGTGAATGGGTGTTCAACTTAGACAATCTGATCAATTGAACATGCATCATTTATAACCCTAACCCTTAGTACTTTCTGATTTAAGAGGTCAAGGTTCTGCCACTAAAGAAAGGCTACTGTTGTGGACTTAATCTAAATATAATGTTCAGCTACCTGAACCACAATCTGTGCTCACTGATTCAGATGATGCCTCTGCAATGCAGAACTTATGGGCTGCACCAAAAAAACATCACCTGCTCATTGATAGCATCTGGAAGAGGCCGGCCAATGAGGTGGAAAAGGGGCTGTAATGCGGGGCCGTGCTGATGTGAATACTTAGGTTGCTTCTTCTTCTATTTTTTTTGAGCAAACAAGAAATGGTTTAATGTCCCTAGAGGAGGAGGGAAATAGAGTTTTGTAGCCGAACTCTATCTTGATATCTATTTTTAAGATCATCTTATCCCGGGGCAGATAGGGACTCAGTGAAAAAAAAGTGCCTGCAGAGTCGGAACAAACAATAAAGAGAAATAAAAAAAACACACACAGAGGTGGAAATGGGGAAATAAAGGGGAAATACAGACAATGGAGAGAGAAAAGGAAAGTGGAGTGATATAAAACAACATTTACCAATGTCTGTGTAATTTATGACCGCTAATGTGCAGGAAGTTTTTCATGTTGTCCCTGGTGGACAGAGGCTGCAGACAGAACCCGAGGACAGAAACCAAGAGGGTCCTCAGGCTTCTTCTGCAAATGGAGAGCGTTTACCAATCTATTGTACTGTTCCTCACTTGAGTCACTGCCTCAACCCAGGAAATGTTTACAATAGAGATATTTTGTATTATCCCTGGATGGGTTATGATTTTGTGCATCAGAAGTAATATTAAGAATTTAACAAAATTTCTTTGCTGGATAGTTCAATATCATGAAGCAACTTAGTTTTTGTGAAATAAGAACATCATCGCTCTTTGCAGATATTCTATGAATTAATGTAACTTGGCAGCTGACAAAATCTCCTCCTCTATCCAGATGCTTCCCAGTGATGTAAGAATACACACCCAGTTAAAAAAAACACACAAATAAAGTGAAAATATATCTTTTAACGAGGATCAGATCAACTTTGACAGCGAAATCAACAGGCTTTTTCTCACACCACGAGACACAACCCAGGCGGCTTGAGAGCTAAATTCTTTCTTGCTGCTCTGTGCCAGTTTTTAAAGGCACACTGACTCAATGAGGAGCAGTCTTTCCATATCAAAACCACTGTAAACTACCTCAATCACAGAAAAGGGGTTATTTGTGGAAAAGAGGGTGGGAAATGTTACTGTAACACGCAGAGACACGCTATGAGCTCATTCCAGCAGGGTGGGTCAAAGCAAGACAAAGAACAGACACGGACCTGATGAAAAAACTGAATTATGTGCCCCGCAATGAGCTGTTTATTCTCCACTCTCCACTTATACTTCACTGTTTTAACTATCCGAAAGTGGAAAACACGGAGCAGCTGGAGGACGAGAGAGACAGCTCTGGGCGCAGTGGCAACAATCTGTCGAGCCCCGAGGGATTAGACAGTTGTATAACTGAAAGGTCACCGGTTTGACACCTACAAAATCCAGTGTTAGACGGGCCCAGCTGAAATCCTAAAGTGATAGTGAAGAACAGTCCCTTGTTTCAGCTCCTTATGTCTGAAGGTGTCTATAACTCTAGGACTCTAGTGCAGGGGTCTTCAACGTTTTTCAGGCCAAGGACCCCCAAACTGCTGGAGAGATGGAGCAGGGACCCCCTACTATATATATTGTGTTTTATATTAAACTGGGCCTAGTGCCATATATAAACATAGCTACTATTGTGCATTCAATACTTAGCTATTCAAATATTACACAGGTTTATATATTCATGTTTTTAATTTAAACATGTTCACGGTACAGGGTGGCCATTCCACTGCCATTTATAAACATACATCTTGCATACAACACTGAGCTATTAAAGTAATTCACAGATTCATGTTTTATTTTAAACATACATGGAGAAAGACGGTGAATCCTCAAGCCACCTGTGGACGCCACACATACACCCAACTTAGTGAGATGTCGGACCCTGATGGGTAGCACACAACTTATCTAACCTTGGACGGATGGAGGTTGTCTGGCAGAGGGTCATATCAAAATAATTAGAAAATAATTCAAAAATTATAAAAAATTGTTTAATCAACCAAACATTTTGCGACCCCCCTGCAGTACCTCCGCGGACGCCCTGTTGAAGAACTCTGCTCTAGTGGATTAGTATTTGCAAGACATTTTTGATAAATATCTATTATGTGTATTTAAAGCTGCACTAATCAATGTTTTACCATAGACTGTGTATAAAGATGGACGACATGACAGCTCCACAAAAGTGAAGCCAAAGCGTCTCAATGACTGACGGCTCAGAATGTCTTGTGGCGGCGTGCAAGATGGCAGCAGTCGTATCCAGGTAGCTTCATTTCTAGATAATGGGAGGAATTTGGATCTGTGTCGTCCATCAGATTTCACACTGCACCAACAATGCATGAAATCAAACCTCATATGAAAGTGGTTGCTCATTGTGACAAAAACACTGGGAAATCATGTCCCTATCCTGTGGCCTTGTAGTCTAATTGGAATCATTGTTTCGGTTTACAGGCCCGTGAACACTGCTCTCATCAGGCTTGTGTCTTGCAGCAGCAGGCAGCTGTTCATAGAGAAAAAGCTCGGCTGAACCCACTGTGCACTACCTGCCCAGCTCCAGATGACAGACACATGGTGCCACACGCAAACTAGGTTTGTGTGAACACGAGCAGCTAAAGAGACAGAACTCTCTCACAGGAGATGGTGATGAGCAATATACAGCTAAAGTAATGACAGGGAGACGTCAAATAAATGCTAATGAAGCTTTGTGCCTGCTGGATCGTTACTCTGGTTCATTATCTGTGCCTAATGACTATAGAGTCTATAAAAAGAGGGATGCCATGACAGCCTCGAAAAAGTGAAGCCAAGGTGTTGTGATGTCCCCCCTGGTGGCTAGATGCATTATAGGTCATACATCCAAGGAGAGAAACCGTTTCTTTGTGACAGGAGATGGGACATGGGCCAAATTAAAAGGTATTAAAAAATACTCATCAAATAATGTTTATGTAAAGTTGGTTTGTGTGATTTTAGATCGTTCTTATCACAATGTAACTTTGCTTTTAGTTAGCTATTGGATTCTATAAAAGTGATGTGAGATTTCATGATTGACAGCTGAGACTGACTCATGATTGGTCAAGCAGGTGGGTGGGCAGGACCTCGCTACATTGGCTCCAACCAAAAATCACTACTGCTTAGACTGTGGTGCCGAATGGCGTAATCTGCACAGGATGGCAGAGTTCATATTCAGGATATTTTGGCTTAATTTCCTTTATAGACAGAAAAATATACAGAACAATAGGCAACGTAGACTAAATTAAATTTCTATTTTAGTGTTACTGCAGCTCAGGCTCCTTGGATATTGATTCCTCTGCTGCATCGGCCACCAGCCACGAAATAAAACACTCCGATGCAGCCAGGTAAACAAAGTTTGTGGACTCACACAGATAAGTTTTCCCATCTGACAAGAGTGGGGCGGTTGGAGGTGGAGAAGTGTGTTATTGTAATGTCTCCTATCCTCATCCCAACTCTCCCACTGCCTCTAATCTCCTGTTAAATTCCCGCTACGCTCCTGCTCACATTCTCCCGCCTTCACATGCCCACTGTCAGCGTGACGCAGATCCAGACAGCGAGGGCAAAACGGACATTTTTGGGGGGGAACGCCGTCTCCGCCTCGAGGCTAATCTCAGGCACAAACGGGTTTGTGGGCTTTGATGTGAATTAAGATACAGCACAGGCTCTGCTGGGGTGAGACGAGCAGGAGGGAAAAGAACTCACACAGGTTTGATGACAAAAGAGAAAAATACTGTGCTTCAATCTGGATGCTTGATACGATCGATCACCCTCCACTGAAGGAGGTGAAGGTTGTGTTTGTGTTACAGATGATGGAAGTGGATTCCGTGCTTGGGCAGGCATCCTAACCTTCGAACACACAACACCATCCAAAAACCCTCCAAATAAACGCTGTGTATTTTACTAAATCTATGAATATATATTAAAAACTCATATTTGCCCCTGATCTGGTCCTGACTGCAGCTATGGGAAATTGTACACATATAATATATATTTCAGATCTTATTGACCACTCACAGCAAATGTAGCAATCCCCCATTCACAAACACACACACACTATGTATGTGCAGCGTTTCTTCTAGCACAAACAATACACTGCTGGCAGAGCCTCAACTCTGTACGTTTGTTCAAAGGTCGTTGGGGACAATTTGGGTTTAGGTATCTTGCCCACTTCAAAATGCAGACTGAGGAGCCGGGGAGGAACCACTGACCCCTTGGTGAGTGGGCTACCCGCTTTACCTCAGCCACAGCCAAGCAACCATATACTGTTTGTTTTGGCTGATCAGAGTAAAACTGCTTTCAGACATGCACTTAACCGTCCAGATGATCTCCTGAGATCATCCAGAGGGGCTGCATGTGAGAACACAAATATCTGAGTGTGACTTTCTCCTGCAAGCCCCCCCCCTCCCAAACACAAACTTCGGATAATGTCCGAGTGAGCCCATGTGAGAACATAGCAGAAGATTATACAGAGGATTTACAGCAAGGGAGTGGTTGTGTTGATGACGACAAAAGGAGTTACAGATATGTCAGGATGAAAAAGCAGTTCCACGCACGTACGGGAAACCAACGAAGATTACAAAGCTCTTGGTGATGAGAGCTGACGCTGGTGTCGATGTGCTGTAAACAGAAACGTGATCTCTGCAGCCGAATCCACACGTTACGTCCTGCCTCTGCCTGCTGCTCCTCCCCTCACCTGAACTCTCAGAGACTTCTTTGTCATCGTAAGTTCAGGACCCCATTGTCAGAGTTCATGTCTGAAAACGGCTTATTAGACTCAGAGAAGACGATTGTCCGATAACGTATTCTTTCAAACTAAGCAATTCTGTTGCATCAGAGAAATTCATTTTCTTTGAGCTCAATATTCAAGACTAAAACTTGATAAGCGTGAAGTGTGTGTTTTTTTTTTAATCACCTCTGAGTATTTGCTCAACGATCACTGTAGTCAAAACTATTCAACACTGGTTTCATGAAAGTGGTAACTGTTGCATCCAAACACAGATGTTTGTAAAGCAACGTGAACAAAAAAAAAGAAAAGAGCTTTTCAAACACCGAACCCCGGTGACGGCTCAACAAACATTGGAAATGCGGTTCACGACTGCGGTGAAAATGAGCCCAGTGTCATTGGCTGGTGCCTGAACAGCTCACAGATGGTCCGGTTCTCCTCCTGAATGGAAGCGTGTGCTTGCTCGTCTGATGCCGTCAGTGTTCTGTGAACTAAAATCCCTGCGTAGGTGGTGTGCGCTGTTTCCGTGAGCGTAGTTAATTGCATGTGTGTGCATGTACTGTATCTGCCTTATTGTGTGTGTGTGTGTGCAAGGAGAGAGCGGGAGAGAGGGAGAGTAATTGTGTGTTTCAGGTTGAGCGGCAGCTCCCATCTCCTCTGCTCAGTATTCAGCCGTCGTCGTCGTCTCTGTGACAAGGATTGAGAGAAGCTCTGTTTAGGGGCTGTAGGGGGTTTGACTCTCACTGGCTTGATGCATCCTTTCAAAACCACTTTCCTTCAAAAAGCACAGCATGCGGATGACAAGCTCTTCTGCATTTCAACAACAAAAGGTGGTGAGAAATACCAAAAGGATATTTATTCATAAAAAAAAACTGCAGGAAGAGATTTTCTTGTGAAAGAAAACCTGTTAATAAGAAGCTTCCTCTTCATTTGGTTTGTCATATATTCTTAATTGGTCATACTTGTGTTTAGCTTCTTTTTTTTTTCTTTTTTCTAAGACGTGCAAACCACCCTAGTCCTTCAAGATACTTTTCATTCAAAAACCGCTCATCGTCCATCAGAATGGGCGAAGTCTCCACAGGACAGATACAGATGTAAACATAGATGCTACCGTTCAAAACAGAATTGGATTAGAAAATATTTCCATCACCTTTCCAAATGTGCGTTTTTACCTCTTTAAAGTGTCTGTCTTCCCATCTGCTTCCAAAAAAACTGAAACTATCTCTTAGCCCAATGCTGATGAACTCAATATTTCACTAAGAACAAGAGTTAGTTATAATCGTCATAAAGAATGGATGATTGCTGCAGCATGCAAACTAATTTTATTGCACAAAATTTAATCACAAGTGAAAATGACAACAGTTTATTTCCTTATAATATTCATCTCTGGATTCAGCTCAGTGCCAATGAGTTGATCTAGTGAAGCCTACCCAACTTAATTTTGTAAATTAATTAAATTCATATCAATTCCTAATGATGTTTACTCTGGCTTCATTTGCAAGAGAATTATGTGGGCTCCCATTGTCATCATGATTACAGAGAAGAGACAGGAATTCGTTATAGGAGCGCAGAGAGAAGCCGCCAACAAACCGTAGGGAATCTGCTTTTCTGTGGTTCCAGGAGTTTTTCTTCCCATTGTGCTCCTTCTGAAAATATGCAGATGCTTTGCAAATGAACTTGTTTCTTCCGGTATCAAATTAGCGCAGAGTGAGTCAGCCTAAATGCTGATTATGTGAACAATGGGGTGTAGACACCTATGGGTGTTTTTGTGATTAGAGTGGAGCCGAGAAGGCAGGAGCCAGACCAAATCAGCACCTGTAGTTCAGGAGGTTTGTGTGGTTGCATGGGAGAGATACGTGATTCTGAAATGAACACATCCCCGGTTTTGTTCATCCTGTTTGCTCGAGGCGTAACTGCCTTGTCATAAACTATGAGTGTTAACGAACTGCAGACACTCAGTAATCAGTTTGAATTTAATCCCTCTTTTCATATAAAGACAAAATCGGGAAACAAATCTGCGATCTTTTTAACAAGCACAACCCTGAAGGGGTGTTCCTCGAGGAAACAAGACGGTGTCACAACCGCTCTGCACAGCTTATTCTTTGCCTTTCTTTCCATTGTGTTGTTGTATATTTCCTCAGCAGCAACACCAAGACGACTGTACTGACCAACACACTCACCAATGTGGCATAGGAGAAAAGTTCAGTGATTGTATAGCTAAATGTGAGAAAATCAAGTTGTAAATTATTTTCTTTCGTGAAAATAATTATCTCTTTCACATAACTAGAGGAGCAAACCTGGTTGAGACATGGATAACTGAACCAGGTAGAAAGTGAGTTCACGGTGGCAAACAAATGAATATGCATGCCTGGCTCTCTCCCTCTGAAGGTTACTCACATGTGAATCCAGTTTAAATCTTAAAGAGCCAGATAAGGTCATCTCTCTTTGACCCTGAGCTGTCAGAGCAACACGTGGCCCAACCTCCTCACGGAAAGCAAATGAACAAAAGAGCTGCATTAAAGGAGTGGAGAGAGATGGGCTCGATTTAGTAAAATTAGAAGTCTTGCAGAGAATAATTTGAGTTTTGTCAATAGGGAGACGAAGCACCGGAGGTTGAGGAAGCCAAGCAGCTTTTACAAGTTCTGCATGGTTGGGATTAGTTTGCTAGCTGTGAATCCAAATGTGATTTTCTGATTTAGCTGGTTTAGCTGGAAACAAAAATACTGCTTGACGAAATACCTCGGAACATTGTGGAGGGATGCATTATGGGTCGGGAAAGAACCCATAAATTATCAAGTGGATCAGAATAAAAAGGTTGTTTTGTTTGCAAGTTTCTCTTTCGTTATTTTGAGAAGTAAAAAAATTGTTGGGGTTCGCCAGTAACAGGAAATGATGGACTTCCACAGTCATGGAGAGGTAAGGCGAGACACGCAGGTGGCGCTCAAAAGGACACGAGTGATCAATCTGGATGAGAGGTCCGGAGGAAGAATTACCATGATGTATGGCCGCTCTCACTGTTATTTATATACCGGTGTCAAAAGCAGACAGATAGAGGGTAACATCCAGATGAGGCCGGAGCAAATCAAAGATGGCTAAAGTGTAATTATCTGAGGGAGGGGAAGAGAGAGAGGATGAGAACTGAAATCCTGTCTTTTATTGAGCCAAGGTTCAACAAAGTGCATTGGACACTTGTTTAAAACATTTCCTTCCTGTTAAATGTTTTGACAGGACATACTTTCAGTTGTTTTCTTCTTTTTTTTGAAAGAAAGCAGCGGGAAAGATTGAGAAGTGTACTCTGCAGCGCTCTGTCGAGTGAATGATCAATATTCAGCAACACCCTTCTCTATGATGATGAGTCATTCAACTAATGATACTGCACGGATCAATGCTCTGCTGCGGGGAGAAAAATAATCCAGCTTTTCTTATAGTAAACTTAATGCTTACTCCCTGCAAAACGTGATGAATATTTCATGGCAGTGGCACACATCCTTCTTTTCTCCTGCTTATAACTTGGCGGACACTTGTTGAGGCACAATCATCTCCCTGAGCGATGGCAATCACACAACAGCACCGTGCATGATGCTTCACACAGAGGCTGGTTCGTCCAATATGACGCTGCTGTTTACATACTGGGCTCGTCCGACCTTTTCAAACACAGATGCAAACACAGGGAGGAATTCAGACGCACACTCTGACCTTTCTGTATAATTTGGCAGGAGCTCAGTCTGGTGGTTAAGTTATCAGACCTTTCCATCGACATTGATATGAATCGACATCAATCAAAAAATGACTCTGCATTCTTTCGCTCTGCTGGTTTGTAGATGGATAATCGCCCCCCCCCCCCCCCCGCAGATAGATCACAGCCAGCCGGCTAATTTGACCTTAGCCAGGCTCATTCCCATTTCCTACAGTTAATTAATGCACAAAACATATTAAAGTCGTCCGACAGTATTAATTGAAGAGTGTCAATCACTTCCCCTGAACAATGCTCCAGCTCATGATAATTTCTAATATAGTGTCTGGAACTGAAATGGAAATTACTGCGATCCATTAATATCCAAATGCAACCATGGGAGACCGCCATTATTTAATAATGAATGGCAACGGCTTCACAGAGAGGTCACACTGCAGCTCCACGGCTGAGGACAGCTACCGGCCATGTAGACTTCCCATGCTTACAATCAAGGAAGATGAAAATTAAAACACTGAAATTAAGATATTTACTTTGAAATGTACACGGTGTCAAATGGGAGAGGCAAATGTAGAGACTTTGCAGAAAAATGACTTTGCTGCTCTTTGTTGATTAGTGTAGCCCAGTGTAAAGACATTATTATCAATAATTATAAGATTATTCATCAGTAACTTCCTTAATAGAATTTCAGTGATTCCTTCATATCAGCTATCTGTGATCATTTTGGTTTAGCTTGACCCTTAAATTTCAACCCATTTGGTTGAAATTTATTTTTATTTATCTCCAATCAAACATGTTTAGATAAGAATATACATATCTATTGAAAATGTTTAGCCGATTATACCAAATCCCATGATTCTGTGAGGTAACGACTATATCTTTGACTAAATCCATTAAATACAAAACATCAATGATTGATTTAACTGATATTCATTGTATGATAAAGAAGAAATGATATTCTAATTATAATGTTCAATGTTTATTGTCAATTCATGTTTTCTTTAAGCTTTGGTATGGCCGCTGCAGCTGTAACCCTGCCCACCGATAGAGGAGTAAAATATGTGCAGACAGGATGAATGAATGTCTCAGAGCCGTGACACAACATGTGGCGAACGCCCTACAACCATTCACCGTAGTGTAATGACCATGGTTAAGGTTTGATAGTTCATTATTGTATATTTGACTGGTTTCAGTGTCATGTTTGTCTGGTAATTGCTCCATAAAATACAATTAAAATGACTAATTGCGGTATTTCCCTGTGGTGACCCGCCAGCCTAATTTGTCCTGCCACGGTTTCATAATGAACCAAAGAATTTTACACTTTTCATAATAACATAAGACATGTCTAACCCCTTCTTGCCAAAGTGTCACTCTCTCCTTCTCTAACAAACACATTGACAATGGACCTACCTGCCACAGTTGGACTATCTACTACTAACTACATAGTCCTACCGACACCGATGTGATAGGACTATGTATCCTGCCACATCGATGGGCTGGCAGACCCTAAAAAAAATCCATAAAGTTTTTATTGTGCCCGGCAGGAATTCATAACTTAACACCAGCAGTTTCCGCCTTAATAATGATCAACCTTCAGAGAGGGAGGTAATACAGCCAAACATTACACACTTCAAACCTGGAGATTTAGTTTTTTCCCATCCAGTCTCCTACCAACAGTCAACACCGGTTTCTTTAATCCTCTCCTAGCTGCAACCAATTCTCTGTAACTTCAAGGATATTCTAATCCCTGAAATCCAAACCGATCATGATTGCATGCTGCTACTTTTTCTTTGAGTTTTCATGGGTGCCCCAAGCTCAAAATCAATCACACATCAAAGCAAGTGTGTCTACACCGTAATCCAGATCAAAGTCATCTTCCCTGATGCCCTCCTCAAAGACTTTGCATTAGAAGAAATGTAATTTCCTTCAATTGTGAAGGGAATAAATGTATGACCTGTCAAAGATGTTCATATCTGTGAACTCCATGTGTCTTTCTGTCAGTTATATCCACCTATACTGTCCTCAAGCCAAAGAGGATTTGGGGACGGTAATTGCACCCTCAAAGGTTCATATACTGTAGCCTATACTGTGCATGTTAGTTGGGGTTACCTTTATACACATTGGATTTTTTCTAACCTTGTATATATGATCACTTTAACATTATGTCATTCTGTTAAAGGTTATGTAATGTTCATTGCTACTAAATGTCACACTGGCTGCAGCATCTCTGACCATTGATCGTATATATAGATGGGCGAAAAGACGGATCCCCATAAGTAAAATCATTGTCTGGCGGCAGTATATGTCAGAAAACCCAGCTCCTCCATGTAATTGGATGGGACATGGACCAAACTAAAAAGAAAAAATACATATTTAATCGATTTTTCTCATAGACGGTTTCTATCATTTTACATAGTTCGTATCAGACTGATGAATGTTCAAGCGCTCATCTTAGAAGTGGTTTTATTTAGTCAATTGATGCTATAAAAACAAGGTGAAACACTTTGATTAAAAGCTGAGACTGACTCATGATTGGTCCAGTGTGTGTGTATTAGCAGGATCTTGCACACTGTGGAATTTTAGCTTCATTTCTTGATAGTTGGGCGAAGTGGAGACGCGTCAACTATCTTTTTATACCTAAACACAACCATAAACACAACAAGGTTACCCTGTGCAATCAAGAGCTAAGTAGCTAGCTGCAGTGTATCTTGGTATCATGGAATTTCATCTGTGGGTTGGTGCTCCTGACGGTGTCGGATGGTCCATGTGAGGTGCTTCGGGTAAATGTGTCGGAATGGGAGCAGGAAATTAGCGTGTCCACTCAGGGTGTCAGGTTTATTGGAGCAGGAGTCATCACACTTTGAACAGGTGGTGGGTCAATGAATTAACACTGATGGACTCACATGCACTAGCCTGTGTTTTCATTAATATAACCAAACAAAACAAATACAGAAGAATAACCAGAGAAGTGAGACTAAATTAATTACACCATGAATCCAATAATCTTGAACATAGTGTTTTGCTTCTATAGTAATGTTTCCAATCTGGTGTGCAAATGACTTTATACATGCAATTGTATCCAAAATATGTATTTAGAGATAGAGTATCTGCTATATATAAAAAAGACATTCATAAAGAAATCTGGACAATAAATAGTCAGATACTGTATTTAAAAAATAAATAGACCAGTCAAAATATATAGAGGTATATCAATATAAAAAAATTGATTTAAGCACAGAAAGCAAATTGCATACTTTCATCTGTATATCTCGCTCACAGCTCTGAGCTCAGGCCTTGCTGCTGCTGCTGATAGATATGAGCCCTCTGCAGCAGCCTTCAGCGAGCGGCACGTCCCCATCACACAAACCATCTAATGACTTGTGCCAGATAGTCAGATGCTCCACAATATTGCCTTCGTCCAAAAGTATTCCTCCCAGGAGCGACACCCAATCATACACTCGTCTTTTGCCGTCCAAATCATGTTACACTAATAATGTTACACACTCCGACAGGCTTACAGGATTACAACCTTCTCTGGAACACCGAATCGGTGCTAAAAACAAACATGAAAAGGATTTTGCAAGAAGATTATTTCAGTATAAATGTACGGGTGTGTATGTATGTGAAAAAGCCGAGGCATTCCAACAAGCCCCATCTGTAATTTATTTTTAACAGGAACCATCTCCTCCACATTGTTGAGGAATATTCATGAATGCTTATTCAGTGAAAGAAAGGTGACGCATTTACGCAATTTGTGACCCTCTGCGAATACCCAGAGCTGATCTGAATAATGTCCAGTTATCCAGGAGAGGCAGCTGGATAGTTGCTGTCGATAATGCTAAGGGGGTTCATTTACCAGTTCAGTTATGTTGGTGTGTGCTTTGTTTTCTTCCATTTCCTAATTACAGAAAGTAGCAGTGCTTGTTTTGTTGACGCTAAAAGCCTCAGGGGATGAGGATGACACAATTGCCTGCTGAGAAAGTGAGAGTCATTTGTTCTAATTTAATATTCATCTATTGGAGGAGGGCGAGTTATCAGAGGAAGTGAAACTGAAGGACCCCGGAGAGTCAGCAAAAAATACTAAAAAACAGCAAGTGCTGATGACCCTTGAAGAGAAACTCAAGAAATGGTAATGGGTGTACTTTACAAACTATATACGTATATATATATATATACTTTACATGTGTCAGATTGTGAGACAGAAAGAAAAGGTGACAGACCATGATACTGTATGAACATAACAGCACTGCAGTACTTTGTGTTCTCTACTTTTAAGTAGACTGACATATCAACGATGACTAATAAACACTCACTGTCTGAATCAGTAGATTCTACTCTGCATCTTTTTATATGCAACAACAATTTGTCAGTTAAGAATTTAAGATAATAGTAGCACGGGCAGTCGTGTCTTGAAGTTATTTCGAATTTATTCAGGCTCCTAATACCGTCTACAGATCTGTGAGTGGGTCTCAACACATGACCCTCTGTATTTGAACAACTAAAACTAATTCAGATATGGGTGACAGTTCAGAGATCGAGAAACAGGCTGAATTCTTCCAGAAGGATCTTCCAGAAACTTTGCAGAATTTTTGTATTCCTTATTATTAAAGCATCTATATGAGATCATACTGCTGGTCTTTGTTAACGTAAAATGTAAACGTATTTAAGAATTGTCTTTTCGAATGACGTCCAAAACACATTTAAATAAAACTTTAAGGTTCTTCATTATGAAAAGATTTTGAGTAATCTTTCAAAGGACTTTGTATTTTATTGCCCTCCAGCACCCAGTTTATTAACTAAGCTTATTTTGACATGAAACTATGGGTCAGACTAAACCTTAAATTTGACCAGACAAATTGTGTCTGCTTTGCCGGTGGTATTGTCAGAAGAATATGTCCATTCACTGTTCTGCCCTGGGTTTCAGAAATCAATTTACAGTGAGTGCACTTTAATGCAAATAGAGTCCACAGCCAAGGTGAGTCCTTTCAGACTGCATTAATGAATAAGAGAGAGTGAGGTGTGCACAGATAGTGGCACCGAGGCTATATGAGCAAATGTAATGTGCTGTTATCTATTTCCTAGGCAGGCAGTGTGTCCATCCTGAATGTGTCAGCTTGGTAGCCGGGCTCTGCTGGTCTCATGGGAAACTAAAACCCTAATCCCATTTACTGTGGTATTTAACCACGAGGAGATCGGCCCGTCTACTTTTACAGTGTGTGATCACTGCCCAGGATGTAACACAAGACTGATATTTCTCAACGTTGGGAAAAAAAACTTTCCAAGTGAAGAAAAAGAGGGAAGATGAAGAGAAGTGCTTGGACCACAACTTTTATAGGAGAGCAGTGACAGATTCAGAATGTGGAAACTTGGACCTAACCTTAAATGTTTCTCAGAGAATATACAGTATGAATGAGTAATGGCCAACAATAACAGAATTGGAATATTATAATCAGATGTTATTACAGTTAGACACTATTAGAGTTTGTTCCACACGCAGCAGTTGTTTCACTGTATTATTCGTTTTTTTTAGCTGGATCGCTCACTTGTCACAGGGATAATACAATCATCATTCAGAGCACGGTCCTTGGCCTTGGTGCATTGCAACTGACAAGAATTTCTGATACACTGTCTTGGATCTGTGAATGATTGGATGATTGATTCTGAAAAGAAAACTGTTTGATTGAGGTAATGTGGAGCATGGGATTCTAATTGAGTTTCCACAATCCCTTTTTTAAATTTATTTCACTTTAGCTGAAGACTATAAATGCTGCCAATCATAGACTGTATGTAAAGATGGACGACACGTCTACACTTCATGCCACAACCCAGAAATGAAGCCAAAATAGCCTGGAAACAACCACTAAACGCTGCCTTCTTGTGCCGGCACTTGGAGTCTGCGCCGACACACGCACTCAAGCGATCGTGTTAGTGTGAGCTGTCATCATGACATTTCAATCATCACATATTTACATGTTTCCCAAACACGGATTCAGGGCTGTGTATTTAAACCTGAATAGTTACCAGCACACACACAGAAAATGCACAACTGGCAGAGCTTGAGGAGATATTAGCAGACATTAAGTGTAATGAATTAATATGATACATGCCTACCTGTAAGTAATTTAATTTTTTTTCTGGGTGGTCCTGGTTACCTTCAACACAAGCTCACTGGGGGTTACTTAAGACAGGTCATATTGTAGAATACCGTAATCTACCCAATAATGGACAATTATAACCCAGAGTGGAAGTGGCGCACTGGGTCTACTTATCTAAAGGCTTCCACGAGATCCATAAGCTTCTCCCACGACTGCGCTGCACTGACACATTCTTTAAAACTCTTGAAAAGGAGAAGGCTGGCCTCAATTCATGTCTGAGAACAACATATTAATGATTCCAAAGATAACACAAGCCTTAATTATTTTTTCATTATGTGCCACTGAAAAAGTGATAATTCGAAAAACTAAACAGTGCTCAGCTGTGTATTGTTAAGTTCTCTATTGATTTATTCAAACCTCATTCAAGAGAGAATAAACTAAATCCAAAGTGATGAGAGGGCTTTGACTGTTTCTTTCAAATTATGGATTAAGCCAATATGTATTGTTCTATTTTTCATCTGCAGCTGACGAGCCGAGCTGTGTTTACCAAAGTAATAAATGTCGGCGGCGCGACACCGCCCTCCTCCTTCCCTGCGTATTTCAAAGACCTTTTTATCATAACGTTTTTATCGTTTATCAATCAGCACAGTCTAAAGCCGGGCTCCCGCTCTCTTATTTTTCCCATCAAGACCCCCATTAAATGAACAGCTTCGGGCTAGGCTGTTTGAAAAGTGTTTAAATCAAAGTGCAGAGATATTTGGCATGAGAGGAAATCTATTTGTCCGTGAATTCAACATTAGAAGGCCGATCACAGTAGCAGATATGGAAAAAGCAGAGATCAGTTAATCAGCAGGGCCTTTTATTATAACGTCCTTGATTTTCCTCTGTCTCAGATGTGATCAAACCCCTTTTCTTCAGCTCCTCGCCAACTAGTCCTGTCTGCAGTGCAGTACCATCACTTACTTTGAAGCCTTCTAAAAAGGCTTATTTCTAGGTCACGTGGAGGTAAATTAACTAAAACTCTATGACTATCAATGGGGACTTTGAAAATTAAAATGTCGCTCGAAAGTCACAAGGTAGGCAACATAGGTGTCCTAAAGAGAAAAAAAAATTGTCAAAGTTGTCATGTTGACATTTTTGGCTGAAAAAGCAGGCAAGAGGAGGCTATACAGGGTGCACACAGGCACGCAGGACAAGTTGTGACAGAAAACAGGCTTCTCTTCTTTTATTACTAAACAACTTCATCTACAGGTGGCTATAGGAACGTGAAGCGGATTTCAACAAGTGCTTTGGAAACAACTTAACAACCTTACCTTTACGGTGCACTGACTGTATTACAATGTCAACTCATGCAGTGAGTAACACATAAGGAAACCATCCACTCTCAAAGTGACGACTATGCCTTCAATACAAAAATGTTTCACTTACCTATATCACTTTGTAGTTTGGCTTTCTTGAAGTAAATTGTACTTTCTTTATTCTTTCTGTTCTGGGTTCGTACCCTCTTGGTTGAATGCGCTTATTGTTAGTCGCTTTGGATAATAGCATCAGCTAAGTGAAATGCACTGTAATGCAGAAGGTACTAGCTGTCAATAGTGAGAAGTAAAAATTACTTTTTCAATGTAAGCTAGCAAAAATGAAAATGTGGCAAATCATCATGTAACTCATTCACTTGTCCGACAGTTTCTTCACTTTGAGTTTTGATTTGATTTTCTTGTGCTGCATCCACAGTCTAGTCCAGCTATGTTTTTATACTCAGTGAGATGATCCTGAACATTGCCTACACTGCAACGTCTCCTCAGAATGGGTCCTTCCATTACGGCCTAAGTTGCTTGAGGGGTTAGATCGATATAAACACAAACTACTTGTGTTCATTCACCCATGATGCTTACCACAATCTAAATCCATACCATAGGCCTGTGTTGCTGTTTGGATGACTCCTGGGTAATATTGTCCACATGATGAAACTACTGATAAAGTCCAACTCACATACGACCGTGCGGACTCAGGTATGTAAACTTGTCACCGACGGACAAGTTGCTTCACTGTGCACGTGCACACATGCTCATGCCTCCACTGCACTCACCAGACAAACAGCCCGACACAGCTTCATATTAAATTCAAACTCTTTCTCATAGTCATAACTCAGGGGGGCAGTTGTCTCAGTGTTATCTGAAGCAGAGGCCCCAGAGTGAGAATATGAAAGCGTTTCCTTCCTTCACAAAGTCATTATCCTCCAACCAGCATTTCACAAATGTGGGGGTGGTCTTGTAATAAACATCACCTAGCATTAAGGCCAATAGAGTGTACTGTGTGAAACATGACTCCCACTGTGAGGGGAACAAGAAAGGAGCGTAATGGTATTGTAATGAACCATCTTACTCCAAATGCAGATTGCTGCCATTAGCGTGACTTACTTTCTTAAATCCTTTAACCTTGATACGAGCTGCAGTTACCAAGGATACTGCGGCGCATGTGACAGTGGGATAAAAAGTCAAAGTTAATTTTTGGGGGTGGTAAAAAGGCACAGAAAGAAAAGGCACAGAAAACGGCCCCTTTGTGGGGCAGTTCTCCCACAGGCGAAGGACAATGCCTTTTCAGCTAGAGCAACACCTGGGGCTCGTGTGTTTACCTCCACTAAACGTTATAGGTGTGAACTCAACACACATCTGCGTC
The DNA here is from genome assembly GCF_949316205.1 of Platichthys flesus. Taxonomy (NCBI): domain Eukaryota; kingdom Metazoa; phylum Chordata; class Actinopteri; order Pleuronectiformes; family Pleuronectidae; genus Platichthys; species Platichthys flesus. Next base: position 12,485,318 of record NC_084951.1, read on the forward strand.
AAAGGCAGCCAACTATAGCGCCGTAACCCCGTTCCAAGATTGAGGGCACAGAGTCTCCGATCTTTGGAGATAGCTGGTGCTGCGAGGCAATATGAAGGAAACTAATCACAGGGAGGGAACAGGGCGCAAACAGACAGAGCAAGAGGGACCCACATAGAAACAAGCTATGTGAGCCAGTTTATAGCATAAAAATAATGCTCTAATGACCTGTTTCCATAGTAACGTACCACTTCATTGGTACACACAATGCAGATGAGGCGGTTTCCACTGAGAATGCATCAATAGATGAGTTTGTTAGATCAGCAGAGGATTGTGGCTCATCCGATGTGGTCAAGCCACGGAACAGAACCTAGTCCCCACATGAGGAGGGAGAGGACTTAACCACTGTGAGCAGCAGGTTATTACACATCAACATCAATCATCCTGTCGTTCTCTTGTAAGGCAAACTATAAAATACTGTAATGGGATCCTGGTGAGCTGGCGCAGGGTAAATGATCTGAATTTATATAGATTCTTTATATATAAATACTAGCCTTTCTTGTCTCGATGACCCCTCAAAGCGCTTTACAGGACAGTTTTGCCGTTCACCATTCACACACATTCATACAATGCATCCATGAGCAGCACGTTATCGCAGACTGGGGGCAATGTGGGTTTCAGCATTTTGGGGGAGTGGGAATGGGGAGAATTCTTTTTTGAATGTCAATGGCCCGGTCAACATCCTGAGCCCCAGCCGCCTCAGTAAAAATGAAATCTACCTTCATTTAACATATAAAAAGCACACACCGAGAAAAAGGTTCAGTCCTGTTTTGTCCTAGTCATGGAAATTTGGCTTGCAAGGTTTTTCCAATGACAAATCGAGACAAAACATTGCGGAGGAAAAACTTGACTATGAACTTGATTAGACGATGAACATGGTCGTCCGTGACATCGCCTGTCCAACGGGGCAGGTTGCCTAGCAACATACATATTATTTGGCCAGTTATGCAAATATTTCTATTCAACACCCAAAAGCACCTCGGTTATTTAGTTGATTGAATGTCGCTTGAGTGCTATATTCTGGGACATTACCCTCAACAATTAATTATATTGTCAGACAGTCTGAGGGTCCTAAAGCCTAAAGGCATAAACTCTATGTGCCATACAACTGAACAAAGTGAATTTCTGAAAGAAATGAAAACGGATATATGAGGATGGAGATGACGAATCCAAATTAAAAGATTCAAAAAAATGGTTGATCATCAATATAGCATCAAACTAAAACTATATCTGATAGTTAAGTTCACTTGTTATGATCCCATTTAGAAACCACCTGCCGGTCTCGTCTTGTCTGGCTGCTCCACACTAGAGGATAATCGCAGAGGCGTTCCAACGGAGATCGGTTATCTGATCATTAAATGTCGTCTATCCTCCTCCATGTTGGTTTTTCTTTTCAAGGCACATTTAATCCCGCAAGTTCCACACTCCAATTCAGAAGGCGGCAGTAATGTACAAAAAGACGTTTGCCAATCGCCATAGAAAAAACTCGGCTTTCGTGAGATTTCAAGTCTCTGGAATCACCACTCTGAATTTGCTTCCTACAAACGGTGAGTGAGAGGCTTCACGTTTTGGTCAAATCGTCCAGTGTTTGTGTTGTGAAGATTATAAAATGAGAAATTGTTAAAATCTATCATTATGTCGGTGGTCTTGAAAGTTTTTTTAAATGTTCAAAAGTTGAAAATCCTCTAGTGTGAAGCAGCCCAGTAGCCGTTCCAACGTGGGACTCACAAATATTCGATGCATCAAGATCGAGCTGACCCGCCTCCGCACTCAATATTAAAATCAAGCACAATGATTTAAGAAACCTATACAGCCATTACCCTGGGGGGGGGCACTGACAAGTCCAGCACTGACAAGTCTGACATTGTAAGCCACGGCCTATCTACAATTTAAACTATTTTGCTTTGGGTTAAATGTCTTAACTTCTATGTTTGCTCAAATCTAACCACACGCTTTCATTTCACCTTGCAGGATGCACACTTACACCCCCCACCCCCCTCCAGCCCCCTCCCAGGGGACAGAAAGGGACAGTTAGTCATTGCCGCAGCTGTGTTCAGGGACCAGCTTGGAGAGTCTATAGTCACAGAATCTCTGAGGCATAGCATTCTGGATCAATGCAGACTATTAACCATGTTGTGTTGTTATTCCCATAGCAAGTGTATGACAACGCTGGAGCCAGACCTTGACCTCTGATGGAAAAGGTTAAAGCTCCAGGAGAGATGGGAACTTTGAGGTGTGTTAGAGGTTTTGCACGATCATCAGCTTTTTCCCGTGCTCTATTAAGTGCATGTCCAGAATCAATAAAATCTTCATTTGCAGTTATCGTAACAGAGAACAAGCTTGAAATGTGCCGTGATTTCTATTCCACATAATGGACCTCTTAGATGGAGGTCGAGTAAAAATAGTATCTGTGTTACTATAGACCTGAGCTGTGGGAAAGCACCTCATGTTTTTGCGCTTCAAGGACGTCGGCCCACTTTGAACTGATCGAAACATGACTCACACAGTATTCTACTATACTACTGCCCAGCAGGACAGACACATATATGTAGAAATAACTTTGTGTTGAAATAATAATGAAGAATAGTCCAGAATATGCATTTGATTTCATACAAAGAGCAGGGGGAGGTCCTTTAAAGGTTAGAGTACCACGTCAAAAGAGTTAAAGCCTTCGATTCAACTTTTTGTCAATCTAGCTTTACACACCGTGTCTCTCGCTAAGTACAGTTTTATTATATGTTGAAACTTGACCTCTGACGAGTACAGATGTTGAGCCAGCCTTGATATTTATTATTTAACTCACATAATATTTAAAGGAAGTTTGTGGGAAAGCACTGTTCCTCTGAGTGGGCTCCAGGGTGACCTTCAGACCCAGCCACGCACAATGAGTTGTGAAACAGTTAACATTTGCACCAAACTCACTGTCGCAGCATTCTGTAAACATATCCAGATGTACATTCACTAGGGCAGAGGCCCGGTACCATGACCTAAGACCCTCAAAATCCTTCCCTTAACCCCCCACCCTCCCTTTATTTTAAACTGTGCATACTGTGATGTCACAAATTATGTTACATCACAATATTATATTATAGTTGGAAAATGTGACCCATATTTTCCAAACTGATGATCACAGCTCAAGCAGAAGCACATTAGACAGTTTTATTTTTCATATACTTTATTTCCTATTCTGACTCACAACAATTTCCACACTGCTACTGTTTGACTGTGACAGAAAGCTCTTTTCTCTGGAGGCAACATTCAGAACTGCATTCCAATGAGGAAATGGTTTTCAATTTATTCCCTTACAAGATAAGCCATCACTTTCAATCTGCTCAACATACACGTTCACCAGCTCCAAGAGCCATATCATGCATCTCTGTCCTACATTTCAATGTTTGTGTGGCCCCCCCCCAAAAAAAATCTGATTGCAGGTAGCAGATAAAGAGTAGAAGACATAATTTTATGTATTCCTGCTGGATACTATCTACAGAATGAACAAGACATCCCTGGGTATTTAATTAAATGCGGCACTCTTGACTGTAGCAGTTTTAAGAATGACAAGGGACTGCTCTTGTCTGCATAAGTACCCTCACCGCAGAAATAAGAATGAATTTGAAAATAACAGAGACTCTTAAACGAATGACTTTGCTGCCCTTGAATCATTTTCAAATTCAAATAAATCAGTGAACCTGTGAACTCTATTGTTCTAATTGTAAGATTTAGAAAATTGGTGCTTGATGTTTGGATGGAGGAGCAAAATCCAGAAGATTCTCGGTCTCTCTCCGACAGTGGAAGACAAAACTCCCTTTGACGCAAATTACCCAATTTCCACTCACATTTGTCACGCTCTCGGATCGAGCTGAGCCACAATAAGCCATCACTATGGGCAGTGCACCAGGCCCGGCCCTGATTGGAGCAGCGCCTAATAGACAGGCCTGGTGGAGTCAGAGGAAGGGTTGAGAGGGCAGATGGGACCAAGGTGATGTATTATGCATGGGTAAAATCCATGCTCTTATGGGCCAGCTGAGGCCCCAGTTGGAGAGGGGCAGACTGACCCATCACCCACCCACTCCCTCCCCAGCGCCTCCTCCCAGTCCTCAGAGACTGAGGGCAGCCTGGTCATCCATGACCCCTGGCACAGATCCAGCACTTATGCCAAAAATATGTAGAAATCAGGGCGCTGTGCTGAAATATTCATTTAGTAATATGATTTCATTCAAAAACAACTTAATTCAGACCCACTGTAGATGAGGGGATTTGTCATTCAAGCTACACTGTTATTTTGTTTCTTTTTGGGCTACTACTAAACAGTAAATTCAACAATGAGATATTATCAGTGATTAAGAATGATAGGAGATATGAGAATGTTCTCTCTACTTTTAGCTCAGTTTTGTTCCCCACCCATGCAAATACAAGGCTTTCCCTGCAATAATAAAAACATATACACAGCGCCTGAGTCGAGTGAAAGGAAAACTGTGCTGCAAGAGGAAGTTGGCTCATATTGATTTTTTGAAAAAGTGGTTGTCATCCTTAATTTCGAACAAGATATTTTCTTGTTACATCAGATATTATGCCTAGTGCCGTCTGTCTATAGTGAGTCTTTCAGAGCTGCTCCACCTTCAAAGTGTTTGGTTGGTCCAGTTGAGGCGGCAGCAGTCTCTGAAGGATGCTATGACCCGTTTTGCTGCCACAGAGTTAATAAATGACTCAATGACTTGTAAAAACGAGCATATAGAGTGTCCCGATGTCTTTACTGCCGAAATAATCCATGTAGAAAATCTGTTAAAACGCCAGAAAATTGCAGCTATCAAAGATGATGAGCTCGGGCTGAATCGGAGAGGAGTGACAGAAAATGTCTTGAGACAGTAACTCAGGTGACTACACCCACTGAAAGGGATCTGCACACAGACGATGATCAAACTAATGTGTGGTTTTTAAGTGTTATAAGAAATACAGTTGCATATGAAGTGTTCGGCGGCTTGTCGCTAACTAAGCTTTTCGCTGAAAATATAAAATCAGTGATTCTGAATCAAAACGAGAAGTTAAACTAACCCTTTTTTTTTGAAGTGGGTAAATCCACAAAATAGGAGGATTTTGTTTGAGTTTGCCTTTTTCCGCTTGTCAGAATCCTTCGCATCGGTAAACCAATAAATGCTGGTTGTATCCACTCCCACTGCAGACAAAGGTTTTTTTGATCAGTGGAAATTGGGCTTCAAATTACAAGCAAAGGAAAACTAAACATAGAGCTGAAATCTCATTATACACAGTCCTTTAACCTATACTGTGAAACTATTGATCGTTAAAGCTCGAGGTCAAAATCGCCGTCTTTTAAATTCCAAGCCACACGTTTTTCTTACTTCAAGTAATACTGTATGCATGTCACTGAGAAATCTGCAGTACTTTAAAGGAAGACATTACGTCCATACAATATTGATTCCTTCAGAACAGCCGCCAATGCTGGCTCCACTGATCCGCTCTGTGTTGAATGCATATTATGTGAAGGACTCCACATTACTGGCCTGTACTGGAAATTTCATGAAATTAAATATTAATTAGATGTGTTTTTTAAATTCATTGTTTTTTTTTATCTCTTACACACTGTATTTTACTCCTGTGCATGTGTGTGTGTGTTTTTGTGAGTGTGTGTGTGTGTGTGTGTATGTGTGTGTGTGTGTGTGTATGTGTGTGTGTTTGCGTGCCAGACGTGTCTGCAGCTCTCCACTGATGATCAGAGCAGAATGGAGGTCGGAGGGAGTCAAATAGATGTTATTTATCAGAGTCTCCACTCAGTCACTGTCAAAGTCACCCTTACTGGCCTCCATACTGCATCTACGTCCCCCTGTTCCCAAACTCCCCCCGCGTCCCCCCCCCTCCACTGATGACTGACAGGTGAGCTAATGTAGTCCCAGTCGGGTACAGCACGGGGAAGGGGAGGGAGAGGGAGGGTCTTTGACAAAAGCGCCGCAGCCAATCTCCCCCCAGCTTGACAGCAGGACACGCAGCAGATGGGCCTGGAAGAACCAAGATCCACACGAAGCAGCTCCGCAGTTCGCCGTCTCTTGCAGGACAATGGTAGAGGTTGGATAAAATTAGCAAGTTCTATTGATAGGCCATTAAACTGCAGTTAAGGGAGGATCTAGGGATATTTGATAAACTGGTGGTGCAGTTAATAGGTGAGCTCAGCTGGCGTGGTGTCCACCCTTCAGTCACTGCAGTAAATCAAGTTGAACCGATCAGCGATGTCCCCAGTTTGTAAAACAGATGCCAGTATCTTAGGCCTCGCACACACCTGGTATTGACATGTAGTTGTTGTGAGCCGATCTCAAGTGCACAGCTCTAAGTAGACGTAGAGTACACGTGTCCACATTCTTTCAAAACTACTCCTGAAATATCTCCTACTCAGCTGAAGTCCTCTGCAGTTTAAGTTTGAATCAAACTTATTTTTTCTCTTCTCGTTGATTTGTTTTGTCACCGACGCCACAAAATATCAACACTGATCACCACAGAATGATCAATACTTTCCTTTCAATCAGATTCACCTGACTTGCCTCTCTACCTCTATGTCTCACACACGCACACACACACACACACACACACATACAGACACACACAGAGAGAGAGACACCTGGCACACTTGTGTACTCAAACTGGATGAAAACAATCTAATTTTGTCTTCGGAAATAGAAATGACGTACGTGTTTGTTTGTACAGAGCGCGGAGGTGAGATCCGATCACGAGACGGCACGTGGGGCCACATTTTAATACCAGGTGTGAACACACACACTCCACTCACTCCACTTGTGATCGTACGACAAAAAACACATGTTAATACCAGTAAATGTTTATTCATGTGTTCTCTGTAGAAGGTCTGGAGATCGAAGGTTGGTGACATTTTCCATGATCATCAAAAAACGTATAATATTATTTTGATTCATACTCACCTTTCTGATCTCTGGCCAATTAAAAGCCAAAAATGTTCAGGTTCTGCATGAAGCACATATCAAATGGAGCTTTGCGTTGTGTTGGAAATTAAAATAAACAGATATCCTTGATGCAAGAAATGAAAATTCAAACGAGGGCTGACAGAGAGGAACCTGATTTCAAGCTAGATGAGAGATTGAATTGATTCTCGGTGTCACTCACTGGTTTCCACATCTCCTGTCCAGGCAGCGAAGTGGATTTCCATCAGGTTCTTGATCATTAACACGATTTTGATTGTGTCGGGGGACGACAACAAAACAATACTTCAAGAGAAAAAAAAAAAGATACAAATGCAAAGTAGGTGCACATTGTTAGTATCTGTGAAGGAACCACGAGAAGGTTGGAGCTTCTGTTCAAAAACAGTGACTCGTGGAAAAACAAGCAGCAAAACAAAAGCTGCGATCAAACATTTAAAGTTAAAGGAGCCGTGTTGAAGATTTGAGTTCTTGACCGCTTTTAATTCAGCTGCATCTGTTCGAGCTCCTGCATAAAAAGGTTCACCACGAGTGAATCTGTGTACGTGTGAGAGAATTCAAATGACACTGGGATATACGAACACAACAAGCATGTGCGTATTAAAATCGCAAACGGCTCAATCACGCTCTTGACACTGCTACTTCAGCTGGTCGCATCCTCCCTCCGCTAATTGATCGTAGGAGTCCGGCGTCTCGTCTCCGCCTCTTCCCTCACAAAGGTTACGTGAAATCATCGGCAAAGAACGAGGGGGAGGCGGGGGGGGCTGCCAATTATGTCACGTCCCCACCGTCTTTATTCGACGCAAACAATAATGGTTCGGTAAATTCATTTGTTCGCAGAAGGCGCCGTGAGCAGTCCACAAACAGTCCTCAGACGTTCGCCCAGCTGCTTACTTACATGATTGATGCTCTAGAAAATTCAGTTTTCAGGACACCGGGGTCATCTCTGAATAAGAGGACTGACGGGGAAGAGACTCGGTAAGGGGAGGGAGGGCAGTGGCGGCGAGGAGAAATAAATTAACCGCCGGAATATGTTCCACGATGTGTTCTGTTCAGTAGATCTGTCATCGCACTGGGGGGAGTTTAAGTGCCAATTGACGCTGATGGAGGAAATGTAACCTTGTTGTCGCACCCCCTATTACACATAGTCAATATTTTCTATTTCATCTGAGGCCCTTTTGCTGGAGCAGCTCAGAAAAAGCATCCTGTGTCTTCAAAAGCAATTTGTACCGGTGCAAAATGAAGCATGAAGTGGATCACGAGAGCACGAGCGGGGTTTTTTCTCTGTTTTCACGTCTTTCTTTGACCTTTGTTCTCCAAGATCACACTATCCAGCAACAGGAAGGTGTCTCGTCTCACATCAGCCCCTCATGATCTCACCGCATTGCCCACGAATGACAAGTGGCGAACTGATTATCCCTCAAGTATTCTTTGAGATCAATCGAGCCAGTGATCGTTTGGTCTATCAGACGTCAGAACACAGAAACACAATGATCCATCGCGACTTACCAAACACCAAGATACAGAGAAATGCGTTGCTTTGATTTGACAGATAAAATGGCCGAAACATAGAAGAGACTGAAGTTATATGGAACAAACAAAGGCAGCACATTTGAGAAGCTGGAACAAGCAAGGACGTTGATTCATTTTTCTGATCCGTCTTATGTTTTTAATTATTTTATATATGCAGTGGCATCGATCTGTCGCGTGCAGTCGTACGTGTCTGGAACTTAAAGGATCAGAGTCTCGGCCACCTCACGAATCTGTTCAACACCCTGAACGTCCGACCGAGCCATAAATGTGACACAGAAAGATTCACTGACACGTGCTGAGGGAAGGTGGTGACTTCATCCAGGATGTAAAAACGCAGAGAGAATAAAAGCTTGATGCACATTACAGTCGGTCAGCAGTTCACCACTATCTCTGATTGCAAAACACTTTCATTGATATTAATTAACTTTGGTGGAGGTTTCACTGATATGAAAGCTGCTGTAAACAGAGTGCGGTTCTGCCTGGGCTATTGTCTGATGACAAATTAGCCTCTGGCGGCAGCGACACATACTTTGGGTCTACTGGGGAAAGCTTACTGGGCCAAGACTTGCTTCTTTTATCACTTAAATGCTTCTCCACACAAAACACAAACGGATATATTTTGCGTGTAAGGTCCAGATGATATTATGACTATTCTTTATTAACAGTAGGGAGGAGAATCGGTAGGGACCTCCCGATACGATACTATCACGATACTTAGGTGGCAATACGATATTCATTGCGATTCTGTAAGTATTGCGATTCGATATTACAATTTCTTGCGATTTCTTTTGGTTATTTTTTTTTTTTTAAATACTGGACCATGGAAAACAGTGGAATCATACCTTCATGTACAACATAGTCAAATTCATTAAGAGCTTTACAAGTTATAGAGAATATAAATAAAAATGTGCCCTATTATTGTATAGTCCCTGTCAACTGCACACAAACTGACAGATTAAGAAATGTATTCCACTTAGGCTACTTTTAAACAATAAATAAAAGGTAAATTAAATAGAATGAATAAAAGTTTACTTAAAATATAGACTTTGTAATAAACAAAAAGTAGGCTATGCTTCACTGTTGTTTGCTTGTAGGCTATGCAAAGCTTTTGCTTGGGTATGTTTAGATTCTTGCAAAAACAAGAGCTGGTCAACATCCTGGTGTTCTACCTCTTTTGCTCACCACAGGACTGTTTACCTGCGTGCAACCACAGCCTGCTCAAATGTGATTGGCTTCCAGCTCCAAAATCCCTCACCGACAGTTTCTACATACGCACCAGCAGATTCTATTTAAGGAGATAACTCGTCCTCTAGTCCCACCTTCTGGGCCTCTTGTGCCCTCGTGAATATGCTCATGCCGTTTCTTTTACCTGAGCATCCACAAGGAGGTGCCTCATCAGGGTCATGGATTTCTGCAGGGTCTCGTTCTCCGGGGGAACAAAGGTGTGCTTCTCCGGCTCCAGGGGCTTGGGTCCAGGCCCCATGAAGCTCGCAATCTGGTCGTTCAGGCTGTTCAGAGACTGCACAGCTAAAAAAGGGGAGACAAAAACATAAAAGTTACCACAAATAGGCCGTAAATGTGCATAGCGTTCAAGTTCAAAATCAGTTTAGTCTGGTGAATCCACAAAGACAGATGGTTTTATATGAGGTCGTTAAAAATTTAAAATGAAAAGGTTATGGACAGGTTTAAGTGGATCATAAAGTGCCATCAGATACACACTACGTCTTCCTCCTCTGCTCCCACTGAGCAGGAACAACAGAGATAACACAGTGGAAGACCTCGGCTTCCTACTGTCACACTGTCATCGACTCTCTCTGTCGACGCCCTCTCTGCTCCACAATGTTCCATGCCGGCCTGAGAGCCATCCTGTTTTTGTTTCCCTGTCCTGGCAAACCTCTCCTTCCAGGTTTCCTCCCCCGGCTCGGCTCCCACATAAAAAATTAGCCAGCCCGTGTGTATTTCCTCCTTCTAACACACACACACACACACACACACACACACACGGACTTCCTCAATCCTGTCCCATTTACCATTAATCCCCCTTAGTCTCTGAAAGGTCACCACAGCTATTTCCGAGGCCACCCACATGGAGGAAATGTTGGATAAATGAAAGGGTTGAAGAAAAAGCAATTTCCATATTTTTGTCCCTTTTTAGCATAAGTGTCTTTTGTATTTTTCATGAGCTACTGCACCATCCCCTAATGCCTCATTATCCATCTTTGCAGCATTTCAACTTTGCTAAACCTCGAAAGATACAGCTCTGTCCGTCATAAAGGAAGAGACGGATGCAACCATCGAGCAGTGACCTCATGTCCAGAGGTCATCCGATGCCGACATTAAGCCATTACGTCTCTTGTGGTCTGGCTGGAATCGTGCACCGGCACTTTTCTGCCAAATAAAGACATCCAACCTGCTAAATCCATATAGAGCAGGGGGAGATTAAAGCCTAAGAATGTGCATGTAGGGTCTTTTCAGGATGCACATATAAAGCCTCTTTCACACACACAAGCCCACGCCAAAAAAAAAAAGACAGCATAGATTAATGTGTTACATAACCCCACAAAAAAAAAAAAAATTAACAGTTGCTGACATTTCCAAGCAAACATGCTTTCAGGAAGAGATTTTGACAAGTCGGCACTGGAGGCGGCAGCGATAAGAAGGGAGCGAGGGGGCTGGAGAGGAAGACCGTGTCCCCTCGAGGTGAGAGTCAGGGAGACGTCAGATCTTTGATTATGTGAGAGTTCAGGTTGTAGCTGAGTTCTCAGACACTCCGGCCCGTTCAGCTCCTCAACACATGAGCAGGTGGACGACAGGAGTCGGTTTAAAGTGATATGTGGTTGATTTGAACTCAACTGGGAACACTCATGTACACAAGCAGTTGGAAAAACCTTCTCACTCCTTCACTTGTGCTTTGGCAGATGGGAGGTTTCAGCTGCTAACTCTTGGCGCCCTCTCCTGTACAAACCGTGACCGTGCACGCAATTGGAAATCAATGTCAAA